>NW_022103920.1:28147705-28187684 GCF_000313985.2 Echinops telfairi
GTAACTGTTTAAGGGGGTAGAAAGCCCAGTCTTTCTCCCGCAGAGCTGTTTGCTGGTCCAAGTGCCTAAAGGAAAACTTAGAAGGCACGGTGACTTTGCTGTCGCTTGTTGACAAAAGGAAAGCATCTAAGATCGACACAGGAGGTTAACCTGCCATGTGACTGAACCCACTGCCAGATGGAGACTGGCGGGGGCTGCCCTTCTGTCTGCACAGATCCATCAAGGAAGGACCTCGTCCTGTAGAGAGGGCCAGCCCAGCTGCTCCCACTCCCCAGCTGGATGGTGGGCGAGGCAGTGGGGGAAGCCCAGAGCCCAGGCTGCAGTGCTGAGAAGACTGTGCCTCTGTCTTTAGTCTTTCCTATTGACCCTGGAACGGAGGGCACCTTCAGGAGGTTGTTCTGTTTGTGTGTTTTTCAATATAAACCTCTCTTTGCCGATGGGCATGCGCCCCTGAATCAGCCTCAACACGCACTCACGCACGCCCTCCACCGCCAGGATCGCCAGCGCCAACTCAGGTACCTTCTCTACACTGCAGCTTAGCAGGTGGAGGGATGTCGAATTAAAATGCGAGGCGGTGTTTCCAGGGCTTCCCGTCAGAGAGCACGGCCTGAGGATGTCTTGGAAAGGGAGGAAGGGGCGGGAGGGCAGAAGAATCCCGCTGCCCAGAGCGGAGGGTAAGGGACGGCCATCACGTTTGCATCGCCA
This sequence comes from Echinops telfairi, assembly GCF_000313985.2. NCBI lineage: Eukaryota > Metazoa > Chordata > Mammalia > Afrosoricida > Tenrecidae > Echinops > Echinops telfairi. The sequence goes on from NW_022103920.1 coordinate 28,148,411, forward strand.
TCGAGCTGTGACATGCAGACCCTGGGGAGCCTTTGCAGCGTCCCCGGTGCTGCCGGCTGCACGCGTGCAACTCGGCGCAGCAGGAGTTGGAGGGGGTGGGTGGCAGGGACACCGTTGCCTTGACTGCTGGCGGCAGCGACGGAACCTTCAGAGAGCTCCCCGCCTCGGCCTGCAGGCAGGTGCGAGAGACACCTAGCGGGCAGCTCCGGAACAGTGAAGGTCAAGGCAATGGGGGCAGGGGGAGAGCAGGCATTCCGGAGCACCCCACCCCACGCCTATGGAGAGTGCTCGTTTGTTTTTTAAATATTAAATCATTTTATTGGGGGCTCTTACAACTCTTGTTACAATCCATATATCAATTGCATCCGACATATTTGTAGAAATATTGCCATCGTTCTTTTCTAGACATTTACTTTCCATTGAGCCCTTGGGATCAGCTCATTTTTCCCCCCTCCCCTAGTGTTTGTGGAATCCCCTCAAAGGTGAGTTCCCAAGAACTTTTGGTCCCGTGCCTTTGTGGATTTTACAAGTGACTCCTTTCCAAAAGGTGCAGGGCGAAAACCTCTTGGGAAAAAGCAACCAAAGAAAACCACGTAGGAGTCAGAGTAGGAGTCAGAACGAGCCCTCGATTTATAATCCCTGCCAACTGTAATAAAATGCGAGAGGACAGGGTTTGTGTTCACCGGCCCGCCCCTCCTCTCCTGGTCTTGGGACCTTGGCTGGGAGAGGCTTTGCTAGGTCCTGGGATGCGCTGGACGGAGGCCTGGCAGCAGGCAGGAGAGAGAAACATAGGCTGTAAGGGATGGGGGGCACAGCCACTGTTTCTGAGTGCGTTCGGGGAGTCGGTGAGAAAGGGCATTTGCTGTCTGCTGCCAGGTGCCCTCCGAGTTGATGCTGGCTGACAGAACGAAATGCTGCCCGCTCCTCCAACAACCATGACCCTCCTAGGTCCTCTGGGATACCAGAGGAGTACGGGAATTTCTCACTGAACCAGAGTCCCAGAGAAAGGCCTTGATTTCTGGGTCGAATGAGCCGCGGGGTGCAAAGGTCAAGCAGGTGACTGCTCACTAAAAGGTTGGCACTTTGAAAGGGTAGCAAAACCTGGGGACGGGCTCCCACAAAGGACGTGCTCTGCTGGTAAACTGCAGGGGCCGTGAAACAGAGGGAGGCGGGCTCCAGCCTCTGAATGGTTGTGAGGGTGGCACTCTGAGTCAGATCTGACTGGGCGGCGACGACAAAGACAGAGATCATGGCCTAGAGCAGGGTCTCCCCACCTTCCTCAGGCCGCCACCCTTCAATACAGCTCATGTAGTCTTGAAACATGGTGTAGCATGGGTAACAGTCTTAATATAACAACAATAAACTACATTGCTGCATTTTGCCAACGTCAGTGCGAAGGTTGAGATAGCTTCTTTCTCATCAGATCAGAAATTTGCAAGAGCAAACGAAACAGTCTTTGCAAGAACACAACGAAGATCATCTTCCACAAGTCCACTTCTGCATTTAGACTTGATAACCAACAAGCTGGAAAACCCTGTTTCACAAAGATGTGTTGTTGGAAATGAAAGAAGACAGAACAGGATATGAGTGCAAACACTTGATCCAGAATTTTGTAATTGGCATTGTAGAGCAATCAGTTCTCGCTGCATCGCTGTTAATAAGTTCAATGAGCTCCTCTTGTGCTGTCTCAGGAACATCTTCAACTTCGACTGTGAACGGGCTTCTGGCAAGTGCAAATGGGGTGTCAGGTAGATTTGAAAAGTACGATGAAATTTTGTCTGCAAGCATGTGCAAGTGTTCTTTCACAGAATCATCATCGTAATCCTTTTGTCTGGTTCAGTGTCATGTTCCTCAAAGAAAGCAGATAAGGTAGTCAACATGCAAATTCTATTTTCATCCATTTTTTTGGCCAAAGCTGAAGTTTTATTTGGAATGATCAGATCTTTTCAGACATATCGAGGCATGTTGCATTTGGTCCTTGCAGTGATAAATTTTACTCATTCAAGATGGCAAATATGTCAACCAAGTAAGCTATTTTCTGCATTTCACTTTTATCGCTGAAAAGTGCTTTGAACTGCAGTCTTGCTTTCTGATTAAAAAACGTTTGAGTTCATTGCAAAGCTCAAAAACACATTTTAAAACTGTTCCTCTTGACAACCATCTCACTTCATTGTGAAATAGCAGAGCATTATTTGGTGCATCCAGCTCATTGCCCAGTTGCAAAAACAGTTGACTGTTTAAAGTGCTTGCTTTTACAAAATTGACAGAACTTATGACACTTTTCATTACCGTATATACTCGAGCTTAAGCCGACCTGAATATCAGCCAAGGCACCTAATTTTACCACAAAAACTGCATTAAAAATGTGCTGAAAAACTCGGCTTGTACACAAGTATATATGGTACTTCTTGTAACTCTTGTGGCAGCATCTTCATTGCTAATATTTGCCGATGAATCATACAGTGAGTTCTGATGACTTTTGGTGACTCATTCAGTACCAAACATTGAAATCTAGATCGACATCCTAGTATAGCTGGAGCACCATCTGTGCAAACACCACAAGCCTTTTTCCCAGGAGACCTTATGCTCTTTAAGAAATGAACCAACAGTGTCAAGTACATCACGTGCAGTAGTTGTTGTTTCAAGAAGTTTGCAAAAGAGAAACTCATCTTTAAAGTTGCCAACATCAATGTACCTCATGTAAACCAGTAACTGCGAAAAGTTTGCAATATCTGTAGATTCAACAAGAGGGATGCTAAATATTGGAAGTGGAGCAGATTTAATTTCCTGGATTACCTGATCAAGAATATCAGCAGACATGCCATCTATTTTTCTGTGGATAGTGTCGTTAGATAAAGAAATTGCGCTCAGTTTCATAACAAATTCATCTCCATTCTTAACTTGAACAATGTCTTTGGCCACTGGCAACAGTAAATCCTCAGCAATGGTGTGAGGTGTCATAGCTCTGGTGATTGTGCGTGCCACCAACTATGAAGCTTCAATGACTGCTATGTGTTGTTTGTGGTACTCGCCACCAGTGTCAACTCTGGCTTTCTTGAGTCCATCAGCTTTTTCTAAAATAGTTGGTATCCTTGCTGCCAAAGCTCGGATGCTTGCTATCAAAATGGCATTTTAGTTTGTCCGGCTTCATAGATTTGGCTCGTAGAACTTCACAATAAATAACACATTGTGGTTTCTCAATTCCTGCTGTAATTATTGAGGTAGAACCATACTGTAAAAATCCTTACTATATTTTCTTAACGTTCTTTTCTACATGATCCATTGTCATGGGATGGTTTGCTAATGAAAATAATACATAAAAATAGCTTCAATTATACAAAAGATGATACATGGCATAGTTCAGTCAATACAGCTCATTAAAGTTTCCTATGCTTTACCATTTTCTGTGTTGTTGTTTTTTACATACCTGTTACTATCACAAGGGGGCATTATTCACATGAACCACAGCTGGATATGAAAATCATCATCCAGATTAAGTTTCTATGGTACAGGTAATTTTTTCAGTAGTTGGTGATTTTACAGTACATAATTTTACATTTACCCAGTAATTATAATTCACAAAGTGTCATTTTACCTCCAATCCTGCTGCTTTCAACACAGTAGCTGCTTTTAACCAAGTAGCTGCTTTCAACACAGCAACTGCTGTCTACACAGTAGATGCTCTCTACACAGTAGCTGCTCTCTACACATGTGTGACTGATCCACATAAGTACATTATGGCACCAACCCTGTCACGTGCACCTGTATTTGTACAGGATGTATGTGACAAGGTTGGCCTGAGATGTCATCACGCCGGGTACCTGTATGTGGGTGTATCTGCATGTGGGTGGACCTGCCTGGAGATGCATAGAGGAGTGGTGTCTCCGTTCTTAAGACCATTGGAAATATGTGCTTCCCAATGGCCTTAGGCGACCCCTGTGAAAGGGATTGTTTAATCCCCAAAGGGGTGGCAACTCACAGGTTGAGGACTGCTGGCCTAGAAAACCCTAGGGGGACCCCCCCCCCCCGCACATGGGGTCACCATGAGTTAGAATCCAACCGATGGCACCTAGAAACCACAGTCATTGTCTACAGCAGCCCTGAGTACCAAACAGTTCATCTTAAAGGAAGGGTCAAGCGGGACTTGGAGAAAACGAAATCTGAAAACCACCATCTCATGTGTCCGAGGTATGCAGAAATCCCTTCAGGACTCCCGAGACTCAGATGGTAGCTATAATAAGCATCTAAGGCACTCTTTCAGTTCTGTGATTTGAAAAGATTTTCAACCTGTCTTCCCTAAGCATCAGTGTCTCGGAGAGCCCTTCTCTTGACCCAATGAACCCTTGGGAACCGAAACAATTGGAAGGAGAGGACTCGCTCCTGGTGGCTACCCTCATTTGTGGACGGAAGTCAAAGCAAACGCAAGAGCAGGAAGGGCACAGGAAACTTGGGGGCGGTGTGTGTGTGTGTGTGTGTGTGTGTGTGCACTTTACAACACTATCTGCCAAGGGGCATTATATACCTGCACAGTGCAAGCAGCTAGCCTGCAGCTTGGGTCACTATTTAAATAATTACAATAAAGGCACATGACAAACTCAGCCCCTCAGTCTCACCAGTCATATTTCAAGCCCTCAAGGGCCACATGTGACTCACGACAAGCACACTGGACAATGCAGGCGGCAGTGCCAGGATCACAGAGCTCTCCTACCTGTGCTGCTGCATCGTGGCTTCCCACAGGCTGGAGCAGTGAAGCACCAACACCGTCAGACGGTCATGACGGGAGTGACGGTGATCGGACCGCAAATATACACCAAGACAAAAGGCTACAATGCATCCAATGAAATAAGCACTCTTTTGGCCCACAACACAAAGAATGCAGGATAGATAAACCCCTCAGGGCCAACAATGAGAACAGAGATACCAAGAAGATAGGGGAGGATGGGGGAGAAAGGAGGAATCGATAGGTGACCCCCTCCCAGGGGGGCGAACAACAGAAAAGTGGGTGAAGGGTGACAGAGGACGCTGCAAGATATGAAAATCATAATCTATAACTTATCAGGGGTTCATGAGGGAGGGAGGGAGGAAGAGGGAGAGGGGCAAATGAAGAGCTGATACCAAGGGCTCAAGTAAAAAGAAAATGCTTTGAAAATGCTGATGGCAACATATGTACAAATGTGCTTGACACAATGGATGGATGTATGGATTGTGATAAGAGATGTAAGAGCCCCCAATGAAAGTATTTTTTTAAAAGCACTCATTTGCGAGCACGGTCGGCCATCCGAGCATCTCCATACAACTGCAAAACCACAGTGTGTGAGACAGATGTTTTGTTCTGCCTGTGGAGCTGATTGGGGTGCATCTGGCTTCAAGGACAGGGCAGGCAGCCTCAAATACAGGCTGTGAGGTAATGCGCAGTTTCTCCTCTGATCTCGGTTTATGAGTATGTGCTACCCACCGCCTTATATGAGTTACCCACGTGCTTGCCTCTCCAGCTCAGTCCTAACACCTTCAAAAGCACGAACCGTGTGATTTCCATCATAATTTCCCCCACTGAGCCTCTTATGGAGTCCAGCACACCAAGGTTTGAAAAAGCAAACAAACAACAGCCCAGAATCAGGTGGACATCTCACGTGAACGTTTCACCAAGAGGCATCATACACTCACTTCTTTTTTGCAACCCCTTCACACATTAGTCTCCTACACATGTGTGTGCACGTTGGTTGGTTTCCTGTGTGCACTGTGCATGCTATCCGTGCATGCACTCGTTTACACGGGTGCACTATATGCAAAGTAATATGATGTCCCTGATCTAGAAATCAGCACCATGAGTCTAACCAGAGTGAACTCATCTCTCCACGGGCGCTTAGCTGTCTTCTCATCGTATCTGTTTTACAGCAGAAATAGGTTATGCCTGTAAAGGAGATTTATACTCTTGTATAGTTCCAAATAGAATGTTAGCCCTAACCAAATGACGAAAGCTAATAACAACAATGTGTTATGTTTTTGGCCAGGCTTAAAATGGCTGGCAAGATCAGTTCTCAACATGTGCAACATTTAAATTGGAAAGGCATGGAACAACATTTCACATCTTACTTGTCAAGAGGAAAATAAATGGGAGAGGGCAGATCCCGATCCACAAGTATGCAGAAATCAATTAGAATAACTGTTGCTTGCAAATCAGGGCACACTCTCGGCATGTCTATGGTAATTGCTTGGCTTCCATGAGCTGGGCCAGCATTCCGAGAGACCCTGCCTTCCATTCTGCCTATGCCTAGAACTTCCTTCCCAGAGCCTGAAATCCCAGTGATCTTGGAAGATATGTTTCTGAAGGCGTTGGAAGCAACTTTTCAACATCGATTTGTGTCAGAATCCCCTCCCCTGAGCACAATATGGGCACATGTAAACGTCAGGATGCACAGGGAAGAGCGGCCTTCAGTGAGTGCCTGCAGGTGGCTGAGCAGAGCAGAGCAGAGCAGAGGGTGGCCCACAGGCTAGGGAGGGAGGTGCAGAGGGATTCTGTTCTCTCCAAGGCCACCCCAAGTGACTTGAAGGTCGCCAATACCAAGGTCTTATCATCGTAAAGCATCTGAACAAATTGGTTCTGATGCTAGCCTTCCCGTAGATATTAACACCACGGAATTCAGTGATCCCATGTTTACGATTTTCAACAGGAAAAGTCACAGACTGTTAGCAAAAATATGTAATGGAAGGAAATGTACAACAGGTTAGCTAAATGGCAGCACACGTAGAGGAGCTGACACCCAGGGCTCAAGTAGAAAGAAAATGTTTTGAAAATGACGATGGCAACAAAGGTACAAATGTGCTGGACACAATGGATTCATGGATCGATTGTGATAAGAATTTGACGAGCCGCCAATAAAATTATTTTTTTTTAATGACAGCACATGTAGATGGTGGCTAGCAAATCACTCCAAAAATCAGATAATGGAAAAATGGGGAAAGGGTCATGATAAAATTGCTAAATCAGAGTGGGGAAAAGTCCATCATGCAATAAATACAGGAGATTATGATTTGTGTCCTAAAAATGTAATCCGTAGTCCTTAAATAGCATTGGAAAGTCACAGAATAAATATTAATGGGGGGTAAACATTGGATATTATGAGAGAATATTTTGTGTCTTTCCTGTGCTTTCCAAGTTTTCTCTTACAGGGATTCCAAGTTTTTCTCTATACATATGTAAGTATGTACAATTATATGTTCCTAGGTATGTTTAGATAGATATATAGGCATGTGCATAATGTTACATAATATGTGCATGTGAAACACAGCCTACTTGATGAACTGGCATTGAAACCATAAATAGCAAGCCACACAGCTTTCTGCATGTCTGTGACCCTTTCATGTAACTGGTTTTCAAAGGGACTCTGAATCCAGTGAGATCAGAAAAGACTCCAGAGAATTACTCTAGTTCTATTTGGAAGAGATGCTACCATCGGAATCGTGCTAGGAGTGATTATATATGTAGCTGAATTATTATTATATATCTGAATCTCAGTGTTACCTCTGAGACCCTGGGCATGTAGTTCATGTCCTTGAACCCCAGTTTGCTCATCTATAAAAGTGGAATCATAATAATATACATCTTGTCAACTTCATTTTCAGAAGATCAAATAAGGCCATTCATACAGTACTTGGTACGTAAGTCGTCACAAAATAGTGGCTATTTCTGCTAATTAAAAATTGAGTGTTTGTATTAACTGTAGGTGTAAATATTTTAGCAAATGTGTCCCACAGATAAATGAGTCTGTTTTAAGATAAGATCCCTCAGCAATTTTATTACCATATTAGCTCATTTGAATAGAATGGAGGCTTGAATCCTGGCATGCTCACAGTTCACCCCAAGGGCATAGACATTGAATACCTGCAGCACACACAATGGACACGTATCCAGGAGCGCCCACAGTGCACACCATGGACACACATATCCAGGAGCGCCCACAGCGTGCCCCGAGGGCCGGGACCCAGGCGCACCCACAGACTTCTCCAAGGATGTTAGGTGAGGTCTCGGCCTGTCCACACTAAGCACAAAAGCAGCAAACAAAGGGCATTGTGTCTAGAGAGAGCTTCACGCAAGTACGACACGAGTCAGTCTTATTAGATAAGCGAGGGTTTGCCTTGCCGAGAACCGTGGGGACTCCAGGCCAGGCGCAAGCATCAGGCATAATGTGCTTGCAATCTGGTAGCTCCGGTGTTGAGACGAAGGTGAGGCTGACATTGATGCGGCACTAACATGTGCTGCACGTTCTCGCATGTGCTCCTCTGACCACTCTGAGGGATGTGGTGTTAACACCCGTGTTTTACCGACGGGACACTGGAGGCTTTGGGAAGGGACTTGCTGCGAGCTGGACAGGTAGGATGAACCTGTATTTCAACTCAGACTCCATGCTGCTCCCCAAGCACATGAGGTGGCAAAAGCAGACTGTGAAAAACCTTCTCTGATAGGAGCCAGGGGGGCTCTTTCCCAGAGCCATTCAGTGGTATATAATGGGAAATGTTTCTGTTTGTCAAAGGGACAAAGAAATCTACAATGGACTAGGCTAACTTGATGAAAAATAACGCTGCTGTGGAAAATGGGGGAAATGGGGAGGGGCCCAAGAGAGGTGTGAGGAGCCTGAAACCGCTGCAGTTCAGGTTTCCGAACTGAGTGGGTTCTGTCTGGGTATGGAAACCACAGGGCCTGGGGTTTTAGAAGCTTGCATGTGGCCATCCAAAGCACAACAATTAGCCTCTATCTACTTGGCGCGACAGAGGAAGGAGGGGAGGAGGACATGGAATATGTCTAATTGCCTCCACCAACAAGGGCACCTGGCTACCAGGACGGAACATTCTGATCAAGGATTTCACAGAAGAATCCTGATCAAAAGGGGAAGCTGCAGACCACAGCCTCCGGTTCTCCTGGGCTCTAGACTTTCTGGAGCCATGGAGGTGGAGCAATCCCTGACGCGGTCGCCCTGGGATAACCTGTCAACCTGAACCAGAAACAGCCCCTTCAGTCTTCTTAAAGCCCAGCGGCAGTTTAGCTTAACTAGTACAAAAGGTCTGCCTTGAGCATGAGGCTCTGTTAAGAGGGGCTCCTATGGGGTCAAACTGACCACAGCAGTTTGGAAGATAAGAGCGTCAGGGAGCAGTGAGTGTTTGCTCCTGAAGGAAGAACATAGCAGAAAGAGGGGGTGAGAAGGGGGATACAGCTCAAAGATTATGTCATCAAGTTGTACATGCAGGAACACTGGGCTTGGTGTATACTTTGCTGTGTTTTTACTCAACAACAACAAAATCAATGTACAAAAAGAAAGGAAGGAAAGAAAACTGGCATGTGGCTTGGGACCCCACTGGGCAGGGAAGAGACTGGCATCAGCATGGCCTTACAGGCATGGGTCACAGAGCAGGTGAAGGTCAAGGTGGCCTGACTGAAGCAGGAAAGGTGGAAGGGAAGGCAACTGAAGGCCTCTCCAGGATATGGCTCCACACTGAATGTGCAGTCAGTAGGAGGAGCCATGGATGCCTGCAAAAGGTTTAGCCTAAGCAACCAGACTAATGTGAGCCTGCTGGCTGGGACAGAGGCACCAGAAGAGAACGGGCCATGTCCACGGCAGAAATTCAACTGGAGCACCAGAGGAACAAGGAGATTTGGGAATGCAGTTTGAAGGAGAGATGGATGTGCGTACCTGGAACTGGAGCAAGAAACTGGAGACTGATTTAGGGGCCCTAGGACAGAGGCTGTGAGTAGGGAAGCATGTGAGATCTCACGGGGGGTGGGGGCAACACAGAGGGGGGCAGTGGATGGAGACACCTGGAGAACGGGCATCAAGAGGCAGCAGGTGGAGAAAGACTCTAGGAGGAGGGGGCGCACAGAGGCTCAGGACAAGAAGGCACAGCAAGCGGCCCGCTGGGTCCTATGCTTCGGGGCAGTGAAGTTGCATGTGGGCAGCTGCAAACCTTTTGTTCCAGAAAGAGACCTCTTAGGAATGTTCTAGTCCCAAGAAATGTGCCTAAACCCTTGTTTCTGTTCATTTTCCTCTGGGTCATATTTCCACACTACATTCTCCTTACTCTAATCCAAGAAAGTTTTGGAACAAAATATTACTCGATTAAAGAAATTTATATTGGAGTAATATTTCTGAAATGTGCCACTGATATATAATAGCATGGACACTCGGGCCAGGGATGTTGAGTTTCTGCTTCCACGCTTCAAGCATTTTAAAATGCTAAGACCCACTACACATTTTGTTTCCTAAATTGGATTAAAAAGCAATTTTATACTCTATCAATCAGCTTTACCAAGATATAAAGGGAGATCTGCTTAATGCTGGCATGGAATAGAGTTTCCATCACTAGAACAAGGTCCTGTGGACACTCCATTAGCATATATAATTACTAGGATGTTTCCCTACAAGCCTCTTGAAATCCCTGTGAAATTAAGTTTCTAAATTAATATTGGATGAGATCTTTTCAAAAACATTAAAAAAACATAACCCAAACCCGGGAATGTGTCTTTGACTTAACACTCTGCACTCTTCCCTCGCTAATCTCTCATGATGCTTCTAGACTCCTCCATGCACAGTTTAAAAACTCAAGATCGAGGACCTTGCTGCCCCGCTCCCTCTGCTGCCCTCTGGCTGGGCCACTGGAAGCGCATGTGGTTTAAGGGCAAGGGCCTTTGAGGCAAGACAAAGACGAACGCTTTCCCCCCATGGGTACTAGGTCTTTCTCTCTCAGCACCTCCACCCATGTCACCCAGGGAACCCCGGGGGCCCACTGGCTTTGACCAGCCTCTGTCGCTCCAAGTGGCCGGGCCTCCGGTTGCATGGATGTGGACATCAGGAGCTTGGGATGGGCCAGGGAGAGGCTTGTGGTGGGCATCTGCTATTTTCCAACCTCTCGGTGGAGATGCCTTGTTTTCACAAGAGGCCCCCCGACTCTCACTTCATCCTGGAGGGTCCGGTCTTCCTGCCTGGGCCCAACCTTAGGGTTCTCTTTTCCCCTCCCAAGAGTGTATGTGGCATACACTTACTGTGTGCCTACTGTGTGCCAGCCACTGGGAAACCGGGGACAAGATGGTCGGTTCCCACGGCAGTGCCTCGTCAGGGAGCCAGCAGACCTGTGACAGACAGGCGTGCCCCTGTGAGGCCAGCGGAGTGCGGAGGAGGGGCAGGCAGCCAGCTCACGCTCAGAACCAGGGATGCAACTCAGGCACTCTGCCACTCCTTGAAGGGACAGCCCGCTCCCTGCTGCGGAGGTGGCCTGCCGTGCACACAGCACACACACCCCGCCCTCAGGTCTCCCACAATCCCTGGGCACCTGCTTTCAGACAGGGCAGTCTGAGTTGCACTATAGTGGTGCGATGGTAAGTGCTCAGCTGCTAACTCAAAGGGAGGCAGTTCAAATCCATCCGGTGGTTCTTCAAGAGAAAGACCAAACAATTTGCTTCCGTGAAGTTTACAGCCAAGAACACACTAGGGGACAGTTCTACTGCCGCGAGTCCACATGGATTAATGGTACCCCGCAACCACCTGGAGGGTTAGGCTTGATGTGGGCTCAGCCTCTAGGACACCCTGGTTCTTTTAGAGCAGCGGTTCTCAACCTGTGGGTCATGACCCCCTTTCACAGGGGTCGCCTGATTCAAAATAGTCGCAAAATGACAGTGATGAAGTAGCAACAAAAATAATGTTATGGTTGGGGGTCACCACCACATTAGGAACTGTATTAAAGGGTCGTGGCATGAGGAGGGTTGAGAACCACTGCTTTAGAGCCAGGACGGGGGAGCAAAAACACTTCATGGGCACTCTCGTTCAAGCCCGGGACGAACATACAGGTCTGGAACACCTGAGGAGGCAGGGGAAGAGAGGGAAAAAACGGAGAGGAAGAGGCACGGGCATGGAGAAACTCTCTCAGAAACAAAGCAGTCCACGCAAGCAAGGTATGAGAATGGGGAGCAAGGAGCGGGGGGTTGGAAGTGCAGATCTAGAACACAAGCCACGGGTTGGGAATGGGTAGCTGTCAGCCACAGGCAACAACTCGGTGAATAGCAGCAAGCTTGGAAACCCTGAAGACAACTGCTGTAAGAAGACTGTGCTAGAATCTTCCCTCAAATCTGGGAGCCTAAATGGATGTGGCGGGGACTCAAGGTCAGGGGCACTGGTGTGCCACTGTTGGGACGTGCACTCGGCTCACTCTTCTGACACCTAGCACGGCCCAAGGAGAATGTGCCATTGCAGGTTTCTAGGCAACCTCTGCTTCCGCCCAGGCTGCAAGTGCATAAATGGAGCTGCAGGCAGAAGGGGAGTGAGGGAGAAAGAGGCCCACACTGGGAGGACCTACTGTCTCCTGGAAGTGTTCCATATGGTAATGGTAATTCGACTTCAGGTTCATCAGCCCTATGAATCCATTATTTCTGATCCCTAATTTATCCTCCAAAGCAACGGGCAGGTAGCTAATGAACTTCCCCACCCCTTCCCTCCACAGGTAGCTTTGTTCTCCATTATACACAGGCAGAAGGAGGCGGTAATACTTTGAACATTTCTGAACACTTTCAAGGACGCCTTTGAGCTTGGCCTGCCTGGGTGCCACCACTCCTGGCTCTGTCACCACTCATTTCTTTCCCCAGTCATAAAAGGGATTCTGCACGATGGGCCTGAAGACTAAGAATGAGACTATGTGGGTGACTAGGTTCCACCCCTACCACCCAGGAGTGTCAGAGAAAGGCAAATGGAAAAAAGCAAATTACCGTTTCTTTGAATGAGCTGCTCAGTGCTGGTGAGTGGGTGATAAAATGCTACAGAGAGAACGAGTGCTGGGGGGTGGGCTGGGGGCCTGGGCGGAGTGGAAGGGACTGAGCAGCAGGTTATCAAGAACCTTGAAGGGCTTTTACCTTCAACTCGGTACTTCCCCTTCTAGACATCTATACTGGTCCATACATGGAGACCCCAGAGTCTCTGGGTCCAAAGTGGCTCTGGCCACAGCCTGCGACCTGCCTATAGAGGGCTCAGAAAAATACTACTCAGCAGACAGCTGCTGAGCCTACTGACGTTAGGCTCGACCGTATGTAGACAGAGGCTTGGGTTTTACCCTGAAAGCAATGATTAGCCTTTTCAAGGTCACAGAACTCTGAATATCTGATGACTGTTGTCCAGAAACAGTAAATGTATGGTCAACCCTAACGTGCAAGAGCCCCATCTGAACATTTTTTAAAGTATGGAAATATATGTGTTAACAGTGCAGAGCGAAAAGGCTACAAAAATGTAGTCTTAAATATAACTAGATGACACACATCTCTCCATGTTTTTCTTTAATATATAAGTATTTTTATAAGATCACGGCAGAGAGAGAGAGAGAAAACACCTAATACTGCTTATAACAAGCCAACAATTTAATCTTGTTGGAAAACTTGTCAAACAATGCAAGTTTATCATGTGATCAACCGATAGAATAACAGCTGATCTGTGATTCCAGTGGGGTCAGTATCCCGGCCTCTACAAAATGTGCCTCTTGGCAGAGAGAGCTTTTCACTGTGCATGAATACTAGTCAACTCAGATGGGATCAAGAGCCAAATCAGTGAAAAAGTACCCCCACCCCAAAAGTGGAACTCACTACACAGTCAAGGAAATGGGCAAAAGGGTGCACATTTTCAGGGAAAGAAGAAAAAGCCAAAGCCCCAAACCCAATAAACATAACAATACAAAGATGAGACCGGGGGAACATTCTATACAACATCCCACCCTCTGCCCTTTGTCAAAGGGACCCTGCATAATGTTTCTGAGTCTAAATCTTTTTATGGAAGCAGACAACCTCATTTTCTCCAAAGAGGTGGCTGGTGGGTTTGAACCACAAACCTTACTGTTAGCTCTCTATCTTGTACCCCACACTGCCACCAAGGCTCCCTAACCAGTATCATGTGAATGAAATTTTTTTCCCCAAGAATGAAAAATCCTCCTTTTAATTTGTAAAACTTTGGTGTGGGCTCAACCTCTAGGAAAGGGGACTCTTTTAGATCTATGACGGGGGTTGGGGAGGGAAAGGCAGAAAGCTTTTATGAGGCGACCCCACTCCATCAGCTGGGAAGCCTCCTAGGCTGGATTAGAAAGAGGTCTTTCTGTCTTCTTAAACAAAGTGCCTGGTCTTCGAAAATCACCAGAGGCATTATGATCTCAGCACTTCTGTAGTTCTCATGAAATATCAAATTAATAGAGGGATAGCCAAGGGCCTGGTACAGACTGAGGTCTGGGGTACGTGCCCCTCAGGCTGCTCCTAACTGTCCTGGAGGTGGTGGTGGTGGTGGGGGCACTAGCCACAATAAGCACATAGCCAAGGCCTGGAGCACCGAGGGGAGGGCAAGGCAGGACCAGCAGGCACAAGCTTCCTGGTGGTGACTCTTCAAGGTGGGGGCAGGGGACTGTGGGAAGGATGCTTCAGATTCCTCAGAGGAAACAAAGATGGAAGAGGAAGAGGAGGTTTCTGGACACATGCAGAGCATGTGAAACAAAGAGGCCCTAAAGAACCACCCTGGAGAGGCGCTCAGAACTGTCTTGTGTAGGAGGCAGGAGCGACACGACATGTAATGACTAGTCTACCTGTGCGCCTGTTTCTTTATGACTAGTCTGCTAGGATGGAAACCTTCAGAAACCCTAGGGCAGGGGTCCTCAAACTTTTTAAACAGGGGGCCAGTTCACTGTCCCTCAGACCCGTTGGAGGGCCAGACTATAGTTTAAAAAAAGACTATGCACACTGCACATATCTTATTTTGAAGTAAAATACAAAATGGGGCAGAAACACCCAGCGGGCGGGATAAATGTCCTTGGTAGGCCGCATGTGGCCCAGGGCCGTAGTTTGGGGACTCCTGGCCTAGGGTTTAGAATCTGACTCACCATCAGGAGCAGTGGTTCTCAACCTTCCTAACGCCTCTACCCTTTAAGACAGTTCCTCATGTGGTAGGGACCCCCAACCATGAAACTATTTTCATTGCTACTTCATCACTGTCATTTTGCTACTGTGATGAACCGGGCAACCCCTGTGAAAGATTCAGAGACTCCCGGTTTTTCTAAGTTTATTTGCCAGCCCTGTAGTGTGATAAGGGCAACATATACTCCTCCCTATGCCCCACTTCTGTTTCCAGAGTCTTCTCAGAGAGTTCCTAAGAGACCTCTCCTGGAGTAAATCACTAATAATTCTCTTGGGTTTTTCAAATAATATCTATGAACCTTTGTTTGATGGGAGTCCAGGTAGAAATTTGTGGTAGGCAGGATTAAGGTATTATATTTGATATTTCTTCTTGGAGCCGCATGTGGACACAGAAAATTCTTACGGGTGGGCCTTTAGTCACGTCCTGTGACAGGGAGAAAGAAGGTGTGAAAGGGTTTAAGGTAGGATAGTATCTTGGAACAACAGCAATCGTCCACTTGGAGTGGGGTGCCTAGGGACAGAATGTGTATGTGCCAATTTGAAGCATTCAAGCCCACAGCAGGCAGCCACTGTTAAGAGTCAAATAGCTCAGATTTAGTGCATGCTCTTTCATTTACTTGCTCTGAGACTTCTCCAAGCCTCAATGCCCTCATCTGTGTTGTGGGCAATATCATAGAATCTCACAGCGTTGTGAAGAAAAGTAAATGAGATGGCAGCATACTCGGTTTAGTTAGCATGGTGCTTGAATAAAGACCAAAAATGGAAAGAATGACCACAGCATCATTATGAGGAGAGACAAGCTTAGCAAGGGAAGTTGACCAACATAATCTATATGGTTATGGTACCCTCACACCATCATCGTCATCATCATTATCATCCTTGAGTCAATTCCAACTCATAGAGACCATATAGGACAGGGCAGAACTGCTCCTGTGAGTTTATGAGACTATAACTCTTTATGGGAGTAGAAAGCCTCCTTTCTCCCACAGAGAGGCTGGTGGTTTTGAACTGCTGACCTTGCAGTTAGCAGCCCACTCCACCACCAGGGCTCCTTATACTAAGAATCTCGTAAGCTATATATTCTTCCCTGATGTCTCAATAGAATTAAGGCCATTCTCTCCTTGCAAAGATACTTATTTGTGTGCTTTCTAACCAAACAGCAAAATGTATTTTAAAGATTTATAGCATCTGTGTACAGTACGTGTATAGTAGAGCTCTATAGTTAATGATGAACATATGAGGTTAAAGCCTCACAACACCCTTCCCGCATGGAAATTCCACTAGATCAGCAGTTCTCAACCGGTAGGTCATGACCCCTTTGGGAGTTGAACGACCCTTTCACAGGGGTTGCCCGGTTCATCACAGTAACAAAATGAGAGTGATGAAGTAGCAACGAAAATAACTTTATGGTTGGGGGGGTCACCGCCACATGAGGAACTGTCTTAAAGTCAAGGATTAGGAAGGTTGAGAACCACTGCCCTAAATGAAGAAGATCTCGGAAGAGAAGACCCTAGTCCCCTCAGAACACAATCATCAGCAGCACAAACTGGTGGAGAACTGGTTTTCTGGATGCCCTAGTCGTTGTCATTTTCAGGATTAGAAAGTAGAGGAGAATCATATATTTCATTGTGTCCACTCTTACAAGAACTGCATTTTGCCAGTGAAGTGCTATTGGACTCAGTCAAAGTCTTCCATGGGAGCTTTAAACTATTTCTTAGGGCTGCTAGCAGTCCTCTAGAGCAGCGGTTCTCAGTGGGTCTCGACAGGTTGGGGGTCAAAAGACCCTTTCACAGGGGTCACCCAATTCATAACAGTAGCAAAATTACAGTTAAGAAGTAGCAATGCAAATAACTTTATGGTTGGAGGGTCACCACAACATGAGGAACTGTCTTAAAGGCTCACGGCATTAGGAAGGTTGAGAACCACTGCTTTAGATGCTTGGTTAAATCTTTCAGGTCATTAAATAGCTGCTTCAATTAAAACAGGCCAGGATTACAAGACTCTGTGTAGTACACACTGAGGAGTGGATTTCTTCCTGGCTTTAAGCAGCTGCCGACAAACCAAATATCAATCATTTTAATACTTGATGAATTTGTGGTGCTCAAGTGTTTTCGAAGAACTTCCAAAATGTTTTTTTTCATTTGGTTGTTATCAAAGACATTTGTTAGGACTTCTATTTTTTTTTGTAAACTTCATTTGTAAACTTGAGGAAAGACATTGAGTTCAGAGACGCTCAGTCCAGGTCACATGGCCAGAATGTGAACTCCAGTTTTTGTCTATGAATCCAGGATCCTATTGCACAATGCAACTTCTGAAAGGGCCATTATTCGAGCTCATGCGCTAACTCTGTAGTCAGAGAATGGTGTTGAATAACTCTTCATTGATGACCTAAGTTTACCATGATTCAGGAAATTATTTCCAAGTAGCATTTCACATTTCAACCAGAGTTGAATAAACATTTCTAGATTCACTGTAGGTATACTCCATAAGGTCTATTTCATAGTGCCCGTCTACACTGCTCCCCGAGGGCACACATGCCTGTTCACTCTCCACAGGGACAGCAAGGACAAAGACACCCTGAGGCAAAGGTGGCGCTGTGCACTGCTCTGTAAGCTAAAGAATGACCCTGACTTGAATAAAACCTCAGGAATGATATTAGATCACTGATCTCTGTCACCATGGAGATCGGCAAAGTACATTCGAATGGAAACTCTATACATCATCACCATACATATACCACATGCACACACACACCCCCACCACCACCACCACCACCACCCCCACAGACACCACCACCAACACCATCACCACCACCCTCCATTTGGCTACTAACGGAAGTCCTTAGCAGACATCTTGCCGAGAACACTAGCATCCCTCGTAGTCCCTGATGGGAAATGCGTGAGTTGCTTCTGAGCGGTCAATAGGGGCTTTGTCCAGACATGGCCAGAAACTGCGGGGGACCCTTGGGTGGATATGTGCCTGTACACAGCAGGTCCTCCGTCCAGGCAACTCATCCATATAAAGTCATCTCCCGAATGAGCAATGATGGGGATAGAGAGGCAAACAGAGAAATAGAACGTGGATTTGACGCCCTTAAAATGAATCTTGGAAAAATAGATGGGAAATAGTACGTACTGAGAAACTGTCAAGGATAGACACATATTTGCGACTATGGCGAACTGTTAAAACTGCACTGGGGACGGATGAGAAGTGCTTCTTCATACTCCGGAGTTCCCCCCTAGTCTTTTCTTGCCAGTACCGATGGGGTCGGTTTTATCGGCAGAGGCAGGGAGGGTCACCCTGGTCAGTATCTTGTTACGATTTTTAGCCACAGCCAGGTGTGCTTCCTGAATGGGTTCTAAGGCTGCGACTGCGGGGCAGTTCCTGCCAAGGGCATCAGGCTCTCGCTGCTTTCTGCCAGTCCCAGACTTCCTGACCTGGCCTGCCGAGACCAGGTCCGTGCGTGCGTCTCCCCGTAGTCTGTGAAGCCCTGAATCGGCCCCAGAGCTTCACACATGTAGCTTTTGTTTACAAAGGCCCTGGGCGGCAGAGTGTCCGCGATCCCGGGGCGCACGGGACCTCGGGGCGCACGGGACTTCGGCTCTCCCAACCGGTCCCTGCGCGGGGTCCCCACACTCACTTTTGGCACGTGAGGGTTGAACTCCACAGCTCTGTGAATGGCCTCCACCGCGTTCATCTCTGCTGTGCTCAGCCCCCGCCGCGAAGCAGCCTCGGGAGAGAACCTGCAAAGCAGAAAGACAAACACCATCCGGTTGGGACCACTGCGTGGGCCACGGCGGGACAGGCACCACACAGCAAGGGCCCATCCAAGCAGCGCGAGCCCTCTCCAGACCTCCGCTACCCGGAGCCTCCGAGGTAGCCTCGGACCGGACCGAGGCCAACAAAACCCCCAGCAGAAGTAGAAAGCGTGCTTGCTATGTCTCATCGCGGCAAGGCCTAGATCCAGCTGTCCAGTCTGTCTGTCTACATGGCTAGTCTATGAGGTCTACCAGGTCCCTGCCGGGGCGGGGCGGGGCCGGGGGGCGGATGGACCGATAGTGCAGGAAAAAGAGAAAACGCTAAAAACAGAACTGGGGCGGGTTTTAAAGGGGGGATCCCACCCAATGGCAGGGCTGCCCTGGGGCTTAAGCGGTGGCTGCTTCCGCAGCAGGCGAGCCTGCGGGGTGTGGGTGGGGGGTAAGGCCGTTCCGGCAGGGGGGTGTGCGTGCCCAAACTGCGGGCCAGACAGCTGCCCGAGTGAGTGGAAAAAAACCAGACCATGCAATCTCTTTCTCACCTCACACCCAGGGCTAACTCCAGAGCTGTGCTTGGCAGGCAGACACCACAGGGGAAGCTGTGGCAACCCTGGCCCTGCCCTCCCAAGCTGGAGTCGCTGTGTAGGGAGAAAAGATGTTGCAGTAGGTACTGGCGATCTACAGGATAAAAAAAAAGAATGAAAGAAAATTACTTCGGTCTCGCAGTGCACACACACTGAACAGCAAACCTGTCTGACACGGCACAGGCCGTTCCTGCGCCTGCGCTCTGCTCTGCACTGCTACGGGGGGAGGGAGGGGCTGGATCGGGAAGGGCAGGTGCTTGGGAACCCAAAATCCGTTAGCCCATCTCGTCTTTTTCCCCCCTGCCAGTCACCCTCGGGTGCTGAAAGACACCCTCGAGGTCATTGTCACCTGCCTGAATAAAATAGCCAAATGCCCCACTGAGATGGCAACTCAGATGGAATGGGCCCTGGGGTGGGGATCGTGGTTTGGAATGGGCCCGGTGGCGAAAGGGGGCCGACCATGCCTGGGCCGCATGACACGTCAGGACCACTACCCAAGTGTGGACTGCTGAAGGGAGAGACACGCCAAAAGTGAATGAAAGGAAGGCATTTTGTGGAAGTCCCAAGCAAGCCTTTTGGTATCTACGCCTGGCAATAAAAAATAATAATAATAAAAGGAAAAAAAAAAGTCACCTCAGAGGCATAACATTTCCACCTAAATCCCTCCTTAGGAACCCCTACTCCCTTTTGATACCTGGGGACATACATTTCTTCCTTCTAACAGTGAAAGGAAAGATCAGCAGGTGTGGGAAAACACATGCTCATAAGCAGGGGTCTTAGGCACTGGGAGAAACTTCCAGAGAAAGCCCTCAGAGGCAACACATCTCCAGTCAGGGCAGGCGTTTAGGATCGCAGAAGTTAGGATTCACTTACTTGTCGGAGACAGCTCGTGCTTTGAGTAAGGCAGCTGTGTAGCATATGGTCGCCGACTTTGGTAAGCTGATGTCTGTCCGAGAAAGAGAAAAGGGGGGGAAGGACTGTAAATGTGCAGACACAAAGAGCAATGGTGTTTGTTTTTCCCTTTTTTTTTTTTAGGGTTTTAATGGTTTTTAATACACTTTTTAATCACGGAATTCAAACGAGAAAGAATAAAGTCGAGGACAGCCTAATGCACAGAGAACGGCAGCTGTTCGATTATCAGGTGGCATGTGAAACTCCAACAATTCATATTTTGGTGAACGATTTGTGTTTAAAATCCATCAGGCTGACTGCTTGTCAAATTACCCATTCGATATCTGGATTTTCCTCTGTTGTGTTTATCGAAAGCAGACAATAACTAAACATAGATAAATTTAGATAAGTGACCACCTGTGCTATCATGAAAGGCAAACCTTCTATTTCTATTGTGACTTTTTTTCAACGAATACTAATATGAAGGAAAAAATATTGCCTTGATTTAAGAAAACAGGGCTAAACAAGTTCTTTAAGATTTTTAAGACACCTTTGCGTTACATTCTAAGAACTTCATATTAAGTTTTTAATAGATGTTAAACATGCAAAAGTCAATGGTATACACACATATATCTTTTAAAAATTATACCATTCTTGTTCATTCAAACTTGTGGGAACCCTCCCCATTTACATAAAGTCTACTTTGTACCTCCTCCCCCAATTGGTTCTTTCACTTTGTATAGAAAGTTTCAGAAGGGAAGAAGGGATAAGAATGAGGAACAGATGAGTTTACAATGTAATAAAGTACAAAACTGAGTAGACACAATCAATGAAGGTAGTTTGGGGGGGGGGGAGTTGTTTTTAAACCATTATTCCATTTTCTCACCAAAATAGGATGGGTTGGATTTGTATTTTTAAACACCAGCAGCCCTACCTACAGTCACCAAAGAGCTGTTTTGTTAATTCAGAGCAGATAGAAAAGTGCCATTCAAAGATCCTGCACTCTTAATTCACCCAAGTTAGAAACTTCTATCACCCAGAAGGCCCTGCAAGTTTCTTTGAAAGGCTGTTTATAAACTAGGAAGGATTACAGGAGGATTGAAAAGGAAATTCTCATAATTGCGCCAATAGAAAGTATGAGAAGAAAATAGTTGCATAAAGAAAACCAATCTCACACCACCAATTCCAGCACAAGTAATTTCGTTCAGGGAAACTTCAATGACATTGATAAAAACACAAATAATCATAGAAAATACCCACCCCAAACTGAAAGGGGAAAAGGTCTTTGCAATCTGCATCTCATAACCTAGATCCACACAAAGTGTCACTGCCATCCACTCAGAAGAAAATGACGGACTTATGACTAAGTAGGGGACACGAAGGTCGGACACTCGGGAATGTGTCTGGTGGCTTTGCCAGCGTAAACATCTAACAGCTTCCCTGTGTGAAAATCTGTCCAGGAACCAGAGAGCTCCTTTTCGGGGGTCCACTTGCTCCTTGAAGGAAGGTGAAAAACGTGGCAGATAATGCATGCTCCGCTTAAAAGTTCAGACTTTTTCTTTAAAAAAATACCCACGCCTTTGTTTCCGCTCTCGGGCACGGTCTGTGCTCCTTCGGTGGTAACCTGGCGCCTTGCAGTGGGTGGAATGGAGCGTAGGCAGGGGTCGAATCAGAAAACGAGGTTCACCGTCACGGGACCATGGCAACACAGAAAACATACGAACTTGGTAGACTAACGAAAATCCGCTAGGGTCTTAGCTTCTCAAGGAGAACCATCAGAGGGTGTTTTGATGGACGCACCACTCCATCAAAAGGACACATTCACCCAGAAGATGACCAGAGATGCGGGTCAATGGTGACCTCTCACACCAGAACCACGTCGCCTGACCCATCAGTGGGACAGTCACCACTAAATATGGCAATGGATTCAGCAACCTTATGGCTACTACATATAGTTGTCCCATGAGACAAAGCCAGACCGCCATTCTCTTTACTAAATGTCAAGTAAGTGGGATATATGTGCAGGTATCTGACTCATAGCAACACTGCCCCTATGGGTTTCCAAGGCAGGAGTAGAAAGCCTTCTCTTTCTCTGTGGAGTGGCTGGTGGTTTCAAACTGCTGACCTTTCGGTTAGCAGCCCACCGGGATTGAGTAACTGGCAGTGAGTTTCATTCATTCGGTCTATGCAAGCATAATGCTTCAAAGTCAAATGACCAAAAATATTTTACAGTCAGTATCAAACGGGGAGAAGGCATGTGGCTCTATGAAAACCCCTCCCCATTCGTGGGATGCTCACTCCACTCTAATAAGTTATTTGTTTAACACAAATTGACAAAGTAAAAAGTTCTTGCATAATTTGTGGATTTAGATTTTTTTTTAAAGAAGATGTCAGAATCTATGCAGTAGGAAAGACAGACAGAAAGACTCAATGGTGGGGGACAGGTTTACTGGAGGAAGCCTGAGAGAGGCCTCTGACCTGAGTCAAAATGCCCTCTCTGTACAGACTAGCAGGGTCTTACAGAACAAGTTAAGGGGGCACATTTGCGGATGGGGAGATGCGATTTGGCTAATGCCGGGAATCAGGGTCATCTGCAGGTGGGTGGGAGATTCCTGAACAAGAGGTTTCTTCAGGCAATGTCTTTGCTGCCTGCGGAGGAAATGGCTGTACAGGGTGTTTCTGTGTGCGGGGATTTCTGAGCCGTTCTCCATTCAGAAGAAAAACTAGTCAAACTCTAATGTCATTTTTATACTTCTTGGTTAGAAGGCCTAACAAATCTCTGCCCTAACCATAGAATCGGGCCTCGTGACAGTGGCGGGAATCTCACAGCTCTCTTCGTGTCTTGGGGCATGCACACTGTGTGGTCCTCTCCCAACCACTCAGCAAGGGCACAGTGGGGCAGGGGAAGGGCCCATTGCAGCACCTCTTCCTCCAAAGACGGTCCTCCATGCTGCTCCACTGTCTTTCCGACCCTCTGGTCAGTGGGGTATATGTCTTTGTATGCATTTGCAGTTCTCCAGAGAAGCCATACGATCATGCTGTGCCTCACTTCAATACGCTCTTTTGCCCCAAGTGCTTTCTCTGCCCGGCTCAACTAATGACACGGTCTCCTTTGGGAAGACTTCCCGCACTTCGCCGTGCTGGGTGAGGTGTCCCTTCCATGGAAAACAAAGTTGTATTGCAGCCTAATATTTTATAGCAACTGTATAGTACATTCCTTCCGTCCCCTACTTTCATGATGTGCCCCATAGAAGTAAGAGCCGTATGTCTTCATTGTTTTGTACTTCCAACACAAATAATGCCTGCCACACAGTTGGCAGTCAGTAGTTGTTCAATGAAACCCTAAGCTAATGTACTATCAGCTGAAGTCATTAGATACTATTCTTCATCGGCAGCAATCCTCATCGAACTGAGTCGCTGGGACCTAAAGCAGTCCGTGCTGGTGGGTGTTTCACGAGAGAGTCAGAAATCTGTTATTTCTCAGAATATTTACTGCATTCATCTTTGCTTACGGTGTTCTGGAAGAATGCATGGAATTTTCTTGGTACTCTCATCTAGACGTTTATTTGAAAGAGAAGTGATAGGATAACATGGGGCACGAAGGAAAAGCAAGTAAAAGCTGGAACAAGGTCGAAGAAAACTAGAAGAATCTTCAGCCAGAAACACAGAAGGGAAACCACACCTCCTCTGGCTCCTTATGGACCTTTTGCTGGAATGCCGCAGCTGAAAGGGAAGATCAGGTTTGGGAGAATGGCCTTTGAGTTTTCAAAAGTCATAAATGGCTCATAGTAACCACATGCCCTGCAATAAAACTTACGTATCCAAGAGTAAAACTGGGATTTAGATAGGTCTTAGAAAAAACGATGCACAAACTTTAGCTAAAACAATTTTTAGTGATAATCTTTGACTTAATTTTCTGTTGCTTCTCTATAAATTGTAGTAATCAAGAGGTAGTTTTTTAACGGATTATCACTGCTCCTATGCATGAGCTTAGGTTAGCCGGAGGGTCACCTCCCGTCTCATGGCATGAGATCTACGTCTATGATTACAAAACAGTCTTTTCAAGGGTAGTGGCTAGTAGATGCATACATTGCAAAGTGAAGGCCTCATGCCACAGTGCATCTGCGTTCATCATTCTTCACGGATGTTCTCAATGGTGACGTAGTATACAGGTGTCAACGATGAAGAAGACACCGCACTTTTCTTCCTCTGCAAGCACTGCCTCGTCTGTCTCCAATCACTGTGGGCTTTTAAAAAAAACATCTTTCTCCAGTAGATTGAAAGCTTTTTGAAGACAAATAAACTATTCATTGCTGAATCCCCAAAGCAGCTGAAAGTTGGTATCATCAACCTAATACGGTTTGATAAATCCTTCCTGAATTGATTTGGAACAATTAACCTAATTACTCTCTTTAATACTTTAAAGTTATAGAAGATCAACCATCCTTTTTCTTGGTCAGGCAACACACTTTCATCTTTACCACACACACTTCAACCTTGCTGAGTGTCCTCCGGGTCACTCTGAGTTGGAATCATTAATTGGCAATGAGAAGATAGTGGACCTTTTTGCCCCTCCTTCAAAGTCAATCCTTGGTCCCCTTTTCGCTAAAAGAAAAACTTTATTGCAGGGAGGAGAAAAAAGAAAACAACAAGTAATATTCAAGGGACTTCTAAAAGTTCATGAAAAAATTCAAGTTAAAGATAATGGCATTTTCCTATGAACTTGAAGCTCTTTCATATATTTAAGAGAGAGAGAGAGAGGAAGAGAGAGAGAGAGAGAGAAAACTCCCAGTGCCATTGAGTCAACATAGACTCATGGTGACCGGATAGAACTGCCGTGTGAGCTTCTGAGACGGTAATTGATTATAGGACTAGGAAGGACCGTCTTTCTCCCAAGGAGCTGCTGGTTGTTTTGAACTGCTGACCTTTCAGATCGCAGCCAACACATAACCATTATGCCACAGGATGGATAAACTTGCAATCAGAGCTGCTAAAAACCAGGAGAAATAGAGAGGTGCTTTGGGGTGGCCAGCTTTCTGGCCTAAATGAACTCTTTCATTTTCTCTTGGCATGTTTCAGAGACAGAAGCTAGTGGCGCTGTGCGGTGTGTCTGTGTGCGGTTTATGGGTAAGACTGCCAGAAAATGCCACTTCTCTGGTTGTCATGTAGCCTCCAATAAGAACCTCAAAAAGAAGTGCCAACTAGAAATTCAATGATTCAGTCAGGAAATTCTACATGACCCTAGTATTTTTGCAGGGGGGGGGAGGGGGCGGGGGCGGGGATGAACACTACTAATTTAACTACACCCAGGAAAATTCATCTTAGGCTACAAAGTCGAAGGTCAGGTGTTATGTGCAGCTTTTTTAATACTCTGGAGGGTCTGTGTCAGAGGGCCCTTCTACGGCTGGTACCCGGAAGCCAAACGTGACAGTTCACTCGACAGTAATGGCTGGTTGGGGAAGGATGTTACTTTGGCAAATTGCATTAGCTGGGCGATGAAGACTGAAGCCAACATAAATCTGGAGTGTTTGGGCACATGTCAACTATGTGAATTACACAGATATACAGTCATAAAAGGTCTTCCATCATCAGAGAAGTAGAAGCTTCCAGAGGCATCACTAAGGTTGGCGTCATCCAGGGTGTTAACTCACGTTGTCTGTCCTCCCCACTCCCACCCCAAGGACCAGACCGTACGAAATCTTCAGTAACGTTCACCATCCATTTTAATCATAGAACAACATGTGATCAATACGGTTGTAAATTGCTTACGTCAGTGTTTCTTAGATTGTATGAATACTAACAACAAAGTTGCCTTGTAAAATCTTTCCACTTTGTAGTAGGAGCTACATTATTAGGGTCCGAGCAGAAGTTGTTTTTATTTTCTCCTTTCCTTTTAATTACTACTTCATTCTCAACAGAATTGACATAGGTTGGCAATTACCAGTTGCCTAATGTTGTAGCTAAAACACGCCAAAACCTGTCAGACTCAGTGACTGGCTGCCGGACATTGCACTTGTCGCCTGGGCAGAGGAACCCCAGGATTCAAAGCTTCCCTTGACTTGGGTCATGGTGGCAGCATCGCACAAAGTGTGCTTGGTTCAAAAAGGGAGTCAGCACAGAACTTTAGCCGTGTAGGCATATAAGCTGAGCTCGTGGAAAATGTTTTTTATTTGGTAACTTACTACAGAAATGTTTTTAGAAAAATAATACATTTTTGCACAAAAATTTGATAGTCATTCTGTCAAGCCCTGTTGTGCCTTGCCTGCTGGGGCTTTTACTCTGGCCCCCACCCGCAGCGAGTCGTTATCGAAATGACAACCATTATCAGGATTTCCCTGTTCCTTTCATGTATAGTTTGTCTCAACAATATGTCATCTCATTCTGACATGATCCAAAGATTGAGTCTTCCAGACAGATCTGCCCCTTGGTGTCCAAGTCAGTCAGTCCCCCAGTGCAAAGTTACGCAAGGTCCTCTCTTCTCAGTGACTTGTGATTCTAGGCCTAAAGCCACAGCGCACCCTGTCAGTGCTGACCATTCTTTTCTTCCGCGAAGCAGCCATGTGATTCCTCTGCCGTCTTTTACCCAAGAATGTGCTTTAGGCCTTTGTCTGCTGGATTAGGTGCAGCCACTTGGGACTGAGGCATTTCCAGCTATCTTTCTCAACAGCAGCTGAATTTGGTGGTAGATGCGTTTGTTTCAGAAACTGCTTGTGCCTTCAGCATCAGAAATCACCTCTAGAAACAATGCTTGGGAGGTCTAGAGAGCTGACGTGTCATGTGCTGGTGAGTCCACATTTGATACACAGGCCCTCCATAACCGGAACTCACTCCTAATCTTGCAAACGCTTTAATCTATATGGAAAATCCTAGGCGGAAGGCAGGTTATCCAATGGCCTCCCTAGGTTGGAAGTTTGAGTCCAATCAGAGGGATGGCAAAGAAAGGCCTGGTGAATCACCTCAATACAATTAGTCGTTGAAAGAACTAGGAGGCAAAGGGCATTTATAGAGGTCTAAGTACAAGTATGTACACATGTAAATATATTTATAGATGATGATGGGGAAATAGATCTATGAGCATATATTTAAAGGTTTAGTATTAAGGTAGCAGGTGGCCATTGGACCTCTACTCAAGTATTCCCTCAATGCAAGAACACTTTGTTCTATTAACCTGGCATTCCATGATGCTCACTTTCCCAGCACAATTGCTGAAAACAACACGGGTGCATAAGTAAATGTGGTGAAGAAAGCTGATGGTGCCTGGCTATCAAAAGATCACCTGGAGTCTTAAAGGCTTGAAGATAAACAAGTGGCCATCTAGCTCAGAAGCAACAAAACCCACATGGAAGAATACCAGCCTGTGTGATCATAAAGTGTCCATGGGATCAGGTAGCAGGCATCAAAGAACAAAAAAATCTTATCACTGCAAAGGAGAGGGAGTGTGGAGTGGGGACACAAAGCCCATTTGGAGGCAACTGGATATCCCCTTACAGAAGGGTCATGGGGAGGAGAAGAGCCAATCAGGGTGCAGTATAGCAATGATGAAACATATAACTTTCCTCTAGTTCTTTAATGCTTCTTCTCCCCACTATCATGATCCCAATTACACTTTACAAATCCGGCTAGACCAGAGGATGTACACTGGTACAGATAAGAGCTGGAAACACAGGGAATCCAGGACAGATAAACCCCTCAGGACCAGTAATGAGAGTAGCGATACCAGGAGAGTGAGGGAAAGGTGGGGGAGGCAGGGTGGGGCAGGGGATGTAGAAAGGGGAACCTAATTACAATGATCTACATATAACTCCCTCCCTGGGGGACAGACAACAGAAAAGTGGGTGAAGGGAGACATCAGTCAGTGTAAGACATGAAAAAATAATAACTTATAAATTATCAAGGGTTTGTGAGGGAGGGAGGGGAAAAAATGAGGAGCTGATACCAGGGCTCAAGTAGAAAGAAAACGATGATGGCAACAAATGTACAAATGTGCTTGACACGATGGATGGATGAATGGATGGATGGACGGACGGACGGGTGGACGGACGGACGGACGGACGGATGGATGGATGGATTGTGATGAGCTGTACGAGCCCCCATAAAATAATTTAAAAAAAAGAAAACCCCAGGCACCGCAGTTCTCTGACACACGTGAGGCCGCCATGAGTCGGAGTCGTTCACAGAGCAACAAGTGACGTGCTGGCATCAAGGAATTGGGCAACTGGCAGATCTCATGTAGCTTTGACTTCCAAGTGCATGCTAGTGCTGCGGAGCACCACCAGCAAGAGGCTTATCATCCGAACAGTCTCAACAGAGAGTGATTTCTGAATGACTTTCTCTGGAACTTCTGTTTTCAATCTATTGAGAGGAAAACATTTCACCCAGTGTTGAAACATGTCTCATCCTGACGAGGATACCCTCTGCATGTTACCAGATGACAGCTCATCAGGCTAATTGAGGATGGGACTGATGGCATTAATAAAAGAGATCGTCACACAGCTGTTGCATTTTCATAACATTGGAGAGTATAAGAGAGACCAGCTGTCCCTCCTAAGGATGTTTCTGTCCCCAAATTAGGGCAATCACTAAATGACCTAAGGAAGTCCATACCCCAAAGAGCTTGGATCGGTATTTCCAATGGTGCCATCTGCCCTGGGGCTGAAGTCCTTTGATCAGGAGTGAAAATCCTTGGCATTTCTTTTTCAGCACAATAAAACTCTGGTAGGTAAAATGAAACATTTTATCTCTTATCAAAGATCGATGCATAAATGCCAGTAGGTCCAGAATTAATTTTATTAACAGGTCACTGGACTGGACTTTTTAAAAAATCATTTTGTCTTTCAGCTCCTGCTTTTGACACCAACATTGATGTTTCAAAACACTTTTTTCTGCTGTTAGCAAAAGAGCAAACACTACCGCCTGGCATTACCATCACCGAATATGATGGTAATCATCCCCTCTTAGTTCCAGTGGACTGCACTTTTAGGGCACAAGGCTGGGCCTTTGTTTTCTGTTTTGTTTGTTTGTTTTCTCAGTTTTAACTGACATTTTGTGTGTGGTTTTCATTTGGTCAAGACTGACCAGAAAGGAGTGAAGTCTAAGAGTGGTAATCTTGGCTCCTAATACAAACAGTGAGTTCTTATTTTGTGCCTCAAACTATTCCAAGCAATGAGCATGAATTAACTACCGTATACACTCGTGTATAAGCTGAGTTTTTCAGCACATTTTAAATGCAGTTTTTGTGGCAAAATTAGGTGCCTCGGCTGATATTCAGGTCAGCTTATACTTGAGTATATACGGTAATTTAATGCTCACAAAAAATCAGCAGCTGTGTGCTTTGGGGCAAATTATGTAATCTTTCTAAAGCTTGATTTTGTTTCCAGAGAACAGAACCAAGTTTGGAAGGTTAAGTACTTGGTCTGAACTCTTCCAGTTAGTGAGTGCAGCATGGGCCCCCAGCACCCACATGTGGTTGCCTTTTAGAACCCCCAGGGATCACAGACCAGAGGCTGACATTGCTGTTTGTTCAGACAGGTGCCTTGCAGCATTCATATTAACTTGTTCTACGGGGTTCTTCGAAATCCGTCTTCCCCTTGGCACCTGTATACACCTTCTAAACTCCCATCATTTCTATACAAAGACAATAATAAAGCCAGGATGGCATCTAGTCTGATACAACTACCACGCAACTGAAAATGCACTAACTCTGTTTCTAGCTTATAGTTAATGAATGAACAAAACAAACACATGTGATGCATAGCTACAAGGAAAAAATATCCCTAACAATTGCAGTCCTCATTTCTGCAACTGACCATCTGGCCAGCGCTGGTATTTAGAACTACCTTCTTCATCACTCTTTCTGTATTCCTTTGTCCTCAGCCAAGAGCTCAGTTGTGTGTGTGTGTGGGTGGGGGGCCTGGCAGCGTGACCTACACTTTCATTCTTGAAGGGTCTGAGCCATAAGTAGTCATTTCCGAATTGGGTTACTGACATTTACAATAGACTTACAATACTACAGAGCATGGCAGTACTAAAAGACATCCTAAGGAATATTCTGGTCTAAACACATTCTTCTTTATGTCCATTATTTACTATCCATCCAATTTCCCCTTTGCAATAAGCATCAATCACACCACTGAAGATAATAACACCCTTCTATGTCTGTTAATCTAGAGCAATGATTCTCAATCTGTGGGTCACCACCCCTTTGGGGGTCGAATGACCTTTTCACAGGGGTTGCCTAAGACCATATTTCCGAGACAATGCTCCTCTATCCATCTCAAGGAGGGTGCCCAAATGGAGATACGCCCAAATACGGGGGTCACCACAACATGAGGAACTGTATTAAAGGGTCGCGGCATTAGGAAGGTTGAGTATCGCTGATCTAGCTAATCTAAAACACGAGGAGCCCAAAATGACCAGGAGGCATTCTTAAGTTCCAGTTGAATGGAATCAGTGCTGTGCCTCCAGGTGGAAGTATTCCTTCCTTTGGAACTAAGACATCCAGACCTGAAGGACACAAGGTTATAGAGACAGGAAGTAAAAATGTTGCTAGTAGGTCACCAGGAATAATAGTGAGTGGTACCATTCCCATGGCCACCCCTTGGTTCCTAGACCGGTGAATCCTGGATGTTGGAGAAATAGTGCCATGTACTGGATGCTGGTTGACAGCACATGACAGCCTTCTGGAGAACACTGCCCCAAGCTGGCCAGGTACTAGCACTTAGTTGGTGCCATCGTGGTATGTTTAGAAGCTATTCCATCATTCTATCAGGCCGGCTGCTTCAGGATGGTGGGGAACATGGTAAGACCAATGGATTCCATGAGCAAGGTCACATTGCATTTGCTGTGAAGTGAGTCCCTGGATGTGTGGGATACCTTGCTGGTAAATAAAGCATTAAATCCACAAATGATAGTTTCGGCAGAACCACTATGTTCAGGGAAGACAAATCCATATCCAGAGTAGGTGTCTATTTCAGTCAGAACAAAATGCTTGTTTCTCCATAATGGAAGTGGTCCTATGTAATCAACCTGCAGGTTGATCCCCCTGAGAAGCAAATCCCTATCTTGGATTCAGTGTTTCTCTCTGCTGCTAACACTCCAGTGGCTGCAGCCAAGTCAGCCTTAGTGAATGAAGTCCACGTTGCTGAGCCCATGCATAACTTCCATCCTTGCCACCATCGCCACTTTGTTCATAGCTTGATTGGTCCTACTATGCCAAGGTAACCCTTTGGTGAGCATTCACATGAGACATACAAATCTTCACTTTTCTGACCCATTCAGACAGGTCTGTCCACACACCAATTCCCAACACCTCCTTGTCACCAATTTTCCGGTTATGCTCTTTCCAAGCCCCTGACTATCTACCAATTAGCCACAGCCCATGGGTCAGGAAACAGTTGAACAACTCGTCATTTCTCCTTCTAAGCAAAATAAACAGCCAGGTATACTGCTCAAAGTTCTGCCCATTGGGAAGGTTTCCTTTCACCACTGTCTTGAAGGAGGTCCCAGAAAGGGGGTCTAGTGCTGCTGTTGCCCACTTTCAAGTGGACCGCCAGTATATCCCGCAGAACCATCTGTAAGTCAAGAATTAATTTTCTCTTTCCCAGTCCACTGGTCCTATGAGGCCGTAGGAGCAGACTGGAAGAAGGATGGCACCATGACAAGAGTGAAGATCAAAGGCTTTGGGGTCGCTTCTGCTGCAGCTCGCTTGTACTTTTAGGCTCTGCTTGAGGCTGGTGCCATATGCCTCACTTCCATTTGGAGAACTGCTGTGCATGCTGAACTTTAATGACTCTTTGGGTCAGATAACGCCCAGCTCATGATGGGAAACCCAGGTGGCATGGTGGCTTGGTAGCCCACGATAAGGCATTTGGTCTTTACGAATCTTTAGAAAGCTATTCGTCACTCTCCAAACCTCTTGGGGACTCCCGGAATGAGTGTCCATTCAAAGCCAACATCCAGTAATCCTCCAAAAGTCTGATTCTTTTGTTTTCCCTGGTGAAGGTCCCTCTTGTTAAAAGCAAGAGATCCCTTTTATGGGAGGCTGGTATAAAGACCATATAAATGTTTGGTGATTTGTGGAGCTGTGGATCTATAAACTAACTCATCTAGGAACTGTGGAGGAATGGTGATTTTATGCTGACTTGGAGTTAGACCTTTGATCTGAGGTCTTCTGCTTCCACAGAGCAAGTAAAAGTCTAGTAGGTTTCTCATCAGTTTCACTCCTAAGGACATCCTTCCTAAGGAGCCAATCACTCTGCTGTCCATTACAATAACCACGCCCACTTTGTTTCTTTCGATTAAGTGCCGGTTCTTGGCTCCCAATCCAAGGCGTCCCAGACAGCCTATTGTAGTTAGGTGTCTTAATTCAGTTAGGGCAGTGTCCACAGTCAAACCTGAGTCATATAAAACTTCAATCAAAGTAATCTTCAGAGGTGCTAAGAACCCCTTCACAAATTAATTCATCACTGTTATAAAAAGTATGTCCTAAGTCCTACGACCTTGGGGCACTCCATGTGTGGGTCTTTGTGTCTATCATGATAAATCCACTTGAACATGCCAATTTTGTAAGCCTCTGGATACCTCCTTTTTCAGGACACCAAGGTCGGTCTGGTATTTTGACTTGACTTACTGTAGGCCATCACATAACCCATGCTGCCGCAAACCAAATAAACGATTAGACCCTCTCCTAGCCCCCTGAGCTGACACACTAAGGAAAGATTCAGTGCCTAGTGGGCCCATGCCAACTAACTTGAGACTTATCCAACCTCGTCCTTGCACCATTACCCGACACCCTTAATAACTATTCCCACCCATATTCTCCAGGTTTCTGTCTGACCATGTCAGGAAACTCTAGCTATTCTTTAGAAGTGCAGGTCACCGTTTGGATTTTGCCAGACTCACTGGGACTGAAGTCTAGTTACAGGTCTAGAAGTAATAATGGGTGATAAGAGCAATTTCTGAGAAATTTTAGCAATATCTAAATGCATCTACCTCTCGTGATGCCCCAGAAATAATGTCTTGTGCCACGTCAGCAGGCATCATGGGATGAATCCCCTGACGTGTGTGGCGAGGATGACTGCTGTACTGATACTGGCTGAGCAGGCAAAGGAGGAGTCATGTCTTCTGATGGGAGGAGTGATGCTACTGGCTGGAGTGCTCCATGTATCCCCATCTCCAGGTTATCTGCACACGTATCCTCACCTTAAGTTTCAGGGACCTAGTTCTGCCTGATCAATGCCTTCACTTGAACAAGAGACACGAGTTGAGTTTGGAAAATCAGTTGACGGTAGACTCTGAATTTGGGTTTTGGCAACATCAGTTCTGTTCCTACAAGGAACAAGGCTTTCCTTCAAGGCACCAGTGGAAACTCTGAGGCCTCTTATGCAGCCTTTGACCTGTGGCTCTGAAGCCCTAAACCCGTTCCTTTCCCTTGCCGCTCTATTATAAGGAAACAACTGGCTTCCTCAAAATTCCACTCCTGACAAAGTTTGGGCTCTGTTTTATGGATTAAATACAGGATCATCCGGAGCCTCACTTTCTCACCAACACTTTACCTGTGGGTGTTGATACTTTGCGTATTTACATTGCCACCTCATGGCACAGCTTGACAGTGGGCTCTTTACTAATCGTGGTAAAACCATCTGCGCTAATGAGGACAGAGTTATCGGTACTTTGAGAACTAATCAGACTTGAGAACAAATTCAGAAAATATGTGCATACGATTTTGTTTCTTCAGAACCATTCCTCGTGCCAAATGTTGCCAGACTGGCTTCTCTAAGACAGGGGCTCCTTAAACTTCTCAGCCTCAGCCACACGACATTTGTGACACGGGCAGATGCTGCTGGTGACCCCTTGGATTCATCATGTGCTTGATTTTGAATTCATTTTTGGTCATTGAATGATCAGAAACCTTTGAACGTTGCCAATTTTTTTGCAACTCCCACTTTCAGTTGCACAGCCCCATGTGGGGGTTTAAGACCTACAGGTTACAAAGCTTTGTTCTAGAGAGGCAAAACCAGCCATGCTTCTCTCTCTCTCTCTCTCTCTCTCTCTCACACACACACACACACACACACACACACACACACACCCTCGTACAGCACTCACTCCTTTTATTGTTCTGTCCACTACAGCACTCTCTCCTTGTCAACTAGCTTCTATAATTCATTGCCTTGGCCACACAGAACTCACAAATGAGGAGTCTATTATGGAAGCTAACAGGTTGCAGTTCAGGTGGAAATGCTCAGGATAGAGTTGTTCAGGCAGGAAATGTTGCACAGTTCTCTCAGGGCTGCTATTAAATGATCAAAAGGCAAGTTCCATAGATCAGTGAACCCAGAGGCACCCTCCTCGACAAACCAGGCCCCTTTCTAAAAGCATTCAGGCTGGAAAGTCCACCCCTCGGGTTCACGCTCAGGCTTCTGGTTCTGCTGCTGCCGATCCGCTGTCACTTCCCTGTTCAGAGTGGTCTTCCTGGATGAAGGATGATCACAGCACAGGGGCCTCCACGTCCAGAGGAGGCGCTCTACTCCTGGTTCTTGCTGGTAGCAAATTCCCCCTCACCTTCTGAGATGGCTCACTTTATTCTCTGTAGTTGGCAATCACTCACTGCTGAATCACATAATACAATCATTATTTCCTGCTAAACCCATCAGGAAAATGAGGGTCATTTGATGGGCATGACAAAGGCTGTGGCTAGAAGAGCCCTATTAAATAACTCACAGTGTAATATATGAAGAGCCCTATTAAATAACTCACAGTGTAATATATTCATTTAGATCACGAAGACGGCTCAGAGTTGTAGAAGAAGGTAAGTCCATTCTAACTTCAGGTCCATGGGTCAGATATTAAGTTGGAGGCTTCTCCTGACGTGAGTAGCTTTGAGAGCTGATGAACCCAGGATCAGCATGAACATCCCAGGCTGCGGAGGCCAGTAAATTCAAGGTCACCAGGTCAGGCTTGTCACTGGGGAAGCAAATGACCCAAGGTTGGCAGGAGTCTGATGACTCAGAATCGGCAGGCAGGACACTGGTTCAAGTTCACAGAAGCAGCAATCCATGAGTTGTATGCAGGATCCAGACTCAGCAGAAAGCAAATGAGCTTCCCCACAGTGTTCGCTTACACGGGCATTAGGCCACGCCCCCAAGGAAACGTCCTTTCAATTGCATCAGGCATGTACCCGAGTAACGGGGTTATACTCCATCGCCATCCGCCCATTACTACTTGGCTGCTGACAGCAGATTCCATCAAGGAGTTGATTGTATTAAGCTAGGTCACATCATGGGGAATTTACTGGGTCTCAACTGCCAAACCACTGAGAATCCTGGCTCAGCCAAGCGGACCACAAAACCTAACTATCACACCCACTAACGTTTTCAGCCACTCAAGTTTCTTCAAAAGCTGCTGTTCCGGTTGTGGTACATACTACTGCTTGACCAAACCAAACGCATGGCCACCGAGTCCATTTGACTCAGAGTGACCCTATAGGGAATGGTGAAACTTCCCGAGGCTGGAACTCTTTCTCAGAGTACAGAGCCCCAGCTGTCTTTTAAGGATTGGCTGGTAGTTTCGAACTGCTGACCTTGAGGTTACAGGGACCTGTAGAACTGATGAATCAGAAGAAAAGGGTCTTATGCCACCAGTTTTACCATCAGAGTCCACTTGGGACATATATCTCCCACAAAATTATATCAAAATCCATACTACCTGAAAAAAAAGTTTTGATTTTGATTTTAGCCTGCCTCCCAAAGTAAAAAATGCATGGCATCAATTTTAAAAATGCCAAACAGAAAATAATTCGGTCATATATGGGACTGCTAAAGTAGCCCACATGGCTTCTAAGGAAAGGTTCTGATGACTTAACAGATTTGATAACATTTCTGTCTTCAGAGCAAATGCACGACTACAAGTAAGACGACAAAGTCCAATTTAAATGAACAAAGTACGTCAGCTTCTCTTTGTGACTGAAGAGATCAGGCATAAGTGGATTGAGGATGGAAAATAGCATTTGAAGGCAGTTTCAGAGGTGCGAGTAATACAAACAGTCCCGGTTCTTACAGACTGATTATAAGGGAATCCCAAGAGACACTCTGGCATCTCAGAATTTCTGCACTCCCACCTACCTGATTCGTTCTTTGTAAGGGGAGTGAACGAGGCACAGAGGCTTATGTTTATAGGAAACACATGGGCCTTAGAGCCAGCTGGACGTACACTTGAATCCCAGATCTGCAGTTTTCTAGGACTGTGGTCTTGCAAGTTACTTAGTCCATGAGGTCTGGGTTTCTACATCTGCTAAGATGGGATGCCTACCTTGCAAGGTGATTGTAAGAGTTACAGGTAGCATGTATTATGTGCTTGGCCCATGGGAGGTTCTCAGTAAATGCAGCAAACACCAACAATAAGTCTTAATAAAAACAATAAAAAATATTGCCAATTGCCAAGATAGTAAGAGCCGGGGCCTGTGTAAGTCTACATCAGTATATATTAGCTGTCTTTTCTACATAAAGTTGATATCATATTTAACAGAGAATTTCCTTGATCTCTTTTCTCTCAGCTAGGTAAGACCTGAATGGCTTCACTTCAGCTCTTCGTTTGATCCAGTTACTTCATGTCTCTCTACGTGAGCTGTATGAGGAGGAGACCAGCAGGGTTTCTCTCATGCACTTGGGGGGGGGGGTGAGCGAATTCTTTCATGCACACCTAATACATGGATGGCACACTGTAAGAATTCAAAAAGCACTCGTTGGGGGTGCTGCTGCTGCTGCTGTTTTAGTCACTGTCTTAAGGACCAGGACCAACCACCTGGGTAAAAGCGCCGCCCACCCATAATGTTGGCTAGCCGTTGCAGACAGCAAGAGTATGGAAACACCTGAGATCTGGAGACCGCACTGCCGACTAAAGAGCTGGAATCATAAAGGGTGAGAAGGTAGCTCAAGAGCAAAACCAAAATTGCACTGTAGATTACAAAGGAGTGTGATCAATTAACTGGTAATCCTAGTAGGGACCCAGGGTTCCCAAAGTGCTCAGCCTTAAGAAGAGTGTGTGCATGTCACTGAACCTTTTACATTTTAAAGAGGGGGTGGGGGGTGGGGTAGGGTTGGGTTTGAAGAAGGGGAGGAAGGCCAAGATAAATCTTATTTGCTTTTCTCCTTTCTCAGAAATTTTCTTCCTCCTACCCCACACCCTGGCTTTCCATTAAAAAAAAAAGTTTTGAAAAGGTCAAAAAAGCAGCAGTCATCTTTGCTGTATTGCTTCCCAACACACAACTTAAAAAACCAGCCACCTAGCAAATGTCATAAAGCAGGATTGCTGTACCCATAAACCATCCAAGAAATAGCTACTCAACCAGAGCGTTCCAATTTGCCGAGACATCCTAATCCTGCTGCTCTGGGTGTGGCCTCGTAGGCAGGCATGGAGAGGCAGGGCTTCACAGGGCTGTCTCCAGCATCTCCTGGATTAGAACCATGACGTCTGAAGTGGGGTGAAGCACGGGGCGCTTCGAAGGCCTGTCTGTGTTCTGAGGTCTAGCGCACCCGCTTCCTTGTACCGGGCCAGGTAGCTAGCTGCCCGGCAGCTCTGAGAACAGGAAGTTGGGATGAACTTGAGAGAATCCATTTCCCGGGACCGGTGAGGAACCAGAGGCATGTTTTTCAACAACCCCGCGGGTTTGTGGCTCTCCCCTCAAGAACGGTCACTTCAGCAGTCACTTCATTATGTTTCCACTGTAAATGACACACAGGCTTGGGCCAACTCAGCACCGAACTGCCCTCTGGAATTCAGCGGGGGTTAGGTCATCTGCACTCTATTGACCACTCAAAACCCAGAATGAGGCATCTCAGCAACAGTTTGTGTCCTGCCACTAATGAGCCCCTTTTTTCCATGAACAACGAAGGAGAATATCCTCTCTGTTGCCAGGTAGGCAACATAAACAGAGCTCAACACAAGGGCCTTGGTAGGGTGAACTTGTCCATTTGCAACAAAGGAATTCCGCAAAGTGCGAGCCAAGTTTCAGTGGAGGGTGGGACAGGCTTTTGTAACAAATAATGTGAACATATGTTATCAGAATCTAATAAATCAGCTGTTGGTTACTGTGGAACAGAGACTGTGCGGTGAGACAGAAATGGCAGAGAGCTCCAAATGAGTTCATTTCTTTATTTTACAATCAGTCTGAGCACACAAGGCTGATGATTTCTGCAATGAGCTGAGAGTCCCACGAAGCAGTCTTGTGATCCTGAGGGTTCCATTGGTGAAACCGTGATTTCATAAGCCTTGATATATCAGTGTAGTACCAATTGGCAGTGGGGCTGGGAACACTGGACCTTTGCTAGGGCACTGGTGTTGACAAGGAGGCATCTGGGAAAACACAGGGTGCCCTGTGCCCATGGGCCTGGGCCTGGGTTTCTATGACTCCAAGAGAACGTCAATGCATGAGCATTCGCCTAGAGCATCGGCTCCCAGCTTCGTCCCCTAAGCTCAGTCGCGGAGTGAGCCTCCAGTGTACAAACAAGAATAAAAGTGAGCTGACCAGAGGGCCAAACAGCGAGTATCTTGTTTACTTTCAAGTGCTCCATCAACTCATTTCTCTCGCTCTAAAATGAGCTCCAGACTAGGCAGCATATGTCTTGTTACACAGGGCACTTGGGTTCGCAGAGGCAAAGCAGGACCATCGTTCGCTGATGGCTGGGTGTTTCCATCAAGGTGAACAAGAATGAAAACAGAACAAAAACAGAAGCAGCCTCAACACAAGGGCCTTTGGATGGTGAATTTGTCCATTTGCAATAATGGCTCTCAGTTCTTCCAACGGTCAGGGGCAACAACTCCATCTCATTTCAGAGTTCACTGATGAGAAGATGTATGTCGCAAATAAACTCCAAACAGTACAGTCTGCACTGTCTATTTGAGAAATTCCTGGAAATCTGTGAACTGAATAAATGACTTGTAACCACCAAAGCAGCTTACTACAGAAATCACCTTTTGTTAGAGCCAAGAATGAACGTAAAGAATTAACTCTAACATCCATAGACAAGCGAGTTCCTGGAGTAAGATAGAATCATCTGAAGTTCTGAAGAGATTCTGGTAGCTAAGTCATGGCAGGTAATTAGGTAGGCGGGGTCATGTACAATTCATCA
>NW_022103920.1:28187897-28199385 GCF_000313985.2 Echinops telfairi
GATCTTATCATCGACTAGTTCCTGGGCTCTCGTGTGTGAGGATTTCTATTGGTCCAAACCCCTCTGTCCTAATCCCTGAACCTACAAATACGACCCTGTATGAAAGATGAGGCGCTTATTTGGTCGTGTTATTGAGGTCATGCAGGAATAAGGTGAGTCCTAAACTCGATCCATCCGGAGTCTTCTAAGGATGAGACTAGACACAGATGCTGTGTGATAGTGGGGTATCAACAAGCCCGCAGCTTGGTAGTAGCTACTAGAAGCAGAGAGTCAAAGAAGTCCTTTTTCCTACTAGAGCCAGTGCCCTGAAT
The DNA here is from genome assembly GCF_000313985.2 of Echinops telfairi. Classification (NCBI taxonomy): domain Eukaryota; kingdom Metazoa; phylum Chordata; class Mammalia; order Afrosoricida; family Tenrecidae; genus Echinops; species Echinops telfairi. The sequence goes on from NW_022103920.1 coordinate 28,188,209, forward strand.
TCAACCATTAGCCCCCAGAACTCAGAGGAAATACGTTTCTGTTCCTTCAAGCCACCTTCCTGTGACACTTCTGTGTTGGCTGGAGCAGGTGACTAAGACGATGACCAACAGGAGTGGCCACAAGTCACCAAGCGCTGTCCCTGCAGGGTGTGTGCTGCCTGCAGAGGTTCCAAGTGATTCCTGAGCAGGGAGGTAATGCTGCAGTGTCTGTGAGCGCCTAACAGAGACAGTGCAGGGGAGATCTGCTGGGAGGGGGCACAGGCCACACGGCATTTGTGGCCACAAACTAATGACAGAATTCTCAGCTTCTGCCAAATGTCATCGTCCAACAATTTGTGAAAACGTTATCAGAGGATACTGAGCAAAGTTCCGTGTGATTGGAAAGGGTCTAGTCACTAAAGTCCCCCAGGAAACGAAGAGAGGAAGACTGCTGTGGGCAGGACTCACCATCGTACTTGGCCAAGACGGCCTGGACATCGGCATATGCTTGGAGCTCCAGGAGGGCTTCTAAGAGATTTTCATGGATATTGAACATGCTCAGGAGAGGGAATTCCTTCATTAACTGGGAAAGAAGAAAACAAGGAATGAGTGATATATATTTTAGGCATATATAATAAATACAATATATATTATAATGTATTCGTGTTATATTCATGTATATCCTTTTTAAAGTGTAACTAATATAAAATTACAAGAACGCACACCAAATATTATCATGTTGTAAAGCATGAACAACTTCCTTCTTCCCCCCTGCTTTTGAAACAATGGCAATGTGGATTTTATGAGACTCTATAGAGCATGAAAGGAAAGGCAAAGGGTGGAGTTTTCGTAGAAACCAGAGAGGATGCTCAGACATGGTGCTCCCTCATGTTAAAATGTCAGCACGAGGCCAGAAAAGACGAATGCTGGAGCACGGCCCATAGGCTCTCAACGTTTCAATTACCAGTAACCTTGTCAAAGGGCATTTCAACAGGAGTCAAGGGCAGAGGGAGAAGCCAGTGAGCACGACTTGTGTGACAATGTGAAGGAGGAATAGAGAGAGAAAAACTATCCGCTGCAGGTCATGATGGGGGCACGTAAGAGAGAGGGTCGATGGTTGCTTAGTAATCCTTTCCTGGTGGCCTCAATCAAACAAGAATCAAACTCATCCTCTGAGACTGAGGACTTACCGTGCGGGAGAGAAAACAGTGTAAGCGTGTAGAAGAACAAGAACCACGGAGGGGAGACCGGCTTAGAGCAACAAACAAGGATCAATAAATCCAGTAGCGACCTAACCCAATCGGAGACCATGTGTTTAAAGCAGGTCCCTCAAATGTTAGTTGCTAACTTGGTTGCCAACGAAAGGTTGGAGGTCCAAGTATACCCAGAGGTGCCTCAGAAGAAAGGCCTGGAAATCCACTTCCAAAAACATAGCCATGGAAACCATAGGCAGCAGTGTACTCTGACACAAACGGGCTCTTGTCTTGGTGATCTAGTGCTGTTATAACAAATACCACAAAGTAGTCGTTTAGGATGGTTTCAGAGGCTGCAAGTCTAGGGTCAGGGTGCCAGCTGAAGGGGAGACCTTCTTTCTCTATAGGCTCTGGGGAGGGTTCTTGTTTCCCTTGAGCATTTGTGGGTCCAGCGTGCCTTGGCGCTCTCCATGCGTCTTTGAATCCATCTCCCTAAGTGTCTAGGAGACTCCGAGTCCAAAGGGCATGCTTCTGTTCCTAGTTCTTCTTTCCAGTGGAAGTCAGATTCCTTCGTCTCTGCTTGACCCAGACTACATCCCAGGAACGTTTGTCTTCCATCAGATATATCCGGGCCGTGACTGAGTAAGGGCGTCCTATCTCACCGAGTTAGTTAATTGTGCCAGCCTGGCCGATAATCACATGTGGGGCTGGTTGAAAGGCAGAGGGATAAATGGGTGGTGAAGCCTTGCCTTTCGAGTTCTCGGGTCTCTTGTTTTGTGATGGTTGCATCGGGTGCAGCTGCCTTAGCAGTTCCCTGCTTCAGCTTGCAAGATGGATTTCCTACAAGACATCCCCAAGGAGAAGCCGCATGGATCTATCCCGATGCAGCCCTGGGTGCTGGAGCAGCCATGTGGAGACCCCTGTCAGTGCTGAGATGCTTACACGTTCACTGACTCAGCTTTCCTCCTGCAGTCGGCATTATTGCCTCTGTTTTGTGAGGTGAAGGACTTTGTGGACTGGTGTTGGGTTAATGGGTTAATGTTGGACTTGTGGGCTTGGGCAGCATTGGGTTGGGATGTTTTCGTGATGCACATTCTCTTTGCATAAAACTCTCTCTTATACGTGAGTTGCTGTGGATTAGTTTCTTCAAAGTACCTAGACTAATACACTAACCCTCATCTCCTTATAACTTAGATGATCACATCAGATCAGAGCATGGGGCATGAGTACACCATTACATAACGGCTACACCACATCAGCAAATAGACTCCAAACCACCGAGAATCATGCCCCATCCATGTGGGCACACATTTTAGAGGGACACAATTCAATCCATGACAACAACCCGGAGTTGGAATCTACTCCATGCCAACGGGTTACAGTTGGCATGGTTGTCAGGTTTAAGTTTATGGGGTTCAGAAACCCAGGGACAATAGTGAAGATATAAAATGATTAGGCTGAGCCCAAACAGACTGAAATAGGCTCAATGGAAAGCAAAAGGGCAAGAGAGTTAACAATAATGGTGAAAAGAGTATTAAAAGAATGGATGAAAAGTCTTATATTGGATGGAGAAGTTAAGTCAAGGGGAGTTAAAAATATATACTACTTAACTTCCCTGGAAAGCAGACAGAAAAGAGAAAGTGTTTCTAAGAACTTCAAGTAATTCTCATCTTGCAAGAGAAGGATAACCCAGTGCTTTATAAAGCATCCCCCCACTCCCCTCCGCCGACAAAATCAGAATAAAGCTCCACTGGGCGGAGCTTTCACAGTATGCATTTTCCCCACTAGGTGAGCATCTAGCAACTTGCTCAGAGTTAGTGCACCCAATGGTATTGCCTGGGAAGGTTCTTTCTGGTCACAGCGAATTTTTCGTAAAAGCAGTTTCACCCAAACCTCGTTTTTTGTGATGGCTGATTTAAGAGAACAGCATGAGGCTGTGAAATTTTGTTTCCTACTGGGGGCAGGGGGAGGGGGGATGCTGTAGAAACTGTTGTGATGTTGAACACAGCTTACAAGGACAGCGCTATGGGAAAAACTCAAGTGTACAAGTGGTTTTCTTGTTTCAAAAAAGGTGAAATGTTGATTGATGACAAACCCCATTCTAGACCTTCGGTCAACTTCCCAAACAGATGAAAATGTCAACAAAATCCATGCACGTGTGTTCCAAAACTGATGACGGAAATGGGGAAGAAATGGGGAAGTTATTTGGACTATAATTGGAACTTGATTCAGCAAATTGTAATGGAGGATTTGGGATGAGAAGGGTCGCTGCAAAATTCGTGCCTTGGGTTCTGACTGATCATCAAAAAGAGCATCCACTGGAAACATGTCATGCTTTGAAAGACCAGCTCCAAGGTGACCCAGACTCTTTTCCAAGGTCATTACTGGTGAGGAGACATGGTGCTATTCTTACCATCCTGAAAACAAACATCAGTCAAGCCGGTGAAAGAGGCCATCGTCACCTCACCCCCCAAAAAAGCTCCTCAAGTGAAATCAAAGATCAAGACAATAGCTCATTTGTGTTTCTGATGTGAAGGGGACGGGTCAGACTGTTAATCAAGCTTTCTATTTAGAGGTTCTGAAAAGATTGCGTAACACTGTGCGACAAAAAAGGCCTGATCTGTGGTAGACTGCAGACTGGTTTTGCAACTAGGACTATGCACCTGCTCACAGCCCTCTCAGTAAGCCAGGTTTGGGCAAAAATAGCATGCCTCTCTTGCTCCACACACCTTACGCACTGGAACTCACTCTGTGTGACTTCTTTTTGTTTCCAGAATGAAGAGACACAAGAAAGGACAGCAATTTGAAGATGTAGAATAGGTGCAGGAAAAAACGAGGGAGGTGTTGTCAGCTACCCAAACAGATGAGTTTGAAAAATGTTTCCAAGAATGGAATCGCAGATTTGACAAATGTATTAAACGAAATGGAAAGTACTTTGATGGTGATAAGGTTGTTTTTAAAAATAATTTGAATATATAGCTTTGAAAAAAATTCTATTTGGGGGAGTACTCCATCGTATATACTTGTAGGCACACATGTGTAATATTCTACTAATTATTATTTCCAAGACTCATTTAGTATATTTTTTAAAACAAATGTTTTCTCCCCCCTGCAGTCCCAAAGATCAGCACATCACTTTACCAACAAAAAACACATATCAAAATGATGACGTGTTCGATGTGGCTGACAGTTGGAATCCTCTAGAGACGGCCTGCAGTATTTTCATTGTTAGCACAGGAAGTGAATAAGACTATCCTACACATTGTAGATGTTATGTAACCAATAAAAGTATTCCTTGTTCTGGTTCACTTTGATTCTGGTTGACACCCCGCTTTGATTTTTCTTTACCCTTTCTAATTAGACCTTGTTAGGATTAAAGCTCTCTGTCATTCAACCCTTTGGCAGTGCAATAAAGGCATTCTCTAAACAGCAAGATTTAAACATCATTTTCAACCAACCCTTCAGGTAATGGTCAAACTTCAAGGACATACGTCATCTTCTGTAAGTTAAACACTACGGCCCTACCCTGAATGTGCTGGAGCTGCAGCTTGAGCTAAGAGGGGAGTCTTGGGAAAACCCAGTGAGAACACGTGAGCAAACATGGATGTGTTCACGTGTCTAAACAGAACGTGGAGCAAGATGCTGGGAACCTGAGCAGCAGTGATTTCACTGCAAGCCTGGACAGAATCTACCATGTCAAAATTTTTTTTTAAAAAAGAATCACAAATAAAAGGAAGTTGAACATGGCAAACAGCAAATGTTGGAGATGTAATCCAAGCCGTATGACGGTGTGGGAGTCTAGCTTCTTTTATTTAATGCAAAAAAAGGGGGGGGGGATAAAATCCTTCACTGACCCCATTTCCCTCCAGGTATCAGTTTGCCATCTCCAGCCCTTCAAAACAAGCTGCCTGAAGGAAGAAGCTCATGAGCTCTCTACTCCGTCACTTCTGTTTACTGCTCGCTCCAAAGCTCCTTTCTGGCTTACAGCCCTATCATTCCTCCGTGTCCTCCCCGGTAATGCTTACAGGGGGCTGACATAGTTCCCTTGAACACCCGGATTCAGTCTTTCTTGCTCCACTTCTGCATCTCCCAGCAGTTTGGTACCTTTTTTCTCATAGTTCTTGTCTCGCGTGGATTCCTCAGCACCTCTCCTGGATTGTGTCACACGAGGCTCCTCCTCTGGTGTCCCACTGTCGGCTGCTTCGGAGCCAGCACTCTCCCGGGTTATGTGTCCTGAGTCTTCACACAAACATTCTGATTTCTGGGACTATTTTTGTGTCAAGGGTTTCAGCACCTTTACCTTTGTGTGGATAGCTCTCTTATCTGAACATCTTGCTCTGACTTCCCTCCCAAACTATTAGATTCGTGAAGGAACTACCTCTCTGGCAGTTTTGAAACCACACACGTAACATTGAGTTCAGAATTTGTCCCTCCCTAAGCCAACCCTTTAAACCCGTTCCTCTCCCTTAGTTCTCAACCTGGGGAAAGGTCTAGCGACCTCCCAGTTTCCCAACCCTGATCCCTCCTTTTCCCTATCCACTATAGACACCTTGCTCTCAGTTGCCTCAGAATCAATTCTGATTCATAACAACCCAATGCACAACAGAAGAGAACACTGCCCAATCGTACACTGTCCTCACAATTGTTTTATGTTTGAACCCACTGTGTCAATTGTCAGCCTGCTGCTAGGTGCTACAGGGTTGGTACCAACTCATCTCGACCTATGTACAACAGAATGAAACATTGCACAACTATCACAGTTGTTTTGAGCCCATTGCTGCAGGCCCTGTATTCGTCCATCACTTGGGGATCCTTCCTTTTATTCCATGACCTGTTACGTTATCATATATGATGTGCTGTTCAGGAAGTGGTTTCTCCTGATAACATGTCCAAAGTATGTGGATGAAGTCTTGCCACCCTTGATCTAAGGTGCATCCTGACCGTCCTTCTGCCCACCCATGGTACTTTCACTATCACTTGCCAACACCGTCATTCAAATGGGCTTTCCTCTCAAGTCTTCCTAATTCATTGTCCAACTTTCACACGCATATGAGGCCACTGGGTCAGAAGCACCTTAGTCCTCAAAGTGGTATTTCTCTTCAATGCTGTAAAGAGGTTTGTGCAGCGCCTTTGCCCAATACCATACATCATTGGGTTTCTTGATTGCTGCGTCTGCGAGGAAAGCACGGTGAAATTCTTGATGACTTCAAACCCTTCTCTATCATGATATTGTCCATTGACCCAATGGTAAAGATTTGGGATTTCTTTACATTGTACTGCAGTCCACACTGAAGGACATACTCTTTAATCCTTAACAATACATGTTTCAAGTTCTTTGTGTTTCGCAAGCAAGATTGTGTCAATTGCATATCATCTGTTGTTAATGAGCTTTTCTCCAATCCAATAGAATCTTTTTCATATAATCCAGCTTCTGGGATTCTTTGCTCAGCATAAAGATGATTGAATAGGCAAGGTGAAATGGATCTCACCTTGGGACACATCTTTTCTGACTTTACATCCTGCAGCATTCCCTTGTTCCAGTCAAACCACCGCCTCTCAGTCGACATAGAGGTTCTGCATGTGCACAATTAAGTGATCTGAGATTCCCATTCTTCCTATAACAATGTTATTCCTACTTTGTTACTACCCACACAGTCAAATGCCTGTGAATAGTCAGAAAATAGCATAAGCAAATATCATTCTGGTAGTCTCTGTTTCAGTCAAGATCCATCGGAATGTGAACACAATATTCCTTATTCCACATCCTCTTCTGATGCAGGTTTGAATTTCTGGCACTTCCCTATTGATGTACTATTCCAACCACTTAAAAATTATCTTCATCAAAATTTTACTTGTACGAGATATCAATGTTTGATAATATCTGTTGGATACTGTCCAATAATTTCTACATTCTGTTGGATAACCTTTTAGCGGAGGGGGGTTGGTGGGCAGGGAGAGGCACAAATATAGATCTCTCCCAGTGGGCTGGCCTGGTAGCTGTCTCCCAAATTTCTTTGTGTGGATGGATGAGTGCTTCCAGTGCTGCAGTTTTTGAAAGCGTTTTGGAAACATTTCAATGGGGAGTCTGTCCATTCCGAGAGCCTTCCTTTTTCTGATGCCTTCAGCGCACCTTGGACTTCTTTCTTCAAGGCCACTGGTTCTTGATCATGCGCTTCTCCTTGAAATGGATGAGGGCTGGATTATTCTTTTTGGTACTGTGACGCTCTGTCCTTCTTCTATCGCTTTCCCTCTTATGGTAAGGTGACCAGATTTTAACATTTGTAAAATGGGACACCAAGGATAAAACTCATATCCTGACGAAATAGCCATATGGCAGCCAAAAACCGTATACCCTAGCTTGTCCTGCATTCTTTCCAAAAATCAGCATTTTTTAAAAAGGCTGCGGGACGCAGGAAAACTTGTTAAAAATCAGGACTGTCCCACAAAAGCAGGATGTCTGGTCACCTTATGACTTATGGACACTTCTTGCATCATTCAATCTTCTACCTACTGAATCCTTCATGACTACAACTTGAGGCTTGAGTTTTTTTCTTCAACTCTTTCACCGGGTGATATGCTGGGCTTTCTAATGCCCGGTCTTTGAACATTTCATGAAGATGCTTTACTCTCTCTTCGCAAGTCACTTCTTAAAATTCTCTGTTTAGAAAAAAATAATTCTGTTTAGCTCTTTCACGTCTTCATTTCTTTCACTCACTTTAACTATTCTATGACAAGAGCCAGTTTCCGAGTTTCTCATATCCACTCTGGTCTTGAGATAGTTAAAGTTTATTGTGCCAACCTGGCTGATAAACACATGTGAGGTTAATTGAAGGGCGGAGAGATAAATGGCTCAGTGAGCCTCGCCTTTCTAGTTCTTGGGTCTCTTGTTTTCTGATGGTCGGACCAGGGTGTAGCTGCCTTAGTTCCCTGCTTCAGCTGGTAAGCCTCACTTCCTGCAAGACATCTCTGAGGAGAAGCCACATGGACCTACCCCGATGCAGCCCTGGGTGCTGGAGCAGCCGTGTGGAGACCCCTGCCAGCGCTGACATGCTTACACATTCACTGACTCGGTTTTCCTCCTGCAGTCGGCATCATTCTGACACACATCACTGTGTGTGTTTTGTGAGATGAAGGAGGACTTTGTGGGTTGGTGTTGGACATATGGGCTAATGTTGGACTTGTGGGCTTGGGCAGCACTGGGTTGGGATGTTTTCTTGATGAGAAATTAACCTTTATATAAAGCTCTCTCTTATACATATGAGTCTCTGTGGATTTGTTTCTCTAATATACCCAGACTAACACAGGTCTTTTCAATGACCTTTTGCTGTCTTCATGCAGGATACTCTTGGTGCCATACCACAGCTCGTCTGGTCTTGGATCACTAGTGTATAATGGGTCAGGTCTGTTCTTGAGACAGTCTCCAAATTCAAGTGGGAGATATTGAAGGTCATACTTTAGCTCTCATGGACTTGTTTTAATTTTCTTCACCTTCAACTGAAGCATATGGACAATTGAAGGTCTGTGCCTCAGTCAGTTCCTGGCTGATGACGTTGAGCTGCTCCATCCTCTCCCTTGATTCTGTGTATTCCATCCGGCAAGGTCCACGTGGACAGCCACAGTGCACATAGGTTGTTGAAAAAGGTGTTTTCAATAAAGATTTTGTTGGTCTTGCAAAAGCCTGTCATGTGATCTCTAGCCTCTTTTCTGCCAGCGAGGCCATACTTCCCAACTCATGACTCTTCCTCTTTGTTTCTAATGTTCGTTTTTCAATCGCAGGTCATTATCAATGCACCTTGGGCGCATATTTGATTAATTTCACACTGAAGTAGTCAGTAAAGATCTTCCATCTCTTTTGTCTTTGGCTTTAGTGGTTGGTAAATTTGAATAATACTTGTAGTCACTGGTCTTCCTCGTAGGTGGATAGATATAATGCTATCACATTCAGTATTGCACTTCAAGTAGATATTGACATCTTATTTTGTTGGCTGAATGCGACTCCACTCCTCTCAAAGTTGTCATTTCTGGCATAGGAAAACATATGAATGTCTAATTCAAAATGGCCAATATCAACACATTTCAGCTCAACCTCTGAATTAATACATCCTTCAATCCCCACAATAATGCATTAAAAATGCCTATAGCTTTCATCAAGTGTGCAGAAACACAGAGTGAAGAATAATTGCTATGTTCCCTTTTCTCTGATCTTGCTGTCAATAACTTACTTTATGCGCTAGGATGTTGCCAAAATTGCTCAATTAATCTCACTGCTTCTGGGTTGCATTTCTCACAGTGCTGTCATCAAAGTTTTTGTAAATGTGCACATTGATTCTCTCATACCTCTGCTGAAAAGGCAAACACTGACATAGTTGAAGCTCTCCCAAGGACAAGGAGCCCTGCCGCTTGCCTGCTAACCACAGGGTTGGCAGTTCAAACCCAGCAGCAGCTCCAAGGGAGAGAAGACCTAGCGACTGGCCCCATCAGCACTACAGCCTAGGAGGCCCTCAAGGGAAGCAGGACGGAGAACTATAGGGTCGCTGGGAATGAGGACTGACTCGGGACACACAGCCACCAACCACCACAGCCCAAGGAAACTAATACACAATTAGGAACACAGCTGTTTATCACTTTACTTTTAATATGAAAAATGCAGCAACTTAAAATTTAACTTATGAGCTATTGAAATATAATAAGGTACAGGCTGCTTTTAGGCTATGACATGTAATCATGACCATCTATGTGCTCAAAGCACTTTTAGTAACCCAGCTTGGGAAATGTTGATACACAATGCTACGTAAGAAAAAAACTGGCCACAAGCTTTATTTGCAAGAAGACCATGTTTTACAGTATGTATTATGGAAATAAACCAAAATTTTTTTACAGTGGCTGTTTCTAGCTGGTGAGACTTAAGGTGGCTTTTATTTCTTCCTTCATAATGTTAAAAGGAATTATGGGTGACTTTTATAAATTGGAGGGTGGTGGTGGTTGGGAATTACACAAATACTGGTTTCCTCATCACATTCAGGATGCACCCCTAAACTCTCTCCCGGCCATTGAGTCGATGCCAAGTCCTAGCGACCCTATGGGACAGAACAGAACTGCCCCTGTGGGTTTCGGAGATGGTAACGCTTCATGGTAGCAGAAAGCCTCCTCTTTCTCCTGGGGTTTCGAATTGCTGCCCTTGCAGGTAGCAGTCCAACATAGAAAATTCACACCGCCAGGGTCCTTGCCTTCAACTCTTAGGGAGGCCAGTACAGCCCCTCGGGACTTCAGCTCCTCTCCAGCAACTTCATGACACACACTCTGTTTCGGTCGGAGAACAGCATTCTGGTTCTCAAACAGGTCACTTTCCATCGTGTTTCCAGGACCTTTGTCTCTGTTGTTCCTATTTCTAGAAGGCTCTCCTCTCCACTTCCTTGGTCAAACTGGCCAGTTCTTCCAATTCCACGAATTTCACCTGCATCCTCATTCTTGACTCCAAGTTCCTACTCTCCCTACCTGGTCAGTACCCTTGCCCTGCCCTCGCAAGGTCCCTGTCACAGTGTCTCCATGAGCCCGAGATGTGGGAGAGGGCACTGCCGTATACGGTATTCCCTGTCAGCTCGGGAGCCCCCAGGGCCGCTCCATCCTCCACTCCACTCACCACCATCGAGTCAACCCATGGCTGACCCATCGCCATGCCCCGTGGGTTTCCGGGAGTAGAAAGTCCAGTCCTTCTCCCGATAGTCACTCAATATGTGCAAGTATTGATGAATTGGATGTTTAGAGGCATTTGAAAGTTCTACTGCTGTGTGCCGCCATAGGCATACTTCAGGCCCTTGGCTACATAGCCTTGAACCTGGTACTCAACCATTAAAAAACGTTCCAAAGACTCTCTCCATGAGCTGCACTCCATCAAAGGTAGAAGCAGAAGTAAGGTGTCGGTGCTACCCATGAGTAGGTCTTGACTCTATGTAAGGACAATTTTTCTTACACTTTGAGCCATCCGGAAATGGAAGACGTGGTGTA
>NW_022103920.1:28200031-28201333 GCF_000313985.2 Echinops telfairi
TTTTCCCCCCTTTTTTCCTTTGGAAGCATAACTTTCAGTGCCAGACTCCTGGTCTCTATTTGTCTTCTCCCGGAATAAACGCTAGTCGTTTGAGACCAGACTACACACATCATTCCTGGAATTCTTTCTGTTTTCACCACCTGCAATACCTTTTCCCTCCTGTGCAGGGAAGCCTGTCAAACTCACCCCATCCTCCAAAGTCCAGATCAAGTGCCACCTCCTAAAGTCACAGTATCCTGGAAAGTGCGAGTCAGGCCGGTCCATGGAGATTAACCAAACACTCTCCTCAGTTTACAGGCAAGCTCCCTCCCACCCCCGCCCCACCAAACAATGAAGGCTGCAAATCTCAGTGGCTCTGCCAAGGTTAGTGTTAGGACGATGATTCAAACCCAGTCATCAGCACTGATTCCAAACTTCAACACATCAGAACCCGCTGCTGGGCTGCCAAGCCTGGGGAAAAAGAAACTTTTCCTTCCGCTCATACGACGGCACTTACTTACATATCTGCTTTGTATTGTGTTTATGTGGGTGTAAGAGGCAGCTGTATCACAGAGGGGAGAAAAGTGGGGCTACTTACTTCCATAAAGAGGTACAATCTCAGAAACACACAAAGGGCAGTTCTAACCTGTTCACATTGATTTGATGGCAGTAAGTGTGGGTTTGGGTTTGAGTATTACAGAGGAAAGAGTCCTATTGGAGCTATTTCCGGGTTTATATTCTGCCACTTATTAGCTGTGTAATTTGGGGCACATTGGTCAACCTCTCTGGGTCTTGGTTCCCTCATTTCCCTGAGTTGTAGCTGACGTGGTGCCTTCTCTATACTCTACTGCCTCTAGACTCAACTGCCATCGCAGACGCTTGGTAATCCTATATAGGCTTTCTAAGACTGTACTTATTTCTGGGAACAGACAGCCTCATCTTTCTCCTGAGAAGTGCTTGATGGGGTTGAACTGCCAATCTGTGGATAGCAGTTCAGTGCTTACCTGGCAGCACCTTCCATACTAGTCTAACGAAAATCTCCACTCACATCAACATGTTTTTTATTGCTTCAGTCACATTCTAAGGATCCCTGGTGGCACAGTGCACTGAGAGACGGGCTTCTCAGAATGAGGTTGGTGCTGCAACCCCACCAGATGCTCCACAGAAGTACAAGGAGGCAGGCTGCTTTCATACAGATTAAGAGTCAAGAAAACCCTCGGGAGCAAGCAGTTCCACTCGGGCCTGTAGGCTGCTAGGAGTCAGAATGAACTTGACAGCAGTGGGTTTGGAGTTTGGCAACATTATGAAATGACTTTTTTTTTT
>NW_022103920.1:28202896-28234607 GCF_000313985.2 Echinops telfairi
GAACTGTCAGTCCCGTTGTTTTCTCCTCCAGATTGTTCATCCAGCCTATCTTATTTAGACAGACCAGCGGTGAAATGACTTTTTATGTGGCTAATATTAGATACTTTAAACGAGAAAATAAAAATAATTAACTAGAGAAACAATAGAATACGATTCCAACAGGAGCTGGGCAATGACTAAGGAAGACCGCAGAAGAATGGAGGCGTTTGACTTGTGGTGCTGGCCAAGAATTCTGAACGTACCATGGACTGCCAGAAGTACAGGCAAACCTGTCTTGGAAAAAGCATCAGCAGAATGCGAGGATAGTGAGATTTCATCTCACGCACTTTGGACATATCACTAGGAAGAGACCAATTCCGGGAAAAGGACATCATGCTTGATAAAGTAGAGGGTTGTGGGGGGAAATGCAGACGCTCAATGTGATGGGCGAACACAGTGGCTGGAATCATGCGCTGGGACATAACACTTGTGAGGATGGCACAGGACTGGGCGGTGTTTCTTCTGGTTGGACATAAAGTGGCTGAGCAGGAACCTATCGACAACAGCAACATTACTACAGGTGTCAGCCACTTTTTCTATCAAGGGCCACACCAAAAAAAAACCTCACTGCCACAGAATCAATTCCAATGCATAGGGACCCTATTGGACAGGGAAAGAGCTACCTCTGTGGATTTTCAACAGCTTGCACTTGGCGGGAGTAGAAAGCTCATCTTTCTCCTGCAGAGCTGGTGGTGGTTTTGAAGTCTTGACCTTAGTTAGCAGCCCAATGATGCCACCAGGCCAGAGTGTAAACATTTTGGCCTTTCTGGCCCCTGAAGTCTCTTTGGCAATTTACTCAGCTCTGCTATTGACATGCAAAAGCAGCCATGGGCAGTTTGCAAATGAAGAAACATGGCTAGGCTCCAATAGAGTTTTATTTACAGAAACAAGCGGTGACCATATTTGGCGCATAGGTTTACTGACCCTCGGTTAATAGGGAGAAAATTAAAAAGCAAGAGCTTTACATAGAAACCGTTTCCGAGTGGTATTCCATTTTTAGAACGTACCATCGCTTATGCACAACTGTGGGCAGGATCTTATCAAATGGAAAAGGGCTAACCTGCAGGCCAGCACTACTAGCTACCTTCCCTGGAGAGCACCCCCAGGATCTCTGCAGAGCCCGTGCTGGGGCAGTCACTTGTCATAATAAAAGGAATAGATCACAGACAAAATCCCAATCAGAAAAGGAATGAATTCGAATTTATTTTAATACGAACAAAGGTCAAACAATTTTGAGTGAAAGGATGTTGAAAAGCAGAATATAAATTTTAAAATGCATACAAAACACTGCTACATATTGTTTCTAGGTAGATCCCACGGAGATGAAAGAAAATTAACTGAAAAAACACACCCGCTGGTACCTCCGAGGGGCTGAATGAAATTATGAGTGGCATTCGCATGGGGGAAGTTGAGGGGGGTGGGAGGGCGGGTATGCAAACTTTACCTATATCGTTCTCTTTTTAAAAAGGTAAGCAACAAAAAAGTAATTCCTTATTGATTTATTATGAATTATGGCGTCATGGGCTCTGTTTTTAACATAGATTCTTCGTGCTATGTAGCTCTGTCTTTTTAAAGTTTCTTTCTCAAAAGTACGAAGCACATTATGTGTACTTTTCATCTGCAATTCTTCAAGTCACAGAGTTCCATTTTCATCAGGTTGACCTTGATTTGTTTTTCTAGTTTCTAATGACTTGTTGAGGCAAAATAATTTCGTCCCAGTAGGCGTTGGACTGTGTAGCCCCAAACAATACTGCTGTCACCATCATCTAAACACAAGTAGCCACTGAGAGCACATGCACAACCCAGCGTCTGATCTGTTCGATTGTAATCCACCGCTCGAGATCTATGGCGTGCAGATTTTAACCTCACATGGACCACCGTGCAGAGGCCCACGTTAGTTCTCCTCCATCTGAGTCCTGACAGATGTGGTGTGAGGGTTTCTGGGAAGGGTGTTTCACTCTGCAGGATGCCTTGGAGTTGGGCAGGCGATTAGCCCTTCCCTGCCTGCCTCCTAGCCTCGGGTGAGGAGGAGACAAGACTGCTTAGTAGGAGGGTCCTTCTGTCATAAAAATCCTCCGTGCTTCCTCTCCAGAACCACATCCGGGACTATCCTAACGCCCAGTACTAGACATGAAAGAGAAGGCCTCTCCAGTCTCTCTGAGAGAGGGGGCACACCCAGGAGCTGCGGAATGACACACCACTGGCGACCTCATTGATCTCAGGAGCAAGCCAGGGAGAGTACTGGGCTCACACAGCTCCCGCCACAGTTCAGTGCCGCGATAAGTGCATTCGATTATGGTTCCGGCCAAGCACAGTGAGAGTGCCCGGCACTGACAAAAGAACACACACACCTGTCTTGAGAGAAGGTGCAGCCAGAACGCACCCTAGAAGCAAGGACGGTGAGACTTTGGTGTCATTTACCTTGGACATGCTATCAGGAGAGACCAGTCCCTGGAAAAGGACATCAAGCTCGATGGACTGGAGGGACAGGGAAGAGAGGAAGAGCCTGCGTCAGAAGGATGGACCCAGTGGCCGCCACGCGGGTTCAATCATAAGTCCAATTGTGGGGATGCTGTCGGGCCGGGCAGTGTTCCGTTCTGCTGTGCAGAGGGTCCCCATGAGTCGGAACCACCTGGACGACACCAAACAACAGCAGCATCCTTACCCTGTGCTAACACAAGAGCACTGCATTTCCACTGCTTGTCTTGACATGTGTGGTTTGTTTCCTTCTGTGTTGAATGAGACACAAGAGCATCTCCCAATGGGACACTACAGTACCTCCCAATGTATTGATTTATTCATTTGAAAATGATGTGCCAAAAAAATAGCTTGGTGACATAATTGGCCTTCTTATTTCGAAAAGGGTATGGTTCCCATATCAATCTTGAATGAAGGCATATGATAAATATAAAGGCCTGTTTTCTATAAGCTAAGTCATTCTAAATAAACCTTTGCGCTCACACACTATCTAGCATAGTTCTGTTTATTTATGACCCACTATTTTCTCCACACTGGTAATTGCTTTCTCCTGGCAGAGAGAAACTTATATGCCCTGTTTTGCCCAAATACTGCAGTTCACGTCGAACTAAAGCACCAACTCTCCCGTGATTCCTCTAATACCTATGGGGACGAGCATGGGATGGGCCAAGGATAGGATTTCAGTTTCAATTTTACATCATCTGGCTATTGTCAGTTCAAGTTTATTTCAATGGAAGAATTTGAGGCACTTCTGAGGTTAACATTTATGAGCTCAAAAGGGAAAAAAACTGAGAGCTAATTCACTAGATTTGAAATGCTCTGTGGACATAATTAGAACTACAGACTGTATGCTTTTTCTCAGCTGACTTACAGGATGAAAACAACAGTTTAAACCTTTCAAGTTTGATTTGTATCTACTTAAACGTTTTATTAGTTTAGCTGTCCATGCATTGTTTCTTGAGTGAGAAACGCGCTGTGAAAATCCTTACATATTTGAAGGCGGAGGTAATTAAACGGGATGCTCGGCCAGATTCCTTGTGAGGTCAAGGCAAGCTTGGCCTAATTAAAGTTTATAGAATTTGGCCCCTGTTCTATTCAAACAACAGATACAATTTTGTTAGAGTTGCAAGTTTGACATTGTTTAATTGCGGTTCCAAATACAGGCATAAACAGAAAATAGAAAGGACACTCTGTATTGCACGGCCATTATTTTGTCAAGGGTTTTTACTGACACCAAGGGGCCACACAAGGCAGGAGGGAATTGGTTACCAGTGTTTTCGGAGGTAGGGGAGGTGGGGTGGGGGGGTCGCGGAGCTCCATTTTCACAGAGCACTATGAAATACAGCCCTGGGAGGCTTGTGCATGCATATTCTAATGTTGTTTCCTAAGCGGATCAAAAAGGATTGCGCAGGCTTCTATTGAAGAGTAACATGGTAGATACATGATCTGCATAGATAGTTAATTGCCAGTCAGCTCTTCTTTGCAGACTGAGAGCAGAACATAAATGCATCCAGTTGTGGGCATGGTGGTGGCTGGCCGATGATGGGCTTACAGCCCCCAAAGTCTCGTGGGCTGGAAGGTTATCGAAACATTCATTCCCTTTTCCAGTCAAAATCATGCCAGAGAGGGAACTCTCCTTGGAAATTTCTAACGAAGTAGACTAGTTGTGTATGTCTACGCTCTATCACATTCTCCGTGGTGAACGGGAACTGGCCTTGACAAATATTTTCAAGAAGCCCAGGAGGCGTCGGGGGCTATGAATTGGGCTGCTGTTCAAAAGGCCTTCTTCCATGCCTCCTCAGTTAGCTGGAGACGACAACCCTGGTCAGAGTTGAGAAATCTTCCCAGACCCTTTGCTTCAACCTCTATCCCAAATGATCGTTCTTTTGTCTGCTCCAAGGCATCCAGGGACCCTCTTTCCTAAAATCGGGGATCCCACAGCCCCACAAGCTTTGGTCTCGGTTGCAGATAGCTTCCCCACTGTAAACTGCCGTTTCCAGAACCCCAAAGGTGAGGCTGAGGGAGATAGAGGCAGGGAAGCCAGCCTGACCCCTCTTCGGCCCCTCTCCTCGTCCCCTAGAGCCACAGGTCACACTGGGTGAAACACTTGCTCATCTTTGTGGTGAGAAACAAGGCGGTGCTCCTAGATGATCAACAACCCTGAACAACCGGTGCGCCTGTCGGAGGACTTGGAAGCAGTCCCAGGACGCACAGGACAAGCGCTCTTCCCTCCGCGATGACACCTCGCTGCTCTCCTGTTCCAGGCGTGGCCTCCACAAGCAGCTACCCGTGCTGGCCAACAATCACTGTCAGAAAGAGCCTCTTTTTTCCCCAAAACCACAATCACTGTGTTTGGCACACAGCCTTCCGCATTCACATGGGTAATGGTAAAGAAGTTGACTCCGGAGATTGACTCATTGCCTTATCTGGAGCATAGCTAACAAATGCTGGCCTGGCAGGCATCTCACACAGGGGTCACGCTGAAAGTTGACTATTGTGGAAGGCCCTCTATGGCCACAGACATAGTTCTCTATCCCTTGACTTCCATCCCTGCACTGCTCTGTGATGACTGTGACTTCCAGGGCTTTTTTTCTTTCCCAAATCTTTCCACTGGGCCCCACCCTACCCCACCACCCCACTCTGACCCTGAGTCCATGAGGCACAAACTGCCAACATGTCCAAAAGCTGCTTACAGATCACTATCCCGAGGGTACACGGCATCGGCAGCAACTGTTCATTCTCTCTGTAATACTTGTGTCTACTAGACAGCATAGGGTTGGCATCTCTTGATGGCCCAAACGTATGCAGACCATAACTGGTTAGCCAATGGCAGCAGCTCCAGGGCCTCTGGAGCTCGTGCCATTATGCGCAAGTAACCACCACCAATCCAGACCACGTTTCTACCAACCTCAGCAGCACACTTGCTAGCACCGAACACTTTTACACCTGGTGCTGTATCTTACTCTTGAACTCAACCACCACCTTCGATGTGGATGGTTTTAGTCCATGTGAACATCTTATCTAATAGCCTAGACTTCCAGTAGTTTACTTCCTTGAAGAGTAAGGAGTACTGGTGGGATAGCGGTTATGGGTTGGGCTATGATCTGCAAGGTTGGCAGTTTGAAACCACCGGCTGCTCAAAGGGAGAAAGACGAGGCTTTCTACACCTGTTGCCAGTTACAGTTTCAGAAACTTGTAGAGGCAGTCCTACCTGTCCTGCAGGGTCCCCATGAGCCAGCATCAACTCAATGGCAGTGAGTTTGGTTTTTTGTTTGGTTTGGTTTGGTCAGCGTAATAAAGCAACCTAAGGTTATAGTCAAACTCCTTGATATCATCTGGATTTGTTCTGTCTAAAATTCAGATATACAGCTCTGACCACAAGGACCTGCTGTCCAGTTATCTTACGCCAATATGCCCAACAAACAGCTCTGCACTTCCTCAGAAACTACCAGTGCCTCCTCTGGTCTTCTCAAAGGATTCTGTACATGTCTTTTCAGGCTCTTCCTTTACGCATGAAGTTCTTCCTTCTTTTTGCTTCTGTGAATTCACACTCTCCTGGTTGCCTTCCTCCTGCTCCATCTGTCCCTTGTCAAAGGCTGCTCCTCTACCCAGACAGCCGATGCTGGAGAGCCTCAGGGCTTCTCTTGTCTCGGTCTACATCTCGACACACAAATCCCACTCAATGCCACACCTGAAATCCATCTACACTATGGTAAGTCAGAAAGCAGTGCTGTTAGGGTGTCAGTTCAGACATGCACAGGTTTATTCCAAACAAAAGGCATTTCAACATGTCTCTATGACCAGCCACCCACTGGGCACAGAAACGAAAAAGAAAAACACACTCAAACTCACTGCCACATGAGTGATTCGGACTCAGCAACCGAGTCCAGAGGCATGTTTAAATACATTTTGTTTGGAAGATGGCTGTCGCCAAGTTCTCTCGGTATGACACTTGTCTTTATTGATTACTTTATGTGCCCTGGAAAAAATAACTTTGAGGTCAGGGCTAATATCAAAAATTTAACCAAACTCAAGTAGATATCTCCCCCAATCATTGAAGCTTTGCAACAAGTTTATGGGAATGCTTGCCCACATCAAACAAAACAAACTCACCCTCCCCCCCCCAAATAAAAGATTATGAAGAGAGAGCAAGCATTTTAAGGGTGACTGGGAAGACTTCAAAGATAAGCCAGGAAAGAGACGACGGTCAACCTTGAAGAACGAAGAAACTGCAGCTCAAGTCCAGACACTGATAGACGACGGCAGAGTTACCATTGATACAATAGCTACTTAAGTTAGGCTCTCGCGTGCTCGCTTATAGTTTAGTTTATTTTCAATTTTAAGCAACCATCTTGGCCTCACCAAGCCTTCAGCTCAGTGGGTGCCAAAACTTGGTCTCTCTATCAGTCTTTTAAGTAAGATCAAAGCCAATGAAGATAATTATAAAATGAATCAAAACCCAAGACAAGTCTTAGATTTACCAAGACAACCCAGTGTCTTCTGCTGGGATCTGCCAGGTCAGTTAAAGTCAAGGCAGTGAGGGCAGCTCAAATGGTTATGCAACAAACCGCTTGGAAAAGCAGTCCTGCCGGTTCAGAAGGGACTCGGAGCATAGTGCTCTCTGCACATGCTCTCAGGGCGGCTGCTCAGGAGAGACTGCTCAAAGAAGTCTCTGGGTCCTGTCTGAGTCTACGGCCGGAAGCACACTCTAAGTAATTGTCTCAATGGGTAAGATGATGCAGGAGTTTATAAGCTTAAGAACAGACAAGAACAATTGGGACCACCAAAAGAATAAAACAGAATATATGAATCCTAAGCCTCCAGAGGAGCTATTCAATGGAAGGAAAAAATGTGGGAGGAAGTATGACCGAAAACCTAAACAACAGCAAAAAAATCTCCCTCAACAGATTATTAAAATACATGTCCTTGGGTTAAATGTACAAACCAGCCAAACAAGTTAAAACCCAAACCTCTCCAACTGTAATAAAGATAATATTCAGCAAAAAGTTTACAGATGCATACATGTGACCTCCTCCCTGGGGATGGACAACAGAAAAGTGGGGGGAGGAAGATGTCGGACAGGGCAAGATATGACAAAATAATAATTTATAAATTATCAAGCATTCACGAGGGAGGGGGAAGCAGGGAGGGAAGGAGAAAAATCAGGAGCTGATGCCCGGGACTTAAGTGGAGAGCAAATGTTTGGAGAATGATGAGGGCAACGAATGTACAAATGTGCTTTACACAATTGATGTATGTATGGTTTGTGATAAGAGTTGTATGAGCCCCTAATAAAACGATTTAAAAAAAAGTTTACAGATCCAAATGATCCATTAAAAATTGCAGAAGATGGTTGTATAATCTTGTGGGCGTAATTAATGTCACTACAGTGCACACTTAGAGATTGGTGATAATGGCAAATTCTGTAATTATACACTTCTACAGTAAGAAAAAAAATCCCCAAGTTAAGAAAAACTTACTGATGAAATTTGGAAGGAAATACCACAGAAATTATTAATTCGCTAAACCAGGAGCGAAATCTTAATACAAGTTTTGTATTTCTTTTTTAAAATAAAGGCAGAAAATTATAAGGGACATTATATAATGTCAGATACTATATCAATAATACATAATAATCATCAATATAATAATATCGTCTCAAAACATATGCAGTAACAACTAACTGACCATGGGGAAGATATTTAAATAAATAATTAGAGTTGAATATCCTACCATAGCCTTCTCAGAAATGGATAAAGCAAGCAGACAAAAAAAAAGCTAGCTACAGATGATATGAAAACATGACTAAGCCCAATGGAAAACAGGTAACACATTCCTTTCCAACACAGATTGAATGTCCACAGGATCTGACCATGCACTCTGCCTCAGGTCAGAGGAGCCTCTGTTTCATAATTCAGCAGCGCATGGTGGATGTTCTCCAGGAATGAGTAGAAAAAGGAGAAGGAGCTAAAAAAGTGCTGTATGAGTTGAGACAAAATTCTAAGAGAATAGATAAATACTGCAAAGTAAATGTCAACTTAAGAAATTGGTAAAAATGCAACAAACACTGGATAGAGGAGGATAAAGAAAAGAAATAGCATACACACAGAAATAATCTGAATATAAAAACAAAAACATTGAGAAAATAAAATATCTGGTTGTTTTGAAAAAATTAATAAAGTAGACAACCCCCTACTAAGACTGATTAGGAAAAATAAAAGTAAAAAGAGACAAATTTAAAAGTATATACCGGTATATGAAAACAGAAAGTATACACAATTAGTATTTTGTTAATTTATGGAAAAACTATATACAATTAATTTGAAAACCATGATGAAAGAGATATCAATAGAGAATATAAAATGCCAAAATTGATCCTATAAGAGTAAATCTAACTAATAGTCATTACAGGGGGGAAAAAAGACAAAGGCTATCTCACCCGTCCATGTTCAACTTTACTAACAATTAGCAAAATACAAATTAACAAAGACTTGCTACTCCTCACCCACTTGAATCTTCCAACTTTAAAAGTTGTCTGACTAGATCGTTTTGAGCTAAATTACCTGGTCGCTTAACCTCTATTGCACCTTCCTCAGCTGTAAGACCCCCGTACCTTGCTTGCCGAATGTGAGGACTTGAAGCATTTGGAGCTGAAGATCAAGGCTTGCAGCCTTCGAGATGAATTACAATGAAATATGTAATAAACAAAAATCCTCATACCTGGGCTAATAGGTAGCATCACTAGAAACAGAAAATATTGAAGTTGTCAGGGATTTCATCTTGCTTGGATCCACAATCAATGCTCATGGAAGCAGCAGTCAAGAGATCAAATGACACACGGTACTGGAAAAATCTGCAGCGCCAAGATCTTTTTCAAGAGTTGGAGAGCAAGCATGCCACTTTGAGGAGTAAGGTGTGCCTAACCCAAGCTATGGCATTTTGATTTGCCTCACATGCATGTGAAAGTTGGACACTGAATAAGGAAGACAGAAGAAAAAGCAATGCATTTGAATTATGGTGCTGGTGAAGAATATTGACAATACCATGGATTGCCAAGAGAACGATCTGATCTGTCTTCATAGCCAGAATGCTCCTTAGAAGCAAGGAGGGCGAGTTTTGGTCTCATGTACTTTGATCATGTTCATTTCACCTACGTTGGGCACATGCTGTCAGGAGGGATCGTGGCTGGAAAAGGACAGCATGCTTGGTAAAGCAGGTGGTCGGTGAAGAAGAGGAAGACTCTCAATGGAAGGATGGCCACCGTGTTAACCAGGTGCTCAAACAGAACAATCATGAGAGGCCAGTGCAGGGCCAAGCAGTGTGTCCTTCTGCTGCACTTGGGGTCACACTATGAGTTGGAACTGATTTGATGGTACTTAATAATAACAACATGTGCTCTGTCCTGTAGACTGTGGTAAGTGAAAGAGATCAAGAGGCAGTTATGAGACCAGAACAAGGGAATTCTGCATGGTTTTAAATCAGAAAAAGGTTTGAGTTCTTACCAAGTTTATTCAACTTGTATACTGAACAAATAATCAGAGAAGCTTGATTTTATGCAGAAGAATTCGGCCTCAGGATTGGAGAAAGGTTTTCTAACAACCTTCAATATGCAAATGACATAAATTTGCTTGCTGAACGTGAGGAGGACTTGAAGCACTTGCTGATGAAAACCAAGGACTTCAGCCTTCAAGGCGGATTACAACTCAATTTAAAAAAAACCAAAATCCTCATAGCTGGACCAATAGGTAACATCATGATAAATGGAGAAAAGATTGACGTTATCAAAGATTTTTGTCTTGCTTGGATGCATAATCAATGCTCATGGAAGCAGCAGTCAAGAGAGCAAATGGTGCAGTGCCTTGGGTAAACACCCTGCACAAGACCTCTTTAAAGTGTTGAAAAGCTAGGATGTTACTTTGAGAACAAAGGTGCACCCGACCCAAGCCATGCTATTTTCAATTGCCTCCTCTGCATGTGAAGATTGGACAGTGAATAAGGAAGACCAAAGAGGAACCCAGTGTGTTTGAATTATGGTGCTGGACAAGAGTATCATGGACTGCCGAAAGAACAAACAAAGCCCGTCTCGGGAAAAGTACAGCCAGGGTGCTCCTTAGAGGAAGGACGGCGAGACTTCATTTAACGTATGTTTGACACGTTACCAGGGGAGACCAACCCCCGGAGAAGGACATCATGCTTAGAAGAGCAGAGGGTCAAAGGAAAAGAGGAAGGCCTGCGACCAGATGGATTGGCACAGCGGCTTAAATAATTGCTCAGACATAGGAGCAATTGAGAAGATGGCACAGGAGCGGGCAGTGTGGCATTCTGCTGCACACAGCAGGGCGGCTATGAGTCAGAACTGACTCAATGACACCTGACGACAACAACAGAATGATCGGTCACCAATTCAACTCTTTCCATTTCTGTACAGCACAACGATTACCAATCATTTACATAAAGAACAATGTCGGGCAAAGCCATAAAAGCAAATCCCGATGAAAAGGAAGCAGGGGTTCATACAAAGTCTACCTGTAACGATCAGTGAGTTTTCACTTATAGATCATACTTTCAAAATCCAGATTTTCTTCTTTTGTAAGGAAATCCACGACAGAATGCAGAAACTGGTCAACAATCCCAACAATCAGCACACTTAAACATGTACTTTGTCTGAAGGTCAGTGATCCACCTGGGTCTGCAGAGCCTTGAAAGTAACTCTGTTCAATGATCTTGGATTTTCTGAGGGTGTTAAAACACCCACCCACCTACCACGCTAACAAAGCAGTGCCTTATTTTCTTCAACAACCAAGCTTAACATTGAAATTAATTTATCCATTAACTTACCCACAATAATCATGAATATTAAAGGAAAAGAAATAAATATAGCTTTAAAAAAAAAGAAATCACGTGGCTCGTGGAATGGAAAGGCAGAGAGGAGGACTACAACTGCAGTGTGTTTAAGAAGGAGGAACAAGAGGAGCTCAGGGAGAGCAGGCATTCACTTCTGAAACACTCATTGATGTTTACTCTTTCTCCGGGAAAGCTTTTCCCATTTGCAGTAAGGTGAACTATCCCCTCGCGGAGTATTCCCTACAATAAAATGGAACCGGCGAGGTCGACAAGCATTCCACTAGGGTGCCAGCTCACACCAGCTCCTACACGCGTGAGTTTATTACAAACAAAACATCTTGAAGCACGTGTTGTGATCACTGATGGCCACAGCTAAATGCTCTTAGTAAGATTTGGCCCTTGGCCTCACTAGAGTGTCTTACCAAAACCGTGTAAGTAATATTCGGCTCTTAGTCTCACAAAGGC
Organism: Echinops telfairi; assembly: GCF_000313985.2. Classification (NCBI taxonomy): domain Eukaryota; kingdom Metazoa; phylum Chordata; class Mammalia; order Afrosoricida; family Tenrecidae; genus Echinops; species Echinops telfairi. The sequence goes on from NW_022103920.1 coordinate 28,214,723, forward strand.
GCCTTCAGAACAGAAGTCCCATCAGAGCAGTGACTTCTGAGAGCAGAGCGGTCAGCTCAGAAGCCTCTGGCAGGTGCTTTTTGGGGACTGCACGAGGTACTATGACTAGATTTTCTCCAAGAACACAGGACAATCATGGGGATGCACCAGGGGCAATTTTTTTTAGTAAAATGAAATTTGCATTACTGAGAAAAAGACCAAGACAATGGCACTGAGGACTTTTCCCTCCATCGCAACACCGCGTATTCTTCCAGGAGAGCAAGGGCTGTCCTCCGGGAATTCCATGGAACCTGACCGATCCACCCTCCGGCCCTCATCTTGCCTCTTCAGACTTCTTTTTATTCCCCAAACTCGAAAGAAGAGTATTTACAAGGAACACAAGTTGAGTGCCCCACGGATGCCTGGAGTGCCATTTGGACCTGGTGTCAGAGTGCAGAGTCTTTGGGGGAGGGGTTAGAAAGATGGAAATACCATCTTCAAAAGTGTACAGATCCAGATGGAGGATATATTGAGGAATAATGGTTTCTCATTTTGATAGCTTTGTTTCATGGTTTCAAGGTGTCCATGGTTTTATAGCAACATTTTTAAACTCACCTTGGTAAAACCAATTAGAACCTATTTTTCCCTTTTATAAGTCGTTAATTTCTGGCAGGTTTTTAATCAGCAGTCCTTAATGCTCTGAAGGTTTTGCTTAGTCGCAGAAGTGTCTACTGTCTACACTCATTACAGGCACCCCTCTTCTCCACAAATCATTTGAAGGTATGCTCATACAATTAATATAACAGTTGCTCACATTCTAGGACACCTCTAATGCCCTACATGGGATACATACCGGACATCTATGACAACTGAATACATAACTCACTTTAATTGAATTTCCATTAGAAAGCCAGTAGAATGAAACTGGAAACAAAGAAGTGGCACAACCATGAAGCAGCTGGAAAGGTCCCAGGTACAAAGCACCAAGCAGGAAGATGTATGCATAGCTGATTCTCCAATGCAGACATATTTACTCGGTCTGTCTGCAAGGTATGGTTCTGAGCACGGGGAGGGATGCACAAGAAGAACAAATACGGTAGCAGGAGCCAAGAAACTCACGATCGCATGGATTTCTGGGGCTCTTGCACATGCTGGTGAAGCTCAGCCCAAGAAAACAACTTGTTTTTCTCTGCTCATCCAAACCCAATCTCCCTTTTGTAAAGGATCAAATGAAGAAATTAGTTGAGATTGAAAAAATTATTTGAGGATCAGAATAAAATAATTATGAAAAGGGGGATTAAGGAAAACGACATTATGTTGTATCAAAAGGAGCAGATTTTCTTTCTTTCCTTTTTTTAGTATGATTACTTTAGTGTGGATGAAAGTTTACAGAGCAAATCCATTTTCCAAGCAACAATGTATGCATCTTTTGCTTCATGATGTGGTTGCAATCTCGTCAACGTAGCAATGCTCTTCCTCCCTGCCTATTGTTTTCACCTTTTATTTATTTATTTTTTAAATCACTTTATTAGGGGCTCATACAACTCTTATCACAATCCATACTTAAATCAATTGTGTAAAGCACATTTATACATTCATTGCCCTCATCATTCTCAAAACATTTGCTCTCCACCCAAACCCCTGGCATCTGCTCCACATTTTTTTCCCTCCCTCCTCGCTCCCCCCTCCCTCAAGAATCCTTGATAATTTATAAATGATTATTTTGTCATATCTTGCACTGTCTGACATCTGCCTTCACCCACTTTTCTGTTGTCCATCCCCCAAGGAGGCGGTTATATGTCCTGACGGGATCATCGCTCTGGATTCCCTGTATTTCCAGTTCCTATCTGTACCAGTGTACATCCTCTGGTCTAGCCAGATTTGTAAGGTAGAATTGGGATCATGATAGTGGGGGTGGGGGTGGGGGAGAAGAAATATTTAGGAACTAGAGGAAAGTTTTATGTTTCATTGTTGCTACACTGCACGCTGACTGGCTCATCTCCTCCCTGCAACCCTTCCGTAAGGGTATGTCCAATTGCCTACAGATGGGCTTTGGGTCTCCACGCCACACTCCCCCTCATTCAAATGATATGATTTTTTCTTCTTTGATGCCTGATACCTGATCCCTTCGACACCTTGTGATTGCACAGGCTGGTGTGTTAAGTCCATGTGGGCTTTGTTGCTTCTGAGCTAGATGGCCGCTTGATTACCTTCAAGCCTTTAAGACTCTAGATGCTATATCTTTTGATAGCTGGGCACCATCAGCTTTCTTCACCACATTTGCTTATGCACCCATTTGTCTTCAGCGATCATATCAGGGAGGTGAGCACAGAATGATATGATTTTTTGTTCTTTGATGCCTCCCTGCCTTCTCGTGTTCCGTGTTTCCATCTGTCTTTCTTTCCTGCCCCGTCCTATCTCTGATCTTTGTTCTGGGGTCAATGCTGCCCTTTCGGTCTAGTTTCATGGCCTGTACTGAGAAGTACATTCCTCCCTGGTGTTATAATTATTCTCCTCATAGGTGCTGGTGGCATAGTGGTTACACTTCTGACCTCAATCCGCAAGGTCAGCAGTTCGTAACCGCCAATGGCTCCCCAGGAGGAAAACAGGTTTTTTACTTCCATAAAGAGTTACACTCTCGGAAACTCGCAAGGGGTAGTGCTACCCTGTTCTCAGAGTCTGTATGAATCAGCACCGACTCGAGGGCAGTGAGTTCACTGTTTGGCTGGAGGGAGTCGGGTCCCATTCCAGGTCCCATGCTTGTCTAGGAGCCGTGGTTCTCAGGGGGTCTGCCAGTTTCTATCAACTAGTGAACCTCGTGGTTTTTTTTAATGATTTGTATTTTTTGGTGGGGCTGCAGTTCCTGTGATCCATTAGTCCCAAGCCTTTGATTTTCTTTTCTTTAGCAATGGAGCTCCCACAGAAGACACTCCGAAATTGAGGCCTAATGCCCTCACGGAAGCTTGATTATGATACAAGTAAGTCAGTGCTGTTAAAGGCCTTCCATAATCAGGTATGTGTTTGTACACGTTATTAAATAAAGGATGGTGAGGAGATACACAGGTTTCCCTCGCTAACAACAGTCAAGTATTCCTCCAGAACCTTCACTAGTCCCCAGAGAGGCAGGTGCAGAAGCAATTACCATTGACTTACAGGGGAACATTTCTGTGCAATCCCAGACCCCCAAACAAGTCATACCCTCCCAAGTCATACAGAAGACCTAAAATAATAGGAGCAGACAGAGTTTACAGACAGCGCTCAAAGCCATGGTGACGGCATGCGGAGATGCCAAGTGCAGTTCCCGAGGCCGGAGCGTGGTAACACCACCCTCACTGAAGCCCACGCCTAACGCTTATTTTGCTTTTCACGAAAGTGAAACAAACTCCTCTCCCAATTTCTTTCCGTTAGTGAAAACAGGTCTTCTGTAAAAGTGAAGCTGAGCAAACAAACTTCCAGAAGCAGGGGCGCCTCCTGCACAGCACATGAAGCACTGTTTCCGTCAGGGAGGTAGCCCTGTAGGTGTGGAGAAGGTATCATTAAATTCCTATTTGACTTGTGACAACGTGCCCATCTTCCTTCGGTAGATTACTAGACTATCCCCAATACCTGTGAACTCAGTGAGGGACATGTGAATGTCTTAGGAGAATGCTTGGCACATAGGAGTACTCGGTTACTGAGAACAAAACTAGAAATCCAGTTCTCAGCAAGGAATCCCGGGGAGGAGGCTGAGCTGCAGGAAGGATGGGGGAACTGCAGCTTCCTCGGATTCTTCTTCATGATCAGCCCAGAAAGAAGATCTAGCAATGGCAGTTTGCTCGGAGTAGGCTGGCACTGGGGTTAAGATGTTTCAAAGCAGCTGACACGAATCTTCAGCTGACCTGAGACAGCTGGTGGAAATGGAACTTCAGTGAAGCTACCGTTTGTTTTTAGAGGAGACCTGGTCATCAAAGGGTCACCGGTCTGGTTTTCCGCTAACATTTTCAGTGAGTAAAGCTTCTCTTCAGTCCCCGCTTTCCTCTGTGCCTTCCCCGGTTTCCAAGTACAGTTTTGTCTTTGGAACACAGTCCACTTTTTCTTTATTCTTAATTTAATTTAATTTAATTTTTAATCATTTTATTAGGGGCTCATGCAACTCTTATCACAATCCATACATTAAATTTTATTTTTAACAAGCTAAGAAAATAAAAATAATCTGGCTGTTTTAATAGTTCCCTGACACTTAAGTAGAAAGAAGTAGCTCACTGCTAACAGATTTCCCTATTTTGCAAGGCTTATTTTATCAGTAGCTTCCAGGGCTGCTCAGGAAACCCTGGGGCTTCTGACAGGTCAAAACTGTTTTCATGACAATACTAGCGTATGATTTGCCTTTTTCACTCCCCTTCTCTCCGGAAGTGTGGAATGCAGAAGTCCCTGGGGATCCAGGGGGCTTCTAGTCAGAGCAGGATAAAAGATCAGAAGCAATGCCGCTCTTTACCCAAACCCAAACCCGACCCACTGTCATCACATCAGTTCCTACTCCAAGACCCTGGTTAGGTTTTCCCATGCGGGAACTGCACCGGCACCGGCAGCCTCCTCTCCCTCCCACCGAGCTGGGGCTGAAAGGCTCAGCGCCTCATCATCAAGAGCATCCCGGGCTCCCTGACCTCCTCTCTTGGGCTGTTGCTTTTTGCTTTTTCTTCAATATAATAATGTTCATCGAATGGGTTATTTGTGTTAGCACGTAATGCAATATGTTATTTTTAAATGAATTAATATTTTTAAAAATAACTTTCAGATGTAACATCTAAATTTTCTTTTTAAAAAAGATCAACAAGCCCACCCAGACAAAAAAGCTTTTGGGTCTCTAAATAATTGTGAAGGGATCCTATGGCCTGGTGGTTTATGAGTGTTTTGGTTTGAGGACCAAAAATCTTTAGAACCCTAAGTCATTTGTTTTTCAACTGAAACAACAAAATCACACCTTTATTTTTTTTCCATGGAATGTCTGTCTTCGACAAGACTGGTAACAATAGCAACACTAGCGACTTACTAGCACTCACTAGTGGTGGCAGTCTCCGGTCAACTAGATAAATAGAGTGAAAGGGTGGAGTCCAGCCTGTCAATCAGGCCAGGGCCTGATGGTACTGCCTTGTGGGCATGGCGTGCTTATATGGAGGATCCTGGGAACCTCTCTTCTCCTTCTGCTTCACCGTCCTGTTGATGAGCCACTTTGAGCCACACTGATGGCAGCCAGAGCCCTGGAGATGCATCCGCCGCCATTGAATCCACAAGACTTTGTACCCACCGGCCTGTGATCTTCCTGCATTTGGCATCATTGCGTGTCGCTGCGTGAGTCTTCAGAGGGATTTATGGACTAGTACTGGACTCATGGATTTGATCTCGACTGGGCTGGGATGTTTGCTTGATATAAAGCTCTCTGTTACACATGAGTAGCTCTGGATTTGTTTCTCTAGTCAACCTGGTCTAACACACTAGTCAGGAAGTCCTGTGCTGTGTGTGCTTTGGACAAAACCCTCAAATTCATTGCCATTGTGAGGATTCTGACTTAGCTAACCCTACGGGGCAGGGCAGAACTGTTACTGTGAGCTTCCAAGGCTGTAACTCTTCACAAGGGTAGAAACCCCATCTTCCTCCCTCAGAGTGGCGGGTGTGCTGTTGTAAATAAGGTCACGATGAGTCAAAACCGACTCAATGGCACCTAACAACTACCACCATCACCGCCATGCGCTGCTGCCTTAGGGAGTCCCATGTGGAACAAAACAGTGTGGTCCCAGGTCTGAGTTCTAGAAGGACCCGATCGGTTCTAACTCAAGTACTTTCAGGGCTGATAGCTGTATCAGGGGAGCCCAGACTAGCAACAAGTACTTAACACCCCCATGCCTGAAGATTATACAGACGGATGATCCTTAAGAATTTCTAGACAAGTGGCTCTCAACAGGGACACTGTGGACTGGCACAGTGGCTACAGCAATGGGCTGACATCTGCCAACAATTGTGATCCTGGTGTAGGAATGGCCAGGAGCTGGAATTCACTCGCCGGCACTGAACAACAACGACATGGACATTTTTTTGTTTTCACTGAGAGTTACTACTGGCACCTCAAGACCCCCTGGTGCCCAAGGCAGTCATCGCTACACAAAATATCAGGCCTAAAAAGTCAGTAGTGCTGAGTCTGAGACAACCTGACCAAGAGCGCAGGCCATGGACCAAAGACGCTCTTAGGTTTTTCCGATGGAAGCCAGCACACCCACACCAGCTCTAAGTAGGATAGCTCAGAGCCAGACCAAATATCATCTGCTTTATAAACTCTACCCCAAACCTACCTAAATAGGGCAGGGAAAGTGAGGTAGTTTATTGTGCCAGCCTGGCTGAAAAACGCAGGTGGGATTGGCTGAAGGGCAGAGAGATAAATGGCTTGGTGAGCCTTGCCTTTCTTGTCTCTCGCTCTGTGATCATCGGACCAGTGTGCGGCTGCGTTGCTTGTTCTGTGCCTCAATTTAAAGGCTACACTGCCTGTGGGACGCCTAGCCTGTGGACTGTGTTGCTGCAAGTTGAGGTCCGTTTAAGACTACTCTGGAGCTGGGGACTGGCGGTTGGTGACCTGCCTTGTGATTGGCTGCTGTGCTGACATAGCCTAGCTCTCTCTACAAATAGAGGAAGATCTGGCATCAGAGAGAGACTTGAAGGACTGCTAGTCTCTCAACTGTCTCTTACGGACGTGAGTTGCACTAAGTCATTTATAGTGCTTTCTAATTTAACTGTTTATTTTTTGTATTGTATATTTATCTGTATATGATTTAACAGTTCATTTCTCGTTATATCTCTAATTATCTTTATAAATAAATATATTATATTATCAGGAATTTGGTTTTATCTCTCTAGAGAACCCTGTCTGACACAGAAAGAGAGAGGAACAACTCAAGGTTAGTTAAATGGTAGACATTAAAGGGAGGGGGGGCGGGGCGGGGCAGAGAAATTGCATCACATATCAAAGGATAAACTCAACTCACTGCCACTGGGTCAATTCTGACTCATGGTGATCATATAGGACAAGATAGAACTGCCCCGGTGGGTTTCTAAGACTGTAACTCTTTATGGGAGCAGAAAGCCTCTTTGTCTTGCACAGTGGGCTAGTGGTTTCAAACTGCTCACCTTGAGGTTAGTAGCCCAATGTGTAACCTGCTATGCCATCAGGTCTCCTTATTAAAGGATAGAGAGGTGAAATTACCAAAAACAAGAGCCAAGCAAAGGCATGTATCTTTAAATTAAATTAAGAAAGGGCATGTATCCTTAAATAAATTAAATAAATCTATACAGACAATAACTGATTAATAGTGTTTTAGGGGTATGCCAGGGGTAGTTGGAGGGAGCTAATAACAATGAGTACAAGAAAGAAGAAAATGTCCTAAAATTAATTGTGGCGATGATTGCACAGCTCTTTTTAATATTACTGAACTACTGCATTGTACAGTATGGGATAAAACTGTTTCAAAGAAAGAAAGAAATCATGCAGTGCAATCCTTTACATTTAGAATAATAAATATTTAACACCTGACAGTAAGCCCTAGCTCTGCCTACTGTCAAAACAGTCACTGGGCAGGAAGCTGCTTCCAGTTCCTTGATCACAAAAGGAGGCTAGTTAATTCTGGAAACTTAAAATAATTAAGTTTTGCTGTCAAAACAACAGTAACCAAAATGCCTCCTGAGAACCCACCAGGGACTCTGGTTGTGCTTGAACCTCATCCGTTCTCACAGCATTCATATTTGTTAGGTTCGTAAGGCAATCCTGGGTCATGGAAATGGCCAGGATCATTTAGAGCCGGCCTTCCCAGAATTCACTTTCAGTATATTTCACAAATTAGCAGTTTACCTTTCTTGAAGGCATTTCCAGGAAGAAAAAAATGAAGCTTAAAATATAAATAAACCGAAAAACACAGCTGTGCATTCTGTGGGACACACATTCTGAGTCTGGCGTTTTCGTTTGCGCATTAAATCTGCTCAGAACCCCTGTGCCACCAGGGCTCCTTCTAGTCGATTCAGTGTGGTCATTACATAATTTCATGTCAACTTGATAAGTAGAAGTGTAGGGGGGGAATCTCGTCTGTCAATCGGGTCACAGCCTCTCGGTGCCTCCTGGTGGCCTTTTCATAACCTCCCTGGGAACCTCCCCTCTCTGCTGTTACCTTCCTGCGGGCGAGCCGTACTGTGGCCTGCCAGAGATGCTTCCACCGTCAGTGGATCCACAAGACTTTTCACTCACCGGCCTGTGATGTTCCTACATTGTGCATCATAACGTGTGGCTGCGGGGGTCTGAAGAGGGACTTATGGACTAGTAACGGGCTTATGGACTTGAGTTGGACTGGGCTGGGATGTTTTCCCAATATAGAAAGCTTCTTGATAGAAATCTCTTTCTTATATTTGAGTATGTGTGTCTATAGCCATCCCGGCCTCACACACAGTATCTTCAAATCTTCCTAACTACATAGGGTAAAAAAGAACCAGTTATAAAAAATGGTTGCATTCATTCTTGGCTTCTGGCAACAGTCCAAAAGTCTCATAATAAGGACAATTATTGAGATAAATTTTTTTTCTATGGAAAGTTTTGCTGGTAGTACCTCATTTGCTTGTCACAAGAAGCCTAGGAAGTAACTGTAGGATTGTTATTCTTACTCATGCCAGTGCACATGGGGCAAGGGTGGCTGTGTCTGAATGAAACGTCAGGCGCTCCTGTCTAGATGCTGAGGCAGCAGGCTGCCTGCAGGCCTCTGTGCTGTTCTATCGGGCAGGCATTTTCCAGCCAGATGGTTTCTGGGCATGCTCGGAAGGGAGCGCATGCCTCAGAGAAGTCTCCACTGAAGAAAGATCAATGACCCGAGAAGAGTCCGAGGGTCAGCTTGACCTACAAACACCTCTGCAAGGCTGGGACCAAGTGCTTCTCTAAAGAAAGAGGGGTCCTCACGCCCTCCTTCCATTTGAGGTTGATAAAGGCGTTCCTGAAGGCATGAGCCCCTGAATCTCTCTCCTGAACCCATCCCCCCACCCTGCACCGTGCCTCAAGGGGTCTTTGAAGAACTCGTCTGCAGTCCCCAGGTGATGCAAATGGGCAGGCTATGAACCAAACCACTGGGGGTCAGAAGCACCTGCAACTCCTTGAAAGAAAGAAAGGCCCAGGGATCTCGTTCTCAAAAAACCGCCAGCCCTCCAAAACCCTTCAGAGCACAGTGCTACCCTGAATGCCAGGGGCAACCAGGAGGCAGACGACTTGATGGAAGCTAGTAGTGATTGTCACACTTACAAGCTGGGGATTTGGGAAGAGCACACTTTAATCTTGTCACTTTTTTCATGTATCTTTTTAATAATGTACCTATGTTTCCTAAGCAGGACACCAATACCAAAAACTACATTCACTTCCATCAAGTGGATTCTGACCCAATGGTGACTCGATAGGTTCCTTTAGGTTGCCAAGACTGAAACTCTTTCTCCTGAAGAGGGGTTGGTGGTTTCAAACTACTGACCTTGGGGTTAGCAGCCCAATGTGTAACCACTAAGCCATGAGCAGAACACAATGTGGGCAGAGGTTTTCTGAGATGGCTTTTAAAAGGAAAATGGCTTAGAAGTAGAATTCATCCTTGTATCAGTTACTTTTTGAATAGGTGGCTTTTATTTATATGTGGCAGTAATGGCTCCTCCATGGGCTGTTTTAATTTAACCCCCTTGGTTCTCTTTTATTTTAAAATTCTAATCTATTTTCTCTCTTCTTAATTCTTATGTTTAGTACCACCACTAAGAAGCGGATTCAAGGAATGGTATAAGACAATACATGAAATGGCTAGAATTAATTCATAACATTACTAAATTTGAGGGTACCAAGTTGATAGAGCACTCACACACTCACTCACTGTCTTTGAGTCAATTCTGACTCCTAACCACCCTCTAAGAAAGAGTCAAACTGCCTCTGTGGGTTTCTCAGACTAAATCTTCATGAGCCTAGTCGGCCTCATCTTTTTCTCATGGGGTGGCTGGTGGTGGCGAAAGGCTAACCTTGCAGTTAGCAGAACAATGCAGAACCCACTGCTCCTAAGAGCTCCGTGTAGTTGACTCATAGTTTATTCAAATCTTCCGAACAGCCACACAGAGAAAAAGCCAGTTAGCACAAATGGTTGCAGTCTTTTTTGGCTTCTGGCAACAGCCCAAAAGTTTAATAATAGACTCAGTAAAATAATTTGCTGAGATTAATTTTTTTCTATTAAAAGTTGTGCACGTAGTACCTCATTTGATTTTCACAAGAAGCCTAGGAAATAGCGGTTATGCCCATTTTACAGATGGGGAAACCAAGGCACAAAGAGGTTGAGTAACTTGCTCAAGATCTTGCAGATAGGAACCTGGGGGCTAGGCCTGAGCCCACCGCTGTCTGCTCACAAGCCCACGGCGCAGCGGATCCTCACACAGCTCTGTGGCTGCCTGCTTTGCCACCAAGCCCCAACACAAAGGCAGACTTACATCTCTCATCATTTTCACGGCTTCCCTGGTCCTCCCGAGTCTTCGGGCACACATTGCCAGCCTTCTTTTGATGTAGACCAAGACATTGGTGTCTCGTCCTGAAGAGGGAGATATAAAAGACCAACATTTAAGAAGAAGACATGAGTTTTCAACCAAGCAGCAAGAGAAAACACAAAGGCCTATCCCCCGTGCCCTTAAAGGACCACCAGTGGGGAACAGACTGCTCTTTTGGCCCTGACACAGTGCGGGGAGCACAGACCACTCTGTTCACCGTGGGACAGCTGGAGGCGAGGTCAGGGTGAGCCTTGCAAAGGTGGGATCACACGCCTGGTGACCTACTCCAAGGTTTTGAGTTAGGATGCTGGCTATTTGATAAAGAAAATCATTGCCGTCAGTTGGGGAAACTGCACATCCCCGCTCTGCATCTCGTTTACAAGTCAGGATTCCACGTGCTTTTGCTAGAGATGCACAGAGGTGAATCTTGGGTTGCGTCCTGATGAACAATTTCTTTTCCCTTCTTGACGTTAACTCAGGAGAAGCCTCATCTTGAACTTCTGTTTTCTATTATTCCTTCCCCAACACTAGTGACATCATAATCATCTCCAGGTCCCCAAAGCAGTCCATTTTCGATGGCAATATAACACATTCCAGATATGACAATCGGGGATGCAACAAAATGAAAAACTGCCCTCGTGCTAGAAAAGGCACTGACAAGCTAAATAGTTTCAACGATAGTCACCCAAACGGCTCTTAAAAAGTCCATTAACAACTTCTTATCTTAATCTCTGACTCAGTGACATGTCTTTTGGATATGGTTCCAGACCAGTGAGAACATGCATATGCTTAATCCTCAATAAAATTACCATGTTTCAAAAAATATGACACACCTGTTACAGATTAGGTACATGTATAATATGCAGCTATTAAAAGATGTTAAGACCCAAGTCCTAACATTTCAAATTTTAAACAATGAGAACAAGATGTGTGCAGAAAATTTGCCAAGTATCTACAAATTATTTTAAAGGTATGATTATATACTTTAGATAGATTTAAGCAACAGGTTGAAAGGATTCCATTTGGAGACGAAAAGAAATAAGAAAGAAAATTCTTAAGTTGTGTAACAGGTTATGTATTTCTATACATTCTTACATGGTTTATAAAGTAGACATTGACTACATATGCTTTCAAAAGTCATTGTGCTATACATAATACTTTCTTATTATAAGCATGCTGTATGGCTGGTGATTAGAGGCTTGGCTGGTGCATACACTCATTGCAAATAACTATAAAAGCCTCTACAAGCATGTTGACAGGTTGTGTGGATAGACTCCTGAACATATCACAGTCCTTGGAGATTAATGCATCCAGCTTCTACTTCAAATCCAAATTTAACACCAAAACTTAATTTTATAATTTAAATATCAATGACATACACGATTACCCTCCAAATTGCGGTAAGGTAAGAGTAATTCCACCTTAAAGAAACAGCCTGAGTTTTTTTCTGGGTGGCAAAAACCCTTGCCCTCACCCAACAAGGAATGCTAACTTTTGCTTAAAGAACCAGTGGGCTAGTGGAGCAGCTCGGGGAATCCAGAAGTTATTTTTGTCCATAATGTTCCCCACAAAACTCTCGGTTCAGTATATGTAAAGAGTTGTCTTAAATAAGTCATTATTTTTAATATCAAAAAAGGCAATAATTAGAAACTCGCGGCTCTTCTCTAATGATTCTTAAATAAGAGCTGAAGGCTGAGACTATCAGGGAACTCTTATATTCTTAATTGTCCTATTTCAATCCATGCAGTAGAGGACACACAAGAGGAAACCTTTGGGTAGCAGTTAAGACATTTAAATCCTGCTTCCTAACTAGGGAGGGACCCTGGTGGTGTAGTGGTTATGCATTGGGTTGCAATCTGCAAGATCAGCAATTTGAAACCACCAGTCGCTCACCTGGAGAAAGAAGGGGTTTGCTACTCCCATGAAGAGTCACAGTCTCGCAAACTCCCAAGGGCAGTTCTACCCTGTCTTCTAGCCCAAGGGCAGTTCTACCCTGTCTTCTAGCCCAAGGGCAGTTCTACCCTGTCTTCTAGCCCAAGGGCAGTTCTACCCTGTCTTCTAGGGTCGTTGTGAGTTCGCACTGGCTTGATGGCAGTGACCCCCCCCCACCCCCAATCAGGACTTAGATTTCCAGGACAGAGAAGCAACTGATAAACAGAAATATGTGGGAAGTCTGAAGAGGAATAAAGGTTCCCACTCAAGGTCATTTTTGCCTATTTCTGGGAAAGAGAATCAGAATAGAAGCCATGATGAAGGCCTAAGTTAATTTACACACTAACTGTTCTTCTAGGAGGTGGGGAAATGTAATAAAAATCAAACAGCGGCAAAAGTCAATCTTTGTCGCCATCTGAAAGAGTCATATTTGAATTGGCCTGAAAATTTGCTCTCGTGAATTGGCTCACAATTCTGACCCCAAAGTGTCAATCTGGAGGAAGTCTTACTGTGTTGTGCTTCATACTGGGACCCGTGATGCTGTAGCTGCTGGGAACGCCGGTAACAGCCATCTCCAGCCTTCAGGGCCTGCTTAAAGAGCTTCTCTGCTTCAGCAATGGTTGTTGCTTCCTCTTCAGCCAACAGAATGTAAGCAGTTGCACACCTGTCCATTCAGATAACAGCCACCGGTCAATTACAGGTCCAAGGGCATCGTAACAGACTGAGGAGTGCATGCAGGAGGCCAGCGAGTGACACCAGACCATGCCCCGTTTGTAATTGCTGTGGGTGTTGACAGGAAGTAAGGGCACAGAAGAATCGTCTGCATTTTAGCTTGAGCCGTGGGATTGAGCACTGTGTTAGGGACAGGGGCTCTGGAGTCACACGGGTCTAAGATCCTATCTGCACGCCACCTGTTATTAACTTGGGCAAGTTATTACTCTGCCTTCCCCATGGAGGGCAACACAGGCCTACTTGTTCCCAGCGCTGTTGTGAAGGTTAAGTAAGGCGAGGCGGGTGAAATACTCAAGACAGAAGCCAGCCTGCAGTATGGGCTCAATGAATGTCAACTGGTCATGAGAATAACTGTTATTAATCACTGTCACCTTCTGAGGCTCAAAGAGGTACTATATAGGAGTTTACTTCTGTTTACTAAACGCCAGTTCCCTTCCATCTCCAGATTCCCTCAGAGTGAGAACTTCATTAAATCAAGTAAGTGACTCATTTAAAGCAAACAAAACAAAAACCAGTGTCGTGACATCTTGCACTTCAAACAGTTGCACTGACTTCCTACTCTGGGGAAGAACACTAGAAGAACCGACAAGTCACACTGTGATGCAGCACACTGACTTCCTACTCTGGGGAAGAACACTAGAAGAACCGACAAGTCACACTGTGATGCAGCACACTGACTTCCTACTCTGGGGAAGAACACTAGAAGAACCGACAAGTCACACTTTGATCCAGCGACACAGTTAAAATGAGCTCAATCTCATGTCCTTATCAACAATAGGTATCATCTTTTGCTTAGTATAGGCTAAATATTGTACCAGGCACTTAACATATATCATCTCATATGATCCTTTCAACAACCTTCTCAGCTGGGAAGGCACAGGGATATGAAGCTAACTCGCAAACCAGGGGAAACAAGTGGAAATCTAAACCCTCCAAATCATGTAAGAAATCACCCACTGGCAAAGAGAGGGACCGGAACAGGGAAGCAGTGAGGCCGAAAGGGACCACATAGGCCCGCTCTGTGCTGGGCCCAGTCTCTTCCTTCTTCTCCATGGCCTCTCTGCTGGCTACCTCCCTACATATAAGAACCTTCATGGAACAAAAAGACAGAAAAGAAATACAAAGAAATAACTGCTAATTTTTGCTATATATAAACTATAACAGTTGGTTAAAACAGAGGCTGAGCTTAGAGGTAATGTGAGCTTTGAGGTTAGCACTCAGTCTTGCCCTTGAAGAAGGGTCTTGAAGGTTCTCTTGCCAATTCAGGTAGAACTGATCAGTGGGGTTCTTAATTGACGGTGGTGAAGCAGGGGGAAATGCCTAAGGACAAAAAGCTGCAGGACCATTTACCATGGAGGGCAGCAGATATGACATGAGAAGAACAATATGCGGAACTGTCGACGGGGAATGATCAGATCATTGATAATGATGCGGACACTTCCCACGGACTCACTGGAGAAACCACCTGGGACAGGCATCAGAAGGGATCCTTAATGCTCCAAGGCGGATGAATAAACATGGGTAAAGGGTAACGTAAAGAAGTGAAAATTGAGACCATAAGTCAGAGGTACCACAATAGCAGAGGACAAAGCTGTAGAGGGTAGGCTGGCAATCAAGGCTCATTTGAGGGAGCTGGCCTGCTTCACTTGCTTAGCTTTATTGCCATTGGGTGGTCTAAGAAGGAGAAGCAGAGTAGCACTATGGGGCAAGAAAGGACACACCCGTGTGGAAACTCATGAGTCTGCGGTAGAAACATGCTAAAGTGCTGTGTGTGAAGGGAAAAGGAGCGCTAACAAAGCACAGGTGATTGAGAACACAGAACCGACTGCTGAGCTCAGTGGAAGACACATGAGGCACCCTGGTCATAACATAAGACAGAAACAGACGCAAGGAAGTGTGGGGATGGGGTGTCAACCATCCAGACATCAGCGAGAAGGGGTCTCATATGGTTAGAAACTGGGCACAGGGCAGGCTTTGACTTACTTTAGTGTCAATGGTATCACCCCAATGGTAGAGGAAGCAATTAGGGGAACTTCAACTCTGGTCAGAATCGTCAATTCTGACCAAGGAGAATAAAAAAAACTTGGTGAAAGAAAAATGGGAAGGAACTCTCAGAGAGAGAGAGAGAGAGAGTTACTGTGTCAAGCTGGAGTTCTGAACAGTCAAAGAGGGGAAAGTGGACTTCAAGTGATCCAAAGAAAAGCGACATGAAACTCAGCAGAAGAGAATGGTTTCCGAGGCTGGCGGAGTCCAAATGGGTCGCTGGCAGTGCAATCACCAAGAGGCTCCCACCGAAGAGAAGAGGGTGTCCTTTCCGGAACCAGCGTGACAGCACAGAGACTGTCACAAGGTCCATGTCCCGCGGGAGTGTCGAGAAGGCGGAAGAAGGGCCGACGATGAAAGACTGTCAGGGAGCGAAATGAACACATCAACGTGACATCGAGAAAGCCACCACTCCCAATTAGCTGAAGCCTGCCAGAGAGAAGAGAAGGCTGGATACCGCCGTCTAGTCCTTGTTTCTGAATCATGTTTAAGACCCTCGCATGCCCCTTTCTCCTGAAACTACCACAAAAACAAGCAGGCACAAAAGGCCAACAAGATCAAACTTCAGCAATCATCAAAATGTCACATAACAAAGTGAGGAAGGTTTAGCGTTAACAGGAGTGGGTAACACAGAGAAAGCTAAATGCTCTAACTCCTATTTTTTCTCAGCTTCTCCATCCAGAAGAAGGATCATCGTACCAGAAGGAAGAACGTAAACTCTAAAATGAATAAAAAGTTGTAAGATAATCATTGACGGAACCAACCAAACTCACGGCCACAGATTTGACGCCGGCTCACATGACCCTATAGGGCAGGGTAGACCTCGGAGTTTCTGAGACTGAAACGGTTAACAGGAGTACAACGTCCCATCTTTCTCCCTCGGAGGGACTGGTGGTTTCCAACTAGGCACCTATCGGATGGAAACCCAACTCATAACTACTACCCCACCAGGGTTCCTCAACTGGTCTATTCTAAGCACAGGAACCCCAGTGGTGCTGCTAGGTAAACATGGGATCGCTAACTGGAGGTCGGCAGTTCAAACCCATTAGAAGCTCTGCAGGAGAAAGTTGAGGCTATCTGCTTCCATAAAGATTTACAGCCTTGAAAATTCCACATAGAATCATTTGTGTTGGAACCAACTCGATGGCAGTGGATGGGATGGATTCTAACTTAAACGGCATAGACTGGGATGGGCAAATGAGATGCCAGGAAATGAACAGATTTTGTTGCTGGGTCACACTGTGGATAGTTGAGGATCACAAAGAAGGGAGATTCACCAAAAAATTACATGAAAATTGTAGCATGAATATTCAAAGTGGAGGAGAAGGCAGACTTCTTCAAATACAGAACAGTGATTTGGAAAGAGAATTTGATGGATTATTGAAAGGAAGTACTTTAAGCAGTGAGTCCTAGAAGCCAACTTAAACTCACCAAGAATAAATAAAAGAGGTTGTGGTAACCTAACAGACTCTGACAGATTGACTGCACATTAGAGACGCATTGCTACGACCGGCATTCTCAGAATCAAAATGGAGAAGCATGCGCCGACTCAGTGTTGACTGAGTGGCTGAGTAAATGGCTGAACAATGCCAAAGGGCAGTGATTTGTGCAGGCAGACCTGAACCCAGAGCAGGGCTTCTCCCTGTCTCGTGGCGGCAGGGCGCTGCCTCTGGCCCTGATGCTGTTTATCAGAAACATGGATGACACACAGAAGGCAGCCATGTCAGATTTCCAGAGGACAAGAAAGTGGACAACAATAAATATGTTGTCTGAAAGAATAAAAAACCAAATAGATCAACAGGTTTTAATGACAGGGTTTCCAAACCTCAAGTGAATCTGTTCTTCTTTCTCATAAAATAGTTTAACAATGACCACTTGGCAGGGATACTGTTGCAGTGATTTAGACTCCAGATGGGTGGCTGAGCTCAATGACCTTTAAGGTCCCTGCCAACCCTGAGCTGTTATTACTCCAACTTGAAGAATTTTTCTCACTTCCTGAGATCTCTGTAAGAGATCTAGCCTTCCTGGGAAACCTACAGAAAGGTTAACAATGGGATCGACCGCAATTTTCTCATATCAGTGTCTTGGTTTTGAAATGCTTCCTGTTAGCTGTTCCTCTTGTGCACTTTTGTTGTGGTGGTTTTTAACCTGGTGTCTTTATGACGTTTTCCCCACGAGCGGAGAGGTTCTATGTAGAAAATGTGATGGCACAGATGAGCACCCTCCATCTGGAAAAGCGTCTCTGTCAAAGTGTCTTAGCTATGCAAGGGGCTGAATTTATTTTATGTCCTCACATTATCCCAGGAATTGCCCTTGAAGAATTTAATTTAGGGTCATAACAGAGCCACTAACTCACTCTCTAAAATGTCTAAAACGACTTCCACATGGCTGTCCTTCATAAAACAATATTAGTAAAGTAATACTCTCCCAAATAATGTTCAAGTTCACATGCAAAGCTTGTTCTAAGGATCCCGTCAATGGCAACTGAAAACACTCAGCAAAGGACGAGACTTCCTCTCTAAGAGCAAGATTTCCCCCACTTACTCATTTATCTCCAAGGCTTCATGCGCCGCCGAAATCCTAGCTTGGGGGTTTCGCTCTCGCCAGGCTTTCTGCATTACTATATAGAAAACAGAGAAAACAATCCCATTAGTCATCACGCAGCATTAGGAAGATTTGACGGCAGGACATTGGCTAACTCAGTAGCTTCCGGCTTGACTTACACGAGACTATTTCACGTATGGACGAGGTCAACCCCCAGCTCCACGGACACGTAAATATACTGTAGTTTGCCGTTCCGTTGCTGATGGTCAACTTCCCTCGCTCATGAAACTACAGATTTCAGTCACAGACCCAAGAAATCCAGGAAAGAACCAGCACCGCGGAGCTTCTGTATCTCTCCTGCCCATTGAAGTGCACTGGGCGCTTGAGATCACACCTGGCTTCATATAGTTTTCCATTTTCAAATGATGTGTGTGTGTGCATATGGATACATGTGTGTATATGCATGTGGATACATGTGTGTACATGCATATGGATGCATTGTGTATGTGCATGTGGATACATGTGTGTATATGCATATGGATGCATGTGCGCATGTGCATGTGGATACATGTGTGTATATGCATGTGGATACATGTGTGTATGCATATGGATACATGTGTGTGTATATGCATATGGATACATGTGTGTATGTGCATATGGATACGTGTGTATATGCATATGGATACATGTACACAAAGATGCATATGAAGAAGTTCATGGCACCAAAGCAGTGGTTCTCAACCTTCCTCATGCCGTGACCCTTTCACACAGTTCTCCGTGTGGCGGTGACCCCCCCCAACCGTAAACTTATTGTCGTTGCTACTTCCTAACTGTAATTTTGCTACTGTTATGAATTGGTCGACCCCTGTGAAAGGGTTGTTCGACCCACAAATTGAGAACCACTGAACTAAAGGATAATGGGATTTTCCCGTGAACTTTCTGAGCCTCCTTCATATTCAATATATGTATTAGAACACATGTCAATATTTTTACATGTAGGTTCAGTGACATTCATTAAGCTCACCACACATGTCACCACCACCATTACCTACTTGTGAATGTTTCCATCACCCATAATGGAGGCTCAGCGTCCCCTAGCCAATGAGTCTCCCAGCCCCTCCCTCCTGCGCCTGGGAACCAGTAATACATTTTGATCTCTAGACATTTGCCTGCTCTCAATATCTCACCTGAGTAGGGACATAGTCTGTATCTTTTCATGACACACTTATTTCACTCCGCATAATTTTACGCCTTGTGAGGCAACAATGCTCCTAGTCTCTAACATCCTTTCACACAAAGAACGGCCTCCACTCGTTCTCCTGGGTTGCGGGTACTACACCACCTTGAAATCGCCCGAAGAATTATGAGTTGGGCAGGAAGGAAAACGCTTTAGGATTTTGCTTAGCCTGTGTCCCTGCCCTCAAATTGTGCCGCACACTCTGTTACAATTATGTACAGAAGCAGTTTCTCAATAAACGGTGGGGGCTTGACGATGATGGTCTTCCACCAGAGCACAGAGTATCTTTTTAAAGTGCATGTTAATCTCCTTACTTAACTTGTCTTCTTCTTTTTCAATCATTGTACTGGGGGCTTGTACAACTCTTATCACAACCCATACACACATCCATCGTGTCAAGCACATTTGTACATTTGTTGGCTTCATCATTCTCAAAACATTTTCCTTCTACTTGAGCCCTTGGTATCAGCTCCTCATTTTTTCCCTCCCTCACTCCCCCACCCTCCCTCCTTAATGAACCCTTGACAATTTATAAATTATTATTATTTTGTCATGTCTTACACTGTCTGACATCTCCCTTCACCCACCTTTCTGTTGTCCGTCCCCCAGGGAGGGGATTATATGTAAATCCTTGTGATGGGTTCACCCTTTCTACACCACCTTACCCTTACCCTCCTGGTATCGCTACTCTCATTATTCATCCTGAGGGGTTTATCTGTCCTGGATTCCCTGTGTTTCCAGCTCTTATCTGTACTAGTGTACATCCTCTGGTCTAGCCGGATTTGTAAGGAAGAACTGGGCTCATGATAGTGGGGTGGGGTGAGGTGGGGGCAGTGAGCATTAAGTAACGAGAGGAAAGTTGTA
>NW_022103920.1:28235556-28260069 GCF_000313985.2 Echinops telfairi
CCTTTGGTGTTTACAGCCTGGTCCCTTTGGCCCTTCATGATCACACATGTTGGTGTGCTGCTTCCACATGGGCTTTGTTGCTTCCCATCAGCTTTCTTCACCACATTTGCTTATGCACCGCTTTGTCTTCAGCGATCGTGTCAGGAAGGTGAGCATCATGGAATGCCAGTTTAATAGCAAAAAGCGTTCTTGCATTGAGGGAGTACTTGAATAGGGGCCCAATGTCCATCTGCTACCTTAACACTAAACCTATAAATAAATGCACATAAATCTATTTCTCCATCGTCATTTGGATTTTATAAACCAGCTTTCTAGGAACTCTCCTAGTAACTTTTTTTTAAGATGTGCTTAGGTGTTTACTTTGAATAATTTTGATAACATGAGCACCTCAGGATGAACATTTGGAATTTGATCGGCATACAGAACACAGCTCTAGGGGATGGTAAACAGTGTCTTCTTGAGGTGGAAAGAAACGGGGCCTGCAATGGTTGAGGTAGTGTCCCTATGTAAAGGTAGTCAACCTCTGCGTTGATGTGTTCTTAGGTGGAGTTGTGAGTGAGGTGCTACTGAGTTATTTCTGGCTCATCACAACCCCATTTGACAGAGCAGACCTGCCCCAGGCAGACTTCGAGGCTGCAATCTTTATAAGAGCTGATGGCCAGCTCTTTCTTCCCCAAGAGCTACAGGGTGGGTCTGAACTGCCAACCTTACAGTTAGCAGCCAAACACTTAACTGTTGATCTTCTTAGGCATAAACATCACTGAAATATATTGCTATCATTTGGAGTCACTGAATCCAGATTTCTAACTAGAATATCATCCCTCCGACAAGACTTGTTCTTCTATCTCAACAGAAAATTGAATTAGCTTCATACAAGACATGCATCATTTCGTAAGTAAATACAAGTTAGGTGCTTTTTAAAGTCCCATTTTAAAATTATAACGAGGAAAGACATTTCTACATCAATACTTCACTGTGCTAAATCCTTTAAGTATCCGAATTCTGGGTGCTATCAGCCAATCTCCAATTTACTGTTTTCTTCACTAAGGTCTTTGGAGAGGAGACGCTCTACAAGGAGAAACTCTGATACCTCAACAAGCAAACCCTCCCACCGCGCAGCTAACGCAAGACGTTTCCATACTTGCATCTGCTGGTCGCAGGTGGTCGCTGTCGCACGTGAAGAACGTCTGATGGTCCTGAGCAGAGAGATTCATGTCATAGTACGTCAGGGGCTCCCGTCCCGTCACCCACGTGTACCTAAGGCAGGAAGACGAGATGGTCAAAAGGTTGGGGGAGAATAAAAGACCAACAAAATAGGAAGCTGCACAGCAAATGGAATATAAACCATCATCTCTGTACTAAGATAAATAGCTTTGCTAAAGAATACAAAACTTTTTTTTTAACCATCCAATTTTTCCTCCAGGAAGTGTCTCAGCAGGAAAAAAGAATGTGACATTGCCCTCCTATATTTCTGTCTTTAAAATTTACTAGCACCAGATAATGAAAAGCTTGTGTAATTAACATTATAAAGAGATACTTCCCAAAGCCATGAAAATTCTGATTTGCCTAATGACTTTGCTAAATTAAATTCCAACACAACCTCAGTGGCATTTTTATAACTGCATTCCATGGAAGCTTCAAAATATTGTGAGTCTTTGAAAAGAATATCTGCAATGGGAAAACATTCTAAAAAATGTACATTTTGTTCATGGTCTCAATGTCAATGATAAAAAATATATAAAACAGAATATTAAAAATGGAAGAACTAAGCAGAAGGTTGCAATGGCCTCTAAATGAACCAAAGAACACAAAACTTTTTTGGGGGGGGTCTCTCTGCTCCCGGAACCAGACCCCTCTCTTTTCCAGTCTGTCAAGATGCTTACCGATTATATTCCGCGCCCCTAAACAAATTTAGCGGGTTCCGCCACACTTTGC
This sequence comes from Echinops telfairi, assembly GCF_000313985.2. Lineage (NCBI taxonomy): Eukaryota > Metazoa > Chordata > Mammalia > Afrosoricida > Tenrecidae > Echinops > Echinops telfairi. Next base: position 28,237,492 of record NW_022103920.1, read on the forward strand.
ATTCTGCAACAGAGAGAAATATGAACATGTAACATGTGAATTCAGAGAACCTACCAGTTAATTAATTCAGCAAACACCCTTCCTGGCCATTTGATAAGATAATTTTATTCTTCAACGAGGAAGATCTTTTGGGGAGGTTAGTCAGGAAGCGTAGCTTAGAGACCAGGGTTTTAGAAAGGGTCGACCTCATCTGTCGGGGCCTGAATTTCCTCATTTGCTGAATCAAGGTACAAGCCCCAAATGGATGACTCCACAGTTTCCCCTGTCACTTCAAAGGTCTGAAGAGATTTATGATGTTACTTCTGAAATAATAGGTTAAAAAGAAAAGAAAGTATAGGTAGAGGGGAAACCACATTGTGACTGTAAATGTATTCTTTGTTATCATTATTGTGGAAAAATAGACACAACATGAGATTTCACATTTTACCCATTGACAAGTGTACAATTCAGTGGTATTAATCACGCTCAGAATGGTGTTGGAAGCACCATTGTTGTTCCCACCACGTTCTCATCAACTCTTAGAGAAACTCTGGCCCCATTACGTATAGGCCTCCAGGCCCTCTACCCCATGTGAGCCCATGGTAGCACCAATCAAAGAATTACATTTCTTAGGAATGCGATCATGCAGTGCTTGTCCTTTTATCTGGCTTGTTTCACTTAGCATCATGTTTTCAAGGTTCATGCATGTGTTAGCATGTATTCTAATCCATTCTTTTCTTCTGAGCAACTTACTCCGTCGTCGTATGTTTATGCCACGTTTTCATCTGTTGATGGACATAGTAGTTGTTTCCACTGCTGTGACTAATTCTGCAATAAGCAAGTATGCGTCTGAGACCTGTATTTTCAAGTTTCTTGGGAATCCATGGACTTAGGAATGGAAGTGCTCAAGTGGCACAGTGGTTAAGCAATCAGCGGCTAACTGCAGGGCCAATGGTTTAAACCCACCGGCGACACCATGGGAGAGAGATGTGGCAGCCTGCTTCCATAAAGGTGACAGCCTCGAACACCTTATAGGACAGCTTGACTCCATCAGGTAGGATCACTATGGTTGGGATGGACTTGATAGCACTGGATTTGTTTTGGTTTGGGTTGACTGTAATTGTGTGTTTAACATTTGGATGGAAAGATATCCACACCACACGTAGACCCGTTTGTGTTTTTAAAAGATAAATTCATCCTTAGATAGCAGCAAATTTCACTGGAAAGCGCTTCAATATTTCTACACAAGGACTCTACATTTCCCGGCACAAATTCATCATTTAGGAAATGGTCTTGGCTCAGTTAGTTCAACACCTCTGAATTTTTGTCTTTAAGAAACTGGGATTCAGTGACTGTCCATGGCACCTCTGCACACGGCACTGACTAGAAGCTGATGCCTTCTTATAATGAATGAGCTTTTCTCCAGACATCAAGGCCCTGAGAAAGGCACTGACTACAGACAATGGCTTGGAAGGACCCTGCAGAGCCCCCAGCCATGATCCCTGCCCCAGTGACTTTTGTGACTCTAGGACTATCTCACGCCAGCCCCTCCCTCAGAGGGTTTCTTTCAAAATCAAGAGGTCTCTTCTTAAAGCTTCATGAACATTGGCCAAGGAGTCTGGCTGATGGAGTGGCTTAGGAGCTGGGCTGTTAATGTCAAGACTGGCCTTTCGAAACCACCAGCTGCTTTGCAGGACAAACAGGAGGCTTTCTACGCCCGTAAAGATTCACAGTCTCAGAAATCCACAGAAACAATTCTACTTTTTCCTATAGGGTTATTAGGAGTTGGAATTGACTCGCTGGCACCGAGTTAGATTTTTTTGATTGTTTTTTATTTAGCAAAGAAATAAAGATGTACACAGACTTATCACACATGGGTTCTCGTGGTAGTGTGATTCATAATAAAATAGGCATATTTCGAGAGATTCTTCTTCCCTCTAGATTTCATCCACAATATTAGTAAAAAGGACCTGAAAAATATTTTGTCTCCAAGAGTTATAGTTTAAGGTGCCTGGAAAGGTAAGTGTGGCTTGAACATTAATTGATAAACTACAGGAGCAAATTTACATTCTAAAATATGTCAGACGCATACGAAATTATTTCTAAAATAAAATAACGCAAAAGAGGCGGAATGTGTATACCCAAAGAAGGCGCTCAGCATTATTTAAAAATGCTGCTAATTTGAGGAGTACCACATATAGCCAGTAGGGGGTGCAGCAAACATCTTGAAATACATGGTAATATGTTAAAAATTTTTTTTCCATTAAATACTTTTATTGGGGTCTCTTACATCTCATCACAACCCATGCATTCATCCATCGTGTCAAAGGCACTTGCACACGTGCTGCCACCATCATACAAGTTTTTATGGTTTCTAGTAAAAAAATGTTTATACTTTGAAAAAAATCATTAACATCATTGTCATAAAGGTGTTTTTTAATTGGAATTTAGAAATGAGGACCTAGGTAATTTCCCAGTGAATGTTATGATTGAGTGAACAGTTTTTATGAAGAACTATCTAAGAAATGCCTACAGGGCCCGGGGCAGGCAGTGGTTAAGAAATAGCTAATGAGATAGCGATCTGGATACCAAATATGGACACGTGTGAGGATTTCACTTTTTTAGCTCAGGGGTACATTATTTCTCCCTTGCCGGACCGTTCCCACACTTTTATCTCCACTGCAAAACACCCCGGGGACATGGCTCATAAGTATCAGGCTGTCTGATGGGGACAGGAGGAGAAAGTGGCACACATGTTGAAATACAACAATTTTGGTCAAGAAACGGAACTTGGGTCTCTAGAGAATAAAAGTTTATTCCACATGGCTCAGAGGCTTATCTTACTTGGGCTTTGGATGAGGACATTGCCTATCTAAAATCAGATTTTAAACTATCTCCAAATAAACGTTTCCATTCTCCTTTCACTTCAAGGCCTGGACTTAGAGCTGACTGGGGATCCATCAGGGCTTGCTAGCATCATTCATCGGTTACGTGACCTGGTGACAGTGAACTTGCATCACCACGTGGCTTCCGTTTCCAGCCGTTCACGAGTGATCGGGAGAGGCACGGGAGCTCAGCCTGAATGCGAGAACACTGATCGAGAGAAACTCCCCTGTGGTGGCATCAATTCTGACTCAGAGTGACCCTCACAGGGCAGAGTAGAATTGACCCATCGGCTTCCTAAGTTCAAGTTGCCGACTTTTTGGTTAGCAGTCAAGAGCTTAAACACTGCACCACCAGGGTTCATTAAATCTTGGATACCACTGGCTCAGCTCCCCAAGTCTGTAGACGAGACCTCCTCCTCCATCAGCAGGGGGTGATTATGTGGGAGGCACAAAGAACAGAAAACAGAGCATTTGCTACTTCAGGGCTTTGGAGCTCCAATCTTCTGGTCAGCCTTCCCTCGGAGGTGCCGTCACGTGGGTCCTGATTGACAGCCACCCCCTGCACCACAGAAAGAAACGCTGCCTGTGCCTGCGCCACCCTCACCATTGTTCTGATGTTTGAGCCACTGTGTCAGTCCATCTTGTCAAAGGCTTTCTTCTTTGTTGCTGACCCTGTCCTCTTGCAAGCATAGTGTCCTTCTCCAAGGACTGGCCTCGCCCGAAAACATGAGACGAAGGCTCGCCATCCTTGCCTCTAGGAGCACTCCAGCTGTACGTCTTCCCAGCCAGACCCGCTGGTTCTTTTGGCAGTCCACAGTACTTTCCATATTCTCCACCAGCGCCAGCATTCTAATGCACCGGTTCTTCTGTGGTCTTCCGTATTCGGTGTCCAGCCTTCACATCCGTATGCCGCGACTGAAAATACCATGGCTCGGGTCAAGGGTACCTTCATTCTCCAAGAAACATCCTTGCCCTTTAACACTTTCATAAGGTCTTGGGGCAGCCGACTGACCCAATGCAATGTGTCCTTTGATCTCTCGACTGCCACTTCCATGAGCTCTGGTTGTGGATCCAAGCAAGACAAAATTGTTGACAACTTCAATCTTTTCTCTGTTTACCATGAAATTACCTACTGGTCCGGTTGTGAAGATTTTGGATTTCTTTACGTTGAGTTGTGACCCATCCTTGATCTTCATCAGCAAGTGCTACTTCAAGTCCTCTTCGCTTTCAGTAAGTAAGGCTGTCAGGGGAACCGATCACAACGATCTACACATAACCCCCTCCCTGGGGGACGGACAACAGAAAAGTGGGTGAAGGGAGACATCGGACAGTGTAAGACATGAAAAAATGATAATGATTTATAAATTATCAAGGGTTCATGAAGGAGGGAGGGTGAAGGAGGGAGGAGAAAAATGAGAAACTGATACCAAGGGCTCAAGTAGAAAGAAAATGTTTTGAGAACGATGATGGCAACAAACGCATAAATGTGTTTGACACAATGGATGTACGAGCCCCCAATAAAATGACTTTTAAAAAGAGAGAGGTTAAAGGACACATTGCATTGGATGAACATGCGGTACAAGACCTCTTTAAAGTATTGAAGAACAAGGATCTTAGTTTGAGGACTAAGGTAAGCCTGACCCGCGTATATTTAGGTATTTTCCATCTCTTCATATGCATGTGGGCATTGGACAAAGAATAAGGAAGACACAGAAGAAGACTTGATACATTTGAATTGTGGCGCTGGCAAAGAAGATTGAAAGTACCGTGCCTGCCAAGAGAACAAACAAATCTGTCTCGGAAGAAGTACAGGCAGAATGTTCCTAGAGGCAACGATGGGGAGACTGTCTCTCTTACTTGGGCATGGTACAGGGGACACTAGTCCCTGGAAAAGGGGCGGTGAACCAAAGGCAGACCCCCAACAAAGTGGATCGACCCAGTGACGGCAACATTGAGCTCACACGTAGCGGGAGTGATGAGGATGGCCCAGGACTGGCAGTCTTTCCTCCTGTTGCACACTGGGTTGCCGTGAGTCGGAAGCGACTTGACGGCCCCTCACAGCAACACCAGTACTCGGGCACCCAGCGCAGGTCATCTATGCCGCTAGTGGGAATTGGCAAGGGAGCAGCATGTGAAAGAAAGTCTGTCATCTTGTCGTTCATTTTTTTCTACAAACTTGTTAAAGCCCCCTTGTATAAAGCCCTCTTTTGATAAAAGAAAAACTAAGTAAATAAAGCATGGTAAGCTAGGTGCTTGACCTAAGGTCGCACTAAGTGAGATGTAGACTTGGGGCCCAACTGGCCACTCTGATTGTGCCGAGGATACACAGCAGAACGATTGTTCGCGGGAAACAGTGCATTAGGATCCTCCTGGGACTTCATCAAATAAATGTCCTACCAAGGAAATTTTGAAAACGATTACAAAATGTTGGGCAGTTTTAATAATGCAAGTAGTCCCCCACTTAGGACAGCCTTCAAGTTACAATGAACAGCACTTATGACCATCTTTTGAGGGTGTGTGGGTGGGGTCTTACATAATACATGCATAACTAGATAAGCAAGAGATTCCGATCATAAATCTGTCAAATTATATGTAAGTTTCCAACCCCTAAAGACAAATAAAGACCAGATTTAGGAGGATCCTGAAAATAAGAGGCAATAATAATGAAAACTTTATTTATTTTTTTATGAGCTAGTCAGCTTATGTCAGAACCCATTTAGGATGACATAGTCAGAAGGGACTACCTGCTGTAAATAGAAAACTGCCTGTGGTTTTGAGCATGTTGTTCCAAAGTACTGTACCTCGCTAAAGTTTTATGGGACACATCCTGGCAGTGATTCTCAACTGTGGGTCATGACCTCTTTGAGGGTTGAACTACCTGACAGAGGGGTCGCTTGATTCATAACAGTAGCAAAATTACAATTATGAAGTAGCAACAGAAATAATGTTATGGTTGGGGGTCACCACAACATGAGGAACTGCATTAAAGGAACTGCCACGGAATTAAGAAAGTTGAGAACCACTGTGCTATAGCAATCAAGATGAGTTCAAGGTTGTCAAGTCCTGAATATTCTGACATCTCAGAACTCAAAATTCAATTCCCCCAAACTACAAATCAATTTCAGCAGTCATTAGGAGTTAAACATATCTTATTTTCTTCAATAATTTAGCTTTAGCTGCTTTCCTAACTTTCACAAGAATGAACTGGGGAAGATGATTGGAAGTACAGGCACAAAATCATGGGTGGTTGGGTTTGCTCCCTCAAATTCTTTTATGGAACAAGAAAAGGAAGAACTAATGATGATTTTAAGACCATTTTTATCGCTTTTCTTTACTCAGGATCATATACTATGTTCTTCAAGAATACTGCGAAGACAGTTAAGTCTTTACGTTGATATATTTGGCATTGGTTATTTCTGACCTGTCAATCAACTCTGCCAAATGATGTGAAAAAAATCACGAAATAAGCCTAGTCCATCAATGCTCACCAGGGACTAAATTTGTTTTCAGCATTTGTGCCATTTACCTGGGGCCCTCGTCCATACGAGAACACACATTTCAGTGGCAAAATATTTGTAAAGATACAGTAAGCATTAGCTAACAGAAGCATGTTAAGCAAGTGGACTTTAGCAAGTACAGCTGGGCTTCTTTCTGCTGACTGAGGCTGAGAGGGCACCTCCCAAAGCCCTGAGCATGGTAAGGCCAGCAAGTTCGCTGCAGCATACCTCTGAAACTCAGCACGCGAAAGCCGGGATGCAAAAGGCAGCCACTGATGTCCTAGTGGACCACTAGCCGTACCTCCAAGTGGCTGTCATTCTCCCCAACATTGTCACACAGGAGCCAGCTCTTGGGAGGACTGTGCCCCACAGTTGTCCTCGGATTGATATTTCTGCATGACGTCATTTGACCGCAACATGCTTTCATCAAGTGGCTACTACTGTCACTCTCATATGACACCATGGCTTAGAAAGGGTAAGTGACTTGTCTAAGGCCACCCCTGTAAATGGTGGAGCAAAGATTAGGGCCACCCCTCTCTGACCCTGGAGTGTAAGAGCCTGCTATTGGCCATCTGTCACTGAGCTATTTCTGAGGTCTGGCTATTTCCACATCAGAAACCATGTCATGTGCGGGCACTATAGACTTAGACTCTGTCCCGGAGGACAGAGCAGCACTGTTCCACAGGGTCACCGAAGCTGTGAATCTTCCAGAAACAGACCGCCCCGTCTGTCTTTCTCCCTCAGGGCGATTAGGAGTTTGAACTACTAATTTTTCGGTGCTCGGCCCAATACTTCATGCATTGTGTCACCATGGATTGAGATGGGACTCAAGAGGCGCGGGGACCGTGGACGGTATTACAGGCTTTTAATAAAAGTATTTACTGTTTAATAAATATGCAACTCCTGGGTGGGGTGACTGTGAAACAGGACAGCCCGCTTACCAGCCATGAGGCTTTGAGCAAATGACTTAACCTGCCCATAAAATGACTTCCTCAACTGTAGAGCTCATACTAGTACTTGCCTCACGTAGCTGTTGAGAGGATGAAATGAGATAGCAGGCAGAGTATCCGTTATTACTATTGGAAACATGTGGCTTTTGATGGGAAAATTGTTTGCTCTGGTGTTACTACAAGTCAGGGATGTGGCAAGGTCACTGGGTGGGCCCTAACCATCCATGTGCGTGTCTTCACTCCCAAGGTTTTTCTTTAATGAATTCAATTGGGCCTTGAATTGCCTCTAGGAATGATTAACATAATGAACTTTAACTTGAAATTCAAAGTGAAACCCTTTAAGAAAAGATGACATGGGATTAAAGTAAGATGCTATGCCAGGAAGCCAAGTGACCCTAACTAGAGCCTAACAGTCTAGCTCGAAGCAGGAGGCGATTGCCGTGCCTCTGGGAGTTCGGACTATACTTTGGCAAGGGCTCGGTTGACGTGATGAAGCGCACTTTGCCAAATATCTTGAAGAAGTTGAACACCGTCAGTGCTTGTCTTTATGGCATGTTATTTGAGAACTGGGCAAATTATGCAACAGATGTTCCCATAAACCCAGCTTCAGAGTGTGACTGGGCCTTAAGGCAGGGAGCAGCTGGCCAAGGTCTAAGCCCTGCGCGTCACCACTCATAAGCTAAGCTGAATTAAGAAATGGCACCGAGCAACGTGGTGATGTAGCAACTATATCAGCAGGGTTGATCCGAAACTGTGACTTTGGGAGGAGGATGGCAGGCTAGTTCCTCCAAAACATGAAATAGGTGAAATGTTCACAAATGCTAGCCTATACCAAACTGCATGAAGTTTGGCCCCAGAAAGAAGCAGTAATGAACTGCAGGACTCCTCGGGCCCCAGAGACTGGGGTCTACAAATCAGGCGCAGGCCTGCACTCAGGCCGCTTTGCATGGATCCCCAAGGCGAAAATACATCTGAATAACCTGTGCTGTAGTAATACAATCCCTCTCGTCCTGCGCTTACCCAGCCCCCAACTGCAAATCTTTCACACGTAAGCCTGGACTCCCAGCTTGTGGCCAAAACAAATGGTGCTCTCCGGGAAGAAGCTGTGCGGCGTGGCTTCCTCTGCACTCCTGCTTTCACATATGGTCAGTTTATTTTTAGTCTTCTCAGAGAGTTTCTCAAATAAGCAATGCCACTCAGCTGCCTTTGCCAATGCCATAAGCCTTTGCTGCCACAATATAGTTCATGCAAGATTTCAACAAAAGAGCTGTCCTAAGAAGCGCCAAGAGAATAATCGATTTGCCCTTCAATCGGGGCATAGTGTATGATTTACTCGTTGGCTGCTCACTGCAAGGCCAGCAGTTTGGAACCCACCCGCCACTCCGAGGGTGAGAGATAAGGCTTTCTGCTCCCTTAATGATTTCCAGTCTGGGGCACCCACAGGGGCAGTTCGACCCTGTCCTGTAGGGCTGCTGTGAGTCGGAACTGACTAGACGGCGTGCTTGGGTTGAGAAGAACATTTAACAGACACCTCTATTTGAAGCAGATGCGTGGATCTCCCCAGCATTGAACTACGTTTTTTTTTCTTTAAACTTAGCTGAAATCAAAAGGTAGGAAGAAAGTATGGGTAGAGATAAACACAATACTTTTTTAAATTCAAAAATAAAAATCACCAAAAGAAAAGAGAAGTAAAGAGATGATGGAATTGGGCCGATACTATCTGGTAGACTAGAAGCCCAAATGTCAAGAAGGAAGCAAAGCACACCCTAAATCTGTATTTCCTACCCAAACCCCAAATCCACACCCACTGGGCTGTTTCCCACTTACAGGGACTGTGGGCAGGGTTTCTGAGACTGAATCTTTAGGGGAACAGAGAGCCTCAGCCTTCTCCCACTGGGGGGTTTCAATGTCCAGCCTGTCAGTGAGCAGCCCAATGACAATCCATAGCCCCACCAGACCCCTTAAACCTTTCCCACTAGGAGATCGCCATCTCCCTACATGCAGTTCTGTGACTCCTGTGAGAAGATCAATCACACGTGCTCTGTCTAGAACCCAGGAAAGGAATGGAAATGTGTGATTCGGAGCAGGCGCTCAGCAAATCCTAATAGAATGGAATATAGAATAACATCTCAAAAGTTCAGAGTTAGCCAGATAAAAACCCTACACAACTAAGATGGGGCGTTTCCATGGTTACGTTAGCTGAGTGTGCTTTTATCTAGGGTTAGATTCTCCCTTGCTGCAGTGCTCAGAATAGCACCACCATCTACACAATGACTACAAAACGCAGGACCCTTCCATTGCTGCTGATCTGATTCCACCTCAGGGTAGACCTGCGTCTCCCGGCGTACTTTCCCAGGCTGTAAATGTCCTTCTCGCGCTTGGCAAAGTACCGGGTCAATGAAATCGTGGTTGCAACAATGGGTGCAAATATAGCACTGATTGGGAGGCTGGCTCCAGCGTTTCATTCGGTCGCACACGGGGTCACCATGCGTCGGAACAAACTGAGCACCAGCGGCACCACCGCAGCGACCCTCTGTGGACGCTGACAGCTGCTCACAGGTGGCTGGGGCTTACCCTACCCGCCCTGCATTAGCATGCGACATCTTCACCACTGTGCCACTCAAAACACACCGAACTCACTGCCAGTAAGTCCACACAGACTCACAGCAACCCCCTGCGGGGTTCAGAGTGCGTCCCTGTGCGCAGGCATTGAAAGCCCAATCTCGAGGCTCCTGACATGATGACTAACAGACCTTATTGAGAGAGGCAATAAAACCCGAGTGACAAGCAGGCGAGAGTGAGCTCTGCCATCCGTGCTGAGGTGACGGGCAGTGATTTCCAGTGAGAACGGGAACTTTCATGAAATGTCTTCACTAGGAACACAGGCTTGGGGCAGGCTGCTTTCTGGTTTTTCGTCGGTCAATTTTCTACAATGTTCTGGGCCATTTAAATAGAACAGTACCTGGAGCTGGATGAACACATTTAATCTGGGAGTGGGGGCGTGGGGGCTGTATCGCAAGTGCAAAGCAGCGGCAATTATCCCCAACAATTTAGGTGATGGAGACTGGATGATCCAACCTCGAATACAATCCAACCTCGGTGAGGGTCGCTGGTTAGAGGGAGGCTTTGTTGCTCAGCTCTCTTTCCGTTTCTTTCAAAGTCCCAGACCACTGTGCTACCTGGTGGGGCCAGCTCTCACGGTGAACTAAGTGGGCGCCTGCCAGCGTCAGCTTAAGGAACAAACTCGACGCACACGGCTCCTTAGACAAGGCTAGAGAGCCGTGAAGAAGCAGTTGTGCTATTTGTAAGAAAGGAGGAGGGAAAAGCTCGAATACAGCTTTTTAACGTCTTCTGCCTCAAGAAGCAAACCCCTCCCCTAGTTGAACCGTAAGCACTCAGTGCATAGTGATGAGTGGACAGGGAGCTTGAGCTTGGTGAATTGAGCTGTTTTTCCATCTTCTTTTAGGCCCAGAGAAAGAGAAGGCCTACATCCATTCAAGGATTCCTCCTTTTGCCGAGTGGCAATGACACATCGACACTTGTTCAACTAACTCAAGACACTACAACAAAGCAACAGTTGCTTAAAAAGGACTAATGTTGCTAAAAGCAAAAATATTAAAGATCAAAGAAGGTGGAATATTTTGCAGCAAATCTGGGTGTGAAAATGGACAAACACTGGGAAAGAGGACAAAGACTTCGAGGCATGGCACCAGGAGAAACCACTACATTTTCTAGAAATGGAAAGTGGCTTCCTGTGGCTGGAACACTGGACATATGGTGGCGGGGGTTGGGGGGTGGGGCTCGATGGTGCGAGAAGATGGGTTTAGAACAGTCTTGTGCTGTGCTGAGGAGTATGCCCTTTATGGTCAGTGGAATAAGTACCAGTGAAGACTTTTAAGCAGAGGAGCGAAGTGATTGGATCTGGTCAGACAGGGGCCTCTGCAACCAGCCTGAGGAACACGGATCACTTCAACGAGGCTGGAGAAATTAGGGACGGAAGGCTGGCGCCTCAGGTTAGGAATATGAACCTACATGACTGTAGTTGTTACGACTGAGTAGCTTCCGATGCACAGCACCCCTATAAGTCACAAGGCAGCCGGCTGCCCCCTCTTTCTTCCATGAGGTGCCTAGTGGATTCGAATGGCTGACCTTTCAGTTAGTAGCTAAGTGCTAACCCTTTGAGCCAAGGGGGCTCCTCAATCAGATGGAAGAAAGAGGTAGACATTTCCTTTCCTGGGATGCGTATACCCTACTTCTCTTATAGGGCTGTCAGCTTTCTTTTTGCTTTGAAATCTAATATGAGTATTTGTTATAGCCATTTTAATTTTGTAAGAATATGTATATACGGTTGCAAAATAAAATCATTGTCCATACCTGAGACACTTTGCCTGTTGGAATCAGAGTCCCCATTACTGGAGTTAGAATTGTTGGAGGAGTTGTTGTCAACCCCTCCCAGAAGGGGGCGCAAGTGGCTCACTGAGACTTGTTCAATGAACGATGTTCCATACTTGCGAAAATACCACCATTCAAATATCTAGAACAGAAAAACAATAGTGGGTGTTTACGGTCCATGTTACATATGCCCAGAAAAATGTGCTATGTTGACTGCTTAGATCCACCTAAAGAAGTAAATGGAAGTATTTTTTAAATTAGAAATTTGTTCCCCAAATTAAAGATTTTAATCATATTAAACCACCAACTACATTTTAAATTTGTACTGTTGTTTCCTCCATTTAACACAGGGTAGTTTTATCTAAGTCTACAGCTACAATCATGAAGAAAAGTACACAACGGTGCTGGAAAATTTGGATCTCCATCTGCAGAAGAATGAAACAGGGCCCACACCTCACCTCATGCACAAAGATGAACTCAAGATGGATCAGAGCCCTAAATGTAAAACCCAAAGCTAACAGGATCATCAAGGAGAAAACTAGGATGAACCTGAGGGCCCTATTTCAGGGCACACATGGACTACCACATGTAACAAAGGAAGCACACAGCATAGAAGACAAAATAAATGAGAAAAATAAAACACTATGTGCATAAATATTTTTTTAATAATTAAAAAATTTCATCAAAAAACTTCATGAAAAGAGTAAAATGATAGCCCACGAGTTAGGGGAGAAAAAACTTTTAGCAATGGCATAAGAGAAAAAGGACTGGTTACTAAAAATCTACAGACTTCTGCAACACCTCAAGAAGAAGAAAAAAAGTAACCCTCTTACAAGGTGGTCAAAGGACCTGAATAGACAAATCACAAAGGTGCCACCTGCGTGGCTAACAAGCACATGAGGAAATGCTCTCAGTCACTAGCCATCGGGGACCCGCAAATGAAAACAATGATGAGATCCTATTTTACGTTCTCAACGAGAGGCCACTTTCTGGGAACAGAAGGCCCCATGCTGGACATAGCGTGGAGAGACTGGAACACTTATACATTGCTGGAGGGTTTGTAAAAACGTACAACCATTGTAGAAGCGATACGGCGATCCTAAAACAACTGGCGGTTAGAAATATCATAATCGACGCAGCAATACCACTGCTGGGCATACCCACCACAGAATGCAGAGACAGATCGTGAACAGACGTATGCTGTCCCATGTTCACTGCAGCACGGTTCACAACAGCAAGAAGCTGGAAGCGATGGCCCACGTTCCCACTAGTAGAAGAGCGGATTTTTAAAAACGGGTTTATGCACACAATGGAATGCCAGGCATCCCTAAAAAGAGGTGATGAAACCACAAAACACCTCATGACTTGGTGGGATCTGGAAACCATTATGCTGAGTGCAGTCGGTCAGTCACAAAAGGACAAATGTTGTATGAGTCCACTACTACAAGGATAAACACCGAGATGATGGCAAACGGATGCGAACAGGTCATGCAATCCACTAACCCCGTCTGCCCAGCAAGGCCGTAGAGAGCCTGGCTGGTGCCCACGAAGCAGCTCAGGACACCTAAGCACTAGATGAGTACGCCCTCCGCCCTTCTTTCTGAGACGCCCTTCACTCTGCAGTGGACTTTCCCACGGTTCTCCAACCTGCTCGGTTCCACGTCTTTCCTTCTCCACCCCGTCTCACTGGAGGATTGATCTCTAAGGCAGTCCGAGATCCTTCCACAAAAGAAATATAAAAGTCACCTATGTGGGCAGACACCCCAGAGTCTCCAAGGATGGCTATATAATGCTTGTGAAACACCATACTTCTAGAAGGTGGACTTGACAGAATGACTTACTTATATCCTTACTTATTTCATAAAAAATAAGATTTTGCAGAGGACCAGGGACAATTATTGGGAAACTGATGTTTTCTCTTTACTCTTTCTTCTGAGAGAAACAGAGGAATTGCCCTGTAGGGTTTCTAAGACGTTAACGCTTTATAGGCACACAGAGCCTTCCTGATCATCTGTCTTCCAGAAGGATTAGCAAATAAACTAAAGTCCACCCGTCCTTATGGGTCAAGTTGATGCCATTCCAGAGAGTTACTCCTTTGACTGAATTTTCCCATGCTCAAATATTCATATGATTTCACTAGGCCGCCTGGGGAAAGATGATACAAGTGCTAAGCAGAGATAGGACTAGTCCATTCCACTTGGAATACCAGGTAAAGGGGGGAAGTTTAAGAAAGGTAGATTTACCATGGACCCAAAATTGAGTTTGTAACCCCAATGAAATACTTTACCAATTTGAGAATTCCTTTCCTTGACTCTAAAGGGAATCTGGGTTTCTCCTCAATGTCCTGACTTACTTTTACAACAAGCCTGAATAAGGCACCCAATCCAGTACCGGCTACCTACGTGGGACTCCAAAGTCACAGCAAAGTTCAATTACGCTGATGATGCCCCACCCCAAGTTCAGCACTCTTCCCATACGGTCCCTCTTGTTTCCAGTCTACAAGTCAGGTTAATAGAGTTATCTTGTCTGTTATTAGGTTGTTGGTTGAAAGTTCTAGAAAATAATTGTAGCAAAGGGCACTGCTAACCACACAGGTCTGGCTACTCAAAGCAGACTCCACAGGTCCCAGGGTGGCACAGGCGGGCCTCCTGTGTCCCAGGTCTCTGGGGGGTTTCGGCATTTTGCTCCTCTGCACCAAGCATGCCTGCACCCCCACATTATAAAGCAGGGCTGTGGCGCCTGCCATGACAAATGCACGGATCCCCAACGTCCCTCACAGGTTACCCCCTAGCACAGTCTCTGCCCCGAGTCCACAGTTTCTCCAGCAAACTCACAGAATGTTAGTCGGAAAGGGGACCTCCAAGGGCCATCTATACCTCCAAGCTCCATTTAAGCTTCAGGAATAAGAATCCTAGGTGCAGCCAGCTGCCCAAGTCACACAGTTTGCTCCAGAGCTTCCGCTCCCTGACACTAATCTTACCAGAGCCCTTGGACATGACATCCGTTTGCAATTCTCTTGCTGCACTTCAACAAACACAGGCAAATGAAGGCATCCTTTCTCAGATCTTCACTTCCAAGTGCCCTCCCATTCCACTTTCCCTCCTGAGTTTCTTAAATATCAAAACGAACCCATCAGCGGTCTACCAAACAGGACCAGAAAAATTCATCCTAATGTGTAAACGGCATTATATGCTCAGGGGGCACTAAGTTTAGGTTACTGGTGGTGGAAGAATTTGGAAAAGGATATCAATGTTGGCTGTCCAGCACGAAGAGTATAATCAATGGCACTGAATTATACATGTAGACAAAATAATCATAATTTATAAATTATCAAGGGTTCATGAGGGACAGGGAAGCGGAGAGGACGGGGAAAAATGAGGATACCAAGGGCTTAAGTAGAAAGCAAATGTTTTGAGGATGAGGGCAACAAATGTACAAACGCGCTTGACATACAATGGATGGATGTATGGACTGTGATAAGAGTTGTACGAGCCCTCAATAAAATGATTTTTAAAAAAGAATTATACATGTAGAAGTTGTTGGAGAAAAGATGGTGTACAAGGCTGGGTCACCCAGCATTTCCTTTATAAGACGACACTGCCCGGCGACCCAGGGTCTATGCGGCAGCAAGGGTGCTGTCGCTGTTGTGCGCCTTCTCAGAGCGACTCCCACTCCCACTCACCGTGACCCTGTCGGTTAGAGGAGGACAGAACTGTCCACGGGGCTTCCCGGCCATCACTGTATAGGAACACATCTTTCTCCTGCAGACCACGGGGACGCTCGACCCCCTGACCTTCCAGTCAGCGACTGAGTGCTTCCCCAGCGAGCCACCAGTGCTCCCTGCAGGCATGCTGCTGCTGCAGTTATTGTTGGAATTGTCGTTAGGTGCCGTTGAGTCAATTCCAACTCACAGTGACCCTAGGTCCAAATGAATAACACCCTGCCCACCCCTGCACCTTTCTCACCATCGCTGTTAGGTTTGCGCCCATTGGTGCAACCACCGAGTCAACCCACCTCCTTAAGGGGTTTTTTCTCTTTTCACTAAGCCTCCATTTTACCGAGCATGATGTCCTTCTCCAGGGTCAGGTGCGTCCTGCTAACATGTCCACGGTCTGTGAGCTGACGTCTGGCTACCCCCATTTCGAAACTGCATTCTGGGTGCACTTCTTACAAGACCCGCATGTTTGTTCTTCTCGCGGTGCCCGGTGATCGCGATATTCTTCACCAGCTCCATAATTCAAATGCATCCAGCTTTCATATGCAGATGCTTTTGCAGCTGTTGTTGTTGTTGTTGTTAGGTGCCATCAAGTCGGCTCCGACCTCGAGCGACTGTCCGTAACAGAATGAAACATTACACAGACCTGCAGCATCCACACAATTGTCCCTAGGCCTGCGCCCATTGTTGCGGCCACTGTGTCAAGGCATCGCGTTAAGGGCCTTCCCGTTTTGAGTTAAATGCCCTCTACTTTACCAAGCATGATGTCCTTCTCCAGGGACTGGTCTCTCCCGATAATATGTCCAAAGTGAGTATGTTAGATGAAGTCTTGCCTTCCTTGCCTCTAAGGAGCACTCTGTCTTGCAAGACAGACAAGTTTGTCCTGTTAACAGTCCCTTGTACCTTCAATATTCTGCACCAGCACCACAATTCAAATGCACTGATTCTTCTGTCTTCTTTATTCAATGTCCAACTTCCACGTGCAAACGAGGCCATGGAAAATCCCAGGGCTTGGTTCAGGCACAGCCTAGTCCTCAAAGTAACATCCTCGCTTTTCAGAACTCGAAAGAGGGCTTGTGCGGCAATTTACTTAATGAAGTGCATCATTTGATCTCTTGACTGGCCTGTTGCTTTCATGAGCATTGCTTTTGTGCCCAAGCAAGGTAAAATCCTTCACAACGTCGACCTTTTCTCCATTTAATGTGATGTTACCTATTGGACCATTAGGTAGCCAGGCAGGGCCAGGGGGATTGTCCCTGCTATGCCTGCACAGGCCCCGTACAGGTAGTTGGGAAGAAAAATCAGGTGGTCATTAGCCACCCATGAAGGCTTTAACTGGGCATGCTCAAAGTCAGGCCCCAAGCCAGATGGGAATTACCTGGGTGGCCCAAACTAGGCCCAGGCTCATGACCCCAAGTAGATGGGCTTAATTCAACCAATGGAGTCTACCAATACTTTCCACCACGCCTCCCCAGCCAGAGCTTTAAAATACCCTGGCAGCGGGAAGGGGTCTCTCTTAGACACCCCCCCCCCCCACACACACACACACACACTCTGGTCTGGATCAGTGACGGTTCGGAGAGGATTCGCTTCTCTCCTTTACCCTGCTCCTGCGCAGTGCCAACGTCTCTCTGGCCTCAGTTCACCACGTGTGGGTGCGCAGTCCCACGAGGGTGCCGGTGTTCAGTGGTGGGAGCCCCAGCGCGGTTTGGCACGCATCCCTGAAATAGTGTGTTCTCTTTTGGGACTGTAAAACCTGAAACGTCTCCCGTCCTTCACAAAAGCTCACTTGGATTATAAACCAGGCTTCGGCATGAATTCTTTCTAGTGTGAGGCCAAGACCTGAGGTATGAGCCACCCACGAAACCTAGCAGGACTCCTTGTGAGGATTTGGGTCTTCTTTACGGTGACTTGCAGCCTCTACTGAGGCTGACATCCTTGATCTCCATCAGCAAGAGCTTCCATTTCTTCTCGTGTTCAGTAAGCAAGGTTGTGTTAGCTGCACGGCATGGTTGGTAAGCCTTCCTCCAATCCTGGTGCCACACTCGTCTTCATATATAAAGAAGAAGGAGGATGAAGTACGTGCCTATGAGATGACGGAAGTTTCCATGGCTCAGGTCAGGGGTGCCTTCGTCTTCAAAGTGATAGCTTAGCTCTTGCAACAATTTGCAACCCTGACACACCTCCTCCCTGCTTTGAAGCCATGCAGGATTCCCTTGTTCTGTTCAAAGAACTGCCTCCTGGTCCACGTGCAGATCTGGTAAGAGCGCAATTAAATGTTTGCAGAAATAATAAAGTTCACTTTTTGTTTTGCTTTTTAAAGGATTGGGGTTTTCTTGATTCTATTGGGAGTGGGGGGAAGGGTCTTCTCAGTGTCTCTCACATCACAGCAGTTGGCGGCTTCCTACCCCACCCTGTCCTTTTTAATACAAGTGTCCCTCTGCCCAGCAGAGGCCCATTCTTTGTTGAATGAACTAGAGGGAAAAGTAGGAAAGGGATTTGAAGCCTTCTTAAACATCACTGAACTGTTATCTTTAGCATAACAATCGGCCCCTGCCCAGGTCCTGAAACAAGCCAGGCACTGGGCCAGCACCACACTGTATCTAAAAGAGCTACACTGATCCCGGGGGCAGATGGTGCTATTAATGCACACATATTTGGTGTCGCTTTGAATTCTCCCTGGTGCATAACCTACAATGAAAACTGCAATGTGCTCATAAACAAATGTAAAATTTTAATCCAGCTCATGAATATGCTAGTAGATTAACAAACTTGTCATAGTGGAACAAAA
Organism: Echinops telfairi; assembly: GCF_000313985.2. Classification (NCBI taxonomy): domain Eukaryota; kingdom Metazoa; phylum Chordata; class Mammalia; order Afrosoricida; family Tenrecidae; genus Echinops; species Echinops telfairi. The sequence continues at coordinate 28,255,701 of NW_022103920.1, forward strand.
TAAATAATCCCCAAATGAAAATATACATTTACGTATTTCACATACAGTCTTACAAGTGTCATCTCTCAGCCACAAAAATTATTCAGATAGGTGAGATGAGAACTAAAAGTTGTCCATGGGCTGTGACAGGTAAGTCACAGTGGCCTTACTATTTTGGCTTACTGCCTGATTGCTGGGGCTCGGTTTCCTAATGCATAAAAAAGTTCACAATGAACACTCAGCAAACACTGGATGGGTGGATGGGCAGACAGACAGACAGATGAATGAGTAGATGAGTGAATGATTAGAAAACTAGATGGATGAGTGGGAAGGGCTAGCATCACTGATTTCATGAGATAGAGTCTAAAGAAACCAAAAGGAACGCAAGGCCGTGTGTCCATTTTGTTTGCTACAGAGCAGGGGAGAAAGGGGAAAGAATTCAGGAGAGGGAGAAGCTGAAGCTGTGAGTTTGTGGGGTGCCCACAGGGGCCTTCTTCTTCTGGGGCAGGGAAAAAGAGAAGGGTAGTCAACAGAGGGGGATATTCTGTTTTACAGGGTGGGCTGGGATATGGGTTGGCATATCACAGGTAAGAGAACAAGGAGATGAACTGGGTGACTGGTAGTTAATCTGTTGTCAGTGGGAGACGTAAGAGTGAAGGGGTAGAGTTTAGCCTGTCAATCAGGGCGCAGCTTGATGACCTCATTTGGAGGCACTAAGGGGATAAAGAGCTGGCTGGAGGCAGGACACACGCTCACTCCCTGCGAGACATTCCTGTGGGCAAGACACATGGAGCTATGCTAGAGTCCTGGAGCTGAAGGAGCCACGTGGAAACCTCAGCCAGAGCTGAGATGCATACAACGCCACTGGACCCAGAAGACTTTCCACCCACCAGCCTGTGATCCTGCACTCGGCGTCACTGCATGTGTTGCGTGAGTTTGAAGAAGACTTTATAGATTGGTATCGGCCATATGGGCTAATATCAGACTTATGGACTTGATCTGGACTGGGCTGGGATGTTTTCTCAATAGTCAATTGCTCTTATATATAAAGCTCTTTCTATTACACATGAGTGCATCTCTGGATTTGATTCTCAAGTCAGCCCAGACTAACACAGTGACACTGATGTCTGGGGAGGTGCCCTTGAGGTTCATTTGCTAGAAATAAAAGAAGAGGGATGGGATTAGGGGCTTGAAGGTCAAGGAAGTTGTTTGGATGTATACCTTGGGAGGCAAGAGTGCCACAGATTAGACTCAGGACCCAGGTCATATTTAAAACATATCTCATATCAAGTGACTTTCCCCACTGCCGTTTGGTAGGAGAAAAGAGGATGGTTAAGGAGTCCAGGTTTGCAGCTGGCGTAAGAGGAGACCAAGTGAGGACACACGATCTGGCAAAGGGACCGTAAGCAAGGCCCTTCCAACCACTGAAACTCCAACCAAGCTCACTGCCATCGAGTCAATTTGACTCATAGTGAACTTGTGGCACAGTGGCTCATCCATTGGGCTGGGAACCACAAGATCAGCAGTTCAAACCCACAGGAGACAGATAAGGCTTTCTGCTTCCATAGACATTCACGGCCTCAGAAACCCACAGGGGCTGTTCTCCTCTGTCCACAGGGTCTGTGAATCTGAGTCCACCTGTTTAGCACACCCAAAATCATTCCTAAAGATGTCTACATTTTCCCTATAAAAAAATATAAAAATACGAGCTTCTATTTTCCTTGAGTATATATTCTATATATAAAACACCTCTCTTCATCTACCAGGGAGGCCCTCTTGAACGCCTACTGCCTACATCTCACCCCAAAAGATGTCAAAGTTCCTATGTAATTCCACACCAATTCCATTACACTCACTGGAAATACCAAGATGGCAAAATGACAAAGCTTAATGCTTCCTCAGCATTAATATAGATGATGATCTTCCTGTCACAGGAGGACAGATAAAGGGGGTGGGGGGTGGGGGTGCTGGGAGAGAGAACAGGAAACTTTCCTTCCGGCTCCTCCCAGATGGAAAGATGGCCAGATTGACACCTGGTTATAATACGATCACCTTTTACTTTGACTTCTTGAATTCTCCAGTATAATATTTTCTCTAGGTCCATGAATCCTTTCAAAGTCCCTCCCTCAGACAGACCTGGCTTGTTTTGTTTTTCTTTCTGCTCTTGGCTTTTGTACCTCGAGAATGGCTCTCGGCCACCTGTCTCCTAAGTCTCAGTCCATCCCTCCTCAGCCACCTGTTCCCCGGAACAGTTGTGGGTGCCATTTCAAGAATTGACATTCACACTTGCCCTTCCACCCCCTCTCCTTAGCCATCTGTTACTGTGGCTTTAAGAAAGAGACAGGAGGCCCTCTACAAGGTCAACAGTCAATGGCCATCCCTACCTCAGTGTCTGTATGTTCACACAGGAAGCTTCTCCACTGCCGCATCAATCACTGTGGCCTGAAGGGGAGGTTGAGGTTATGAGGATACTGGGAAGTAGAAGTCGGCCAGTGGCCCTGACCCCAGCCCTATCAGAGTAGACGGAGGTGGCAGCTGTCCCTGAAGGCCCCCCGCCTTCCGGATTCTGATTCAGTTGGTCTGCGGTGGTGCTCGGAATCTGTCATTTGTATATAATTTCCTGATACTGGACTCAGATCCAATCAGTCACTGGACCTTCTGTTGACTCAACAATATTTTTATTTCCCCTAGCATTATAAGTGTATAGTCATACACACAACACAGACATCGTGACTCCTTCTTCGTGAAGCTTACAGTCGAGAAAGAATTCATTTCTAGCCACTAAATGACTGCACAAATAAAATTTAACTTGTTATAGAGGCTGGTACACGGTTTTAGACACCCATCCATCCATCATCAGATCCGTAAGGAACTGGAAAAGGGCAAGCGCTTCTCTATGGATGGCTGCAGCCCTCCCGCTCCGTCTCCCATTCCTGGGTCCAATCAAATGAAAGAACCAACTGGTAAACACTGCTGCCAATTATTGCCCCAGTCAATACCATTATGAAGGGGCAGAACGATTCTGAGGCAACGCAGTGAAAATTGAAACTCGAACCACCCTTCTGTCTGTGTAGTACCCTGAGAAGCCCCTTAAACTTTCTGTATGCCTATCCCCAAGCCTGTTTAAACTGACTGCCTTCTGAAGGGTCCTATCCCGACTCCTGCAGTTGAGTCTTTGTTAAACCACTCCATGTGTGCTCAGAAATCAATGGAAGAAGCCAAAATGGAAGTTTTGTCCCTGTAGACTTCTGTCTTTACTTCTGCCATGTCTAATCTTTAATTGGATCCACCCACTGGGGGCTCATGCTCACAATCAGGCATCGAACCCCTCTCTCTGCCTGGCACTGAGTTTTCTGTGAAAGATCATCAGTTTTCAGGGTGAACCCGAGAAGCTGCATCATGGTAAGGTTAAATGTGCCTCCGTCTCTTCCATGGTTGGCAGGCTCCCCTGCTGCCTGGCATCTCTCTCTCCCACTCTTCTACAGCCAAGAGGCAAGGTGCTTCTTAACTGAGACAGCCTGATACAGAATCCACTAATCGATTTTCCTGACTCTTTTTATACTCTTCTCTCCAAGACCACCACCACGTGGGTGACGCATCTGTCTGATGACTGAAGTGCAGTCAGTCGTGTAGGACAACAACAACTTGAAAGGAGCCATCATTCTTCAGCCCCACCCCTTATATTGAAGAGGAAAAGATAGGGGCTCATCAGGGAGATCTACATCCAAAGTGCACCTTATTTGCTATAATATTTTGGTAAAATTATTAACCCTCTGAGCACCTGTTTATACTCAGCACCATAAAGGAGCTGATTATATCTATCACAGAGAACCTCAGTGAGAATTCAATGAAATGGCATGTACAATACTATACGATGCCTGGCAGAGAATGGGAATTCGAGCGTTGGACTTTTCATTACAGCTGGCTCCTCATCTCGTCTACCACGCACGCTCCCAATAACTTCACAGTTTGGACAGCACATCCATGGAAGAATGATTATATTTACTATTCTTTTTTTTCCTGAATTTACTATTCTACTTTGCTCCATTTTTGTTCTTGAGTCTCACATAAAAACTCTATGTCCCAGAATCCAGTTTTTATAACTGTCTATGTGGAGAGGTGCGGTGCTTCAAAAAAAATGTTCCTTTACTTGACTGGTGGACAAGCCTAGAGTTCAAAAATCAGACCTTGATCTATTTACAGGTTTTTCTTCTTTTTAAATTTTTTTTCTTTTAATTAATTTACTCTTTTATGGGTCATTAGTTTTCTTTTTTGTTGTCTTCTCATTCGTTGCCTATCTTGCTATGGCTTGCTTTTTGTTGCATATTATTATCTCTACAGATCTATCTAGATAAGATAGGCTGGATGAACAGTCTGGAGGAGAAAACAA
>NW_022103920.1:28261502-28264352 GCF_000313985.2 Echinops telfairi
GCAAATGTTTTGAGAATGATGATGGCAACAAATGTACAAATGTGCTTGACACAATGGATGGATGTATGGATTGTGATAAGAATTGCCTCCAATAATATGATTTTTTTTTTAAAGTTCCCTTATCTTTTCATTCCCTCTCCCGTGAACTTTTAGAAGTCTCGTTGTAGTTAAACACACAGGAGTCCCTGAGCAGTGCTTTACTACTAACGAAAAGCTTGCTGGTTCCAGTGCTCCCAGAAGCAACTGGAAAGACAGGCTGCCAAAAGGTCCGAGCACTGAACACCGTGTGGAGCACGGCTGCACTCTGTACACATGGGGTCACCTGAATCACAACCCACCTGGAAGCTACGGTTGTCACTTTTTTTAGGAGAGATGAGTTAGTGTAAGATTTCAGGCACAAAAATGTCTATGTAATGTTAACGTGGAGGGAGGGGGGTCTATGTATAAATGTCAATACACTGCATGGCCCTTAATTCATTCTGCAAACCTTGGGGGAAATTAAGGACAGTATTTTCTCCACACATCCCACCTTACCACTCTCAAAAGCAAAAACCAAACCTAGACCTTTTATCTCAGAAATAAGCATAGCCAACAAGGGCTACTGTAAGCAGAATGGGCACGTCCTCGCTAGAGCAGATAAAAGGCTACACTAGCGGGTCCAGACGGTGGTGACAGGGGGCGTTGCTAGGGTTGGGTTGGGCTGAAATTGGAAGGTTTGTGCCAAGAAGACAGAGAGGCACCTGGAAATTAGATGAGCATGCACAAAAAGCAACAGGGAGCAGGGAGAGGTGGGTGGTAGGACCAGCTAGCTTCTAATCATCAGAATGAAGAGTTAGCAGAGAAAACTAGTAAAATTAATACTGATTAGGTCTCGTTTACTTTCATTTTCTTTAAAACTTTTACTCAAGATTGTGACACACGGTGCATATTTGTCCTTGTTCAGCAATGCATTTGGTAACTTAGCCATACTTGTAATACAACGAGTATTTTGAAAACTCTTTAGTATCCCGACTCATGAATGGAGCATTCTCTGTGTATGTATATGAGAGTGTGGGTATGTGTGTGCGTATTCATGCACAAGTTTTGTTGTTGTTGTCATCGACTTTTCGTTGTGAATTAGGTGAAGATTCACATTCAACAAGTCATATGCCTTTGGTTTCATCTCATCCACTGTGAACTCCTCACTCACTCACTCACTCAACTTCTTCCTGTGTCCGGTTTCCACTGCTCCTTCTGTCCTAATCTTGAGAACTCTCTCCTTGGGTCAACGCCGCCTTTTTTATTGTAAGTGGTTGATTATTCTAACATGAGTTCAGTTCCAGGTCTGAAGAGTGATTCAGGGCCATGGTCTTGGGGGTCTCCCCAGTCTCGATTCAGCCAGTAAGTCTGGTCACTTTTATAATTTATTCCTGTTCCACATTTTCCTCCAACTCTATCCAGGGCCTTCTAATGTGATCCTGTCTCAGAGCAATTGGTATTTGTAGCTGGGCACCATCTAGTTCTTCTGGTCTCAGGGCTCTGGAGACTCATGTTTGTGTAGCTCATTAGTCCAATGGATTAATTATTTTCATATGTCTTTCTTTTTTTTTTTCTCCAGACAGGTAAACAGGTGGGCCTTAGATGACTGCTCATAAGTTAAAACTTCAGTTGCTATTCACCAAAGTAGGTTATAGAACATGGTTACTGTGAATAGTTAGGCCAATTGATCTTGGTGTCCCAAGGACAAAGGCCTCATTTATTTAAAAGCATGAGGTAAAAGACAACAGTATTTGCCAAATGGAATTTTATTTTTATGTATATTTAAGAGCAACTCCGAGCAAGAAAAACTAGGCTTTCTACTCCCATAAACAGTTACAGTCTCGGAAAACCACAGGGGGTTGCTATGAGTTAACACTGACTCATTGGCAGAGCGTGAGTGAGTAAGTGATATTTCTTCAATTATATGCCTTTTTCTTTACAGGGGAAATTCCAGTTTTTCTTTCTTTGTGTTTGTTATTTCTCTTCTCCTAGATGTCAAACAGCATGACAATGTCCGTCTCTAGCACTGGAATTCTGAGGTCCCCCCCAGGGGCAGCATGGCACTCAGAATGCTCATTGCTGACTCTCAGGAAGCTGCTTACGGGAGAGTGGTGGGTCCCCCCAGGAAACAAACCACTCGGTAGTTATATACACACAGCTACTTTGCAAAGCACCTGATTCATTTTTTACCTGGAGGATTGCTTCACCCTGGAATTCACTTGGCAGAAAAGAATCCCAGTTGGATAGAAATCTCAGCCCTGGTATATTTCAAGGCCTGGAAAAACTGAGTCTCCAAAGGTTGGACAATGCCAATGCCAATAATCTCTAAACGCCGGAGCCTGAAGTTATCCGGAGCTAGTCCCACCTGGAAGTTACTTTGCCCTCGAAATAGGTCACCCACGTTTGACAAAGACCTTTTAAAATGTGCAGGCAGCAGAGGTTTCCTTGAAGTTCTCTCTTCTGACTCCTGGGCCAACTTGCTGTAAGTTAACACGACCGTGATCAACAGGCATTGGGAGCTGCCTTCGCGGAAGCCATGAGTCGGGAAAGCCCTCCAGTGGAGATCAAGAGGGACAGCCGATAGCACACCACCCTCAAGGGTCAGATGGGAGAATGAGTGGGGGCAAGTTCATCAGATTGAAGAAACAGCCCACATTGGGGTAATGAATGGATAGTCCAGAGAACCTAATGAATGGATACTCCAGAGAACCTAATGAATATATAGTCCAGAGAACCGAATGAATGGATAGTCCAGAGAACCGAATGAATGGATAGTCCAGAGAACCTAATGAATATATAGTCCAGAGAACCTAATGAATGGATAGTCCAGAG
>NW_022103920.1:28264678-28266545 GCF_000313985.2 Echinops telfairi
AATGAATGGATAGTCCAGAGAACCGAATGAATATATAGTCCAGAGAGCCTAATCAAGATACTGTTTGAGCAGAAACCACATCACTCAGCACCATCAAGCACCACCAAGTAGGGAAACTGCTACCGGTGGTACAGTTTAGCAGACCAGAAAGTATTTACTGTAGAACATAAAGTGATGGAGACATAAGAATTGCTTTCATCCTATTTGGGATTTTGCTTTTTTTAAGGAAGCAGTAGGGAAATGCATACAATGTTGGAAGTAAACTAGATGAAGGTAAAACCAGAATTCCCATCTCTGTCAATCAATATAAAGAAATGGAGGTATGTTCCTACTGACTTGTTATGCCCCACCCAGTAATCAATTTCAATAAAGGTGATGAAAAACACTTCTTGAGTTGAACGGAGTCATATTTTAATAGTATTTATTTCTTAGACACTGGAATCTGATACAAGATTGTCACCCATTGTTTCCCCTTTTACTTATGTATTTTTCCTTCAACAATGCTGTATGATTGCTTAACAATTTTCCCCCCAAATCATTTCAGAATAAATAACCTAGGTAGTAGACACTCAACACTCATTCCAGCAAGTCGATTGTGACCCATAGTGACCCTGTAAGGCAGGGAAGCCCTGTGGATTTCTAAAGATAGTACGTCTTTAGAGGCAGTTTCATCATTCTCTTGCAGAGCAACTGGTGGATTTGAACTGCTGACCTTGTGGCTAGCAGCCCATTTCAAAACACACTATGCCACACTATGTCCATAACATACTGGGGCTCCTGTGGGGAGTAAAAGGTCTCTCTAAGTCCTCCCACGCAGCACAGACACGCAAGACAAACCCTGTGAGCTTCTGCTGTGTGATCTCCCAGCTCTTTTTCCTGCACATACAAGGGGGGGCCCAAAATGCCCCAGAAATCTCCCCCTCCCCCAAAGCTTGGTATTTACATTTTTTACAAAACAACCTAATCACCTTCAAAGTACTATCCATTACACTTAATAATTTGTCAAATTTACGATTCCATTCTTGGAAACAGTTTTCAAACTCATCTGTTAGGATGGCTGACAGCACCTCCCCCGTGTTTTTCTCTTCACCTCTTCTGTCCTGTCCTGTCTCTCCATTCTCAGAAACAAAAAGAAGTCACAAGGAGTGAGGTCAGGTGAGTGAGGTACGTGAGGCAAGAGAGGCCTGCTGTTTTTTGCCAAAAGCAGACGCGCTGAGATGGCTGCACGAGCAGGTGCGTTGTCTTGATGGCAAAACCCATCCCCGTCTGCCACAAATCAGGCCTTGTAATCACTGTTATGCAACCTTTTCAGAACCTCTAAATCGAAAGCTGACCTAGTGGAACAAATCCAAAATGCACTATTCCCCTCACATCAGAGAAACAAATGAGCATCTTCTTGACCTTTGATTTCACTTGGCCAGGGTTTTTTTGGGAGAGAGGTGACGATGGCGTCTTCCACTGGCTTGACTGATGCTTGCTTTCAGGGTCATAAGAATAGCACCATGTCTCCTCACTAGTAATGAGCTTGGGGAAAAAAAAGTGTGGGTACCTTTGCTCACCAGTAATGAATGACCTTGGAAAAAAGTCTGGGTTGCTTCGGAGCTGTTCTTTCAAAGCATAGCATGTTTCCACTGGATGCTCCTTTTCCTGGTCAGTCAGAACTGGAAGCACAAATTTCACAGCAACGCTTCTCATTCCCAAATCTTCCGCTAAAATTCGCTGACCCAAGTTCCATGACGGTCCAGATAAGTCCCCCATCTCTTCAGTGGTCTATCATTGGTCTTTGGGTACAAATGCATGAATTTTGTCAACATTTTTGTCCATTCAGGAAGTTGACAGATGTCCAGAACAAGGTTTGTCATCAATC
>NW_022103920.1:28266760-28282560 GCF_000313985.2 Echinops telfairi
ATGAAAAAATTCACTGTGACCAGAAAGAACCTTCCCAGGGGATGCCACTGGGTGCACTAATTCAGAGTCAGTTTCTAGATGCTTGCCTAGTGAGAAAAGTGCATAATACAAAAACTGTCCAGTGGTGCATTTTTCCCGATTTTTTGGGTACCCCCTTGTACACTAACACATCCAGTACATACAATAACACATACCAGTAAACAGCATGGCGTTCAATGGGAATGATTGTACCACTTACCAAAATAAGCCCTGATATTAATGAAGAAGTGCCTGTCAGGGCCACGTAGAACTTCGGTGTTAATGTATTCAGAAACATGCTCACTGAAAGACAAAGGGGGCAGAGAAAGCAATGAATACCAGCATACGTCAGTCAAACCAACTCTTTTGTTTTTCTTTGATGAAATTCTTTCCATCTCTGATGACAGACTCTTCGAACCATAGCGAAATCTCACTAAAAATGCCTCAGCAGGACAGACCACCAGCTGCAGGTATTGCTGAGTGATTCCGACTCCTGGTCACCCCACTGTATCAGGGTAGAACTATGCTCCAGAGAGGTTTTCAATAGCTATTTTTTGGGGGAAATAGATTGCCAGCCTTTCTTCCAAGGTACCTCACGGGAACTCAAACCCCCAGACTTTCAGTCTGCACCACATGGTGCTTCCCAGTTTAACTAAGGGCTGAAGGACTAGAGGTCAAGTTATAGATTCTTTTGAAATGAACAAATAAACACAAACCTACATTATAGGAACAAAAAGGAACTTTTTGCCCCTTCTCCCCTCCCCACTGTGCCCTACCCAAAGAGCAGCTTTTTAATTTATATCTCTAAAACATATTGAACTTTTTTTGTATGAATTCATAACAACTTTAAAGTTTAATCCAAGGTAGTACGCTAGCACAAAACGGAAGTCAATGGGAGAACGTGCCCTTCTCTGCCCGTGGGGCGGCTGAGAAAGTGCTCGGCTGCTTGCGAAAGGCTGCCAGTTTGAAACCACCAGCCGCTCCATGAGGAAAGATGTGGCTGCCTGTTCCCATAAGGATTACAGCCAAATTCACGGGCCCTGAACCAAGCTGACTCACAGCGACCCTATCAAGGGTTTCCGAGACTATCAGTCTTGAGGGGAGCCAATAGTCTTATCTCTCTCCTGAGGAGTGGCTGGTGAGTTTGAATGATGGACCTTGTGGTTGGCTGGCCACTCTATGCTTATGCAACAGACCAGCTGAGCTCCTTCCCCTGGGGGGCAGTTGTAGACTGGGGTGCTGGGAGTCAGAATCAACCTGACAGCAGTGGGCTTGTCTTGTGAGACCAACGCATCATCAGATTACAGTATTTAGACCTTTGGACAAATGGACAACAACTGTATCAAGTAGCTACTAAAGATGGAAATAATACAGCAACCTCTAAGAAGGAACAGCACCTGGGCAAAAGGCACCACGCGGTAATTAAAAAAAAGTCAACTTAACTTAAAAGACTATTATACTGCTCGTCAAACTAATTAGATTCATTTTTTAAGGTGGAAATGGGATATTCAGTGACTCTTCATTGCTGGCACACTTCTGGTCCACGCCCGCCACTGTATTGCTGTTGCCTACATAGTTAATTCAGTTGTTCAATTAGGGCCTGTTGTTTCCCCAAAAATTCCAACATCTTGTCATTCTAGTGTCTCACAAATGTTTGAAGCCCTTTGTACATCAGACATATACTGTATTCGTTGCCATTATTTTAGATACCACACAAAACTCTGATCCTATTCATTGCCAAACAACTCCTGGGTGGGCTTTTTGCATGCATATCTCTATCCCTTGACTGAGGGTGTCTGTGGAAGGGAACAGCAGGCTGGTCAGCTTCAGAAGGAAGGCATTCGGCCTTTTATGCCATCGGGGGAAATGGCTTTGGGTTCTGTTTTGAAAGCAGCCACCACAGCCCAGAAAGCAAAGTAATGTCATCAAAGTGGACAGAGAAGCCATGTGTCCTCATTTTGCAAATATTTCCTTCTGTGAATGAGACCAGGGTCCGAAGCTGCAAGAATGAATCAGACACAGTTCCCCCCGTAGAAGCTTACGGACTGGTTTGAAAATAGGCTGCTAAGTGCACTGGAAGGTGCTGTGCACAGGATGCTGTGCTAACAGCTCAGGCTGGGGCGTCAGGAAAGATACCTGGGGACATTTTGGAAACACACTCACTACCGTCCAGTCAACTCTGACTCCTAGTGGCCCTCGAGGACAGACTGGAATTGACCCTGTGTGTTCCGAGGCTGTAAATTCTCCACTGGAGCAGAAAGCCTCAACTTTCCCCCATGGAGTAGCTGGTGGGTTTGAATGGCTGACCTTGCAGTTAGCAACCCAAAGCAGCTCTCACAACACCACCAGGGCTCCTTGGGAACATCCTAGAAGGGACATGTACATGACTCCTGAGAGCGAGCAGGAGTTAAGCAGGCCCAAGAGGACAAGAGGGAGAATGCAGGGGAGGGCAGCTCCGGGAGAGGAAGAGTCCCGGGTCAAGCACAAGGGCCGGGAGAAAGGGCCATTCCAGCAGCTGCATGGCTGAAGAGCGCACCCCGTCCCACAACTCACCCCCACCCTCCTGCTCTGGATGTGTCGCTTTGAATTGTGGTCTGTCACAATCACAAGAGTACACCATGTACTCCGGCAGTATTCTCCACTAGACCTGCACATAGACACTCCACCAGCCAGAACTTTATTCAAGGCAGGCTTAGATACACTCCCTGTCACTACGCTGCATCTCATGACAAGTTCTCGCACAAAGGGCTAGTTGACAATTATTTGAGAGCACACAAAGAAACATTAATACATCAGCCACAGACAGAGGGGAGGATAAAGTCAGGAATAGGGAGTAACTGATATTTTGCAGGCTGCTGTGTTTCAGCAGCCTTGCCAGGGAACAGGGGGAAAGTTTCCATCTTATCTCAGCTGAGAGTCAGCCCAGACGCTGCATCATCCGCTCCCACGGTTGAGCCATCGGCATGTCCCACGGGCCTTGAACTGAGGAAGGTGGTGGTCCTGCCCCACGTGTCTAATGAGCAAACACTTTGCCCACACATAGAACAAAGTAGATTCTTCCCAGAAAGTAGAAAAGTAGAAATGATGGGCTGAGGGCTGAAGGACAAGCAAAGGGAAGCACAGGTGAGGTGCTTGTTGGGTTGGCCATTAAGAGAGGGGACGGGGGCAGCTAATGGTTTTGCATTTCTCAGGCAAACGCTAGTTGGTGGAAGGAGGCATATTAGAAAACCAAATCAACAAACAAAAACAACCCTGCAGTTTGTAACTACCAAGTTGGGGGAGGGGGGGTCCCTGAAATTCTCAAATGCCCTTCCTCACACTCTGAGCACCCCTCACATTCCTCATTATTCCACGTACAACAGCTGCCAAAACCTGCAGCTGGAGGTTCTGCAGTTGGAGCAGCGGGATCTGTACCGGGTACTACTCGGTCGATGGCTGGGGACAGACCTGGCACAGAATTCAGTGAAAGCCATTCGAAAAGGAAGAGGAAACGAGATCCCTGCTTTAGGGGCAGCCTAGTAACCCTGCGCTACCACGCCTGCTACAAAGCAGAAAGCCGAGGAGGAGGCTGCTTCCCTCCTGAAAACAAAGGACCGAGTCAGAGGGGACAAACGATCCAAGAACTGATGGCTAAATTAAAAAAAAAAAAAGATAAAAACATTCTACTTATTTTTAAAAAATTAAGATTATCTAGCCACAGTTAAAACCAATTTCCTTCTTGTGTCCAGTTAGGGAGCGCTGGCTAGTGCTGGGAGAGAGAGAGAAGAGTGGGCATTGAAAGAAAACAGACACAGAAGAGAGTGAGTGAGAGGCAGAGACATTCCTCTGGGGGGGCTAGGGGGGCACTGGTTTCACTGCGGCTAGAGGCTGGGTGTGACCATCAACACTCTGTACTTGGCCTTGTACTTTAGCTCTTTCTATGAGGCTTAGAAGAAAGCATTTTCACATTATCAGAGCATCGACTTTCTCATTGCAATGCCATGAAGCCAATTTCCACGATTAGATTAGTAGTTGTATTTTGCAACTGGAGACAGGGTGGCGACTGGAACCTCATTTGCCTGCAGCCAACATTCTGAAATACTGGCGGCATGAGGTACGTGGGGGAAACGCATAAACCGGGGAACAGCAAGGGGAACCAGGAGCCTTCGTCGGACAAGGAAACGAAGCTCTTCAAACAAACCCACTACCATCGTGTCAAATCCCACTCTAGGGGACCTTACAGCCAGAGCAGAACTTACACCGTGGGTTTCCGAGACCGCACCTCTGTACAGGAGTAGAAAGCCTCGTCTTTCTCCCAAGAACTTTTTAGGCTACTTCCTCTACATAAAAGGTGAACAATAATAGGTCTCACGATTAGGCTGTTGGACGGGTTCGGGGTGATGGTGTAAATGAAGGGTCTAGGAGAGTGGTTATCATGGTGGTGGGGGTTCCGGGGTTGAACTACGCCATGTTTTTCTGGCTCTCATGGTTACCAAGTAGACTGGCAGCCCTTTCTTGTCGGGGGCAGAAAGATGAGACCTTTAATTCCCGTAAAGATGTACAGCCTTGGAAGCCTACAGAAGCAGTTCTGTTCTGTTCGACAAGGTTGTGATGAATCAGACTCTACTTGACTGCAGTGAGCTTGGAGTTCTTCTGTGGTACCCCTGGGTAGATTACAGCTCAATGCAAGGAAAACACAAATCCTCACACTGGATCAATGGGAACATCATGATAAATGATGTCGTCAAGAGTTGAATCTTGTTTGGATCCACTATCAATACTCATGGAGCCAGCAGTCAAGAGATCAAACGGACCCTCCAGACTCCTTACCTCTGGGGTATAATAAGCATTGGTCTGAGTGGTTAATGAAAGGAGGAAATGTAAAATTGAAGTGAACTTGGGATTCTTTAGTGACATCAAGTTTATTTCAAACATGGGGGAAAAGAGCTCAAACAGCCATTGCACTGGGTGGATCTGTTGCACACGACCTCTGAACGCCTTGAGTACTAAGTGCATCGGCCCAAGCCACAGTATCTTCGATCGCTTTACCTGCACGTGAAAGTTCGGCTTTGAATAAAGCAGACTGAGGGAGAATCGGTGCATTTCAATCACGGCGCTGGCAGAGAACACTGAAGGTGTCATGGGCTGCCAGAGGCACAAACACACGTCTTGGAAGAAGTACGGGCAGAATGCTCTTTAGAGGCAAGGATGGAGAGATTTTGTCAAGAGAGTCCAGTTGCTGGAGAAGGACTTGATTAAAGTAGAGGGGCAACAACGAAGAGGAAGGCCCCCCCAAAATGGACTGACATGGTCACTGCAACAATGGGCTCAAACAAAGAACAATGATGAGGATGGTACCGGACAGGACAGCATTTCATGTTGTTGGACAAACGGTCACTATGAGTCAGAACTGGCATGATAGATAGCCCCTAATAGCAACCACCCCTGGCTGGGTTTGAACTGCCAACTTTCAATTCCAAGACCTCATCAATGTTTATGTTTGGGTTTGTGATTTGGAACTATGTTATAGGAAGCAGGAGAAAATGAACTAAATATCTTAAAAAAACAGTAGCAGCAGTTTTCATCAGTATTTCCAAACTAACATTTCCTGAACACCTTTCATGTGTCAAGCATGATGCTGCAGTCCAAAGCCCAATAATCAATTCACCTGCCCTGTGGTAAGTCCTCACACTACAAATGGATGCCAGGTAAAACAAGGGAAGAATTCTGAAGGTTTAACCAGAGTCTACATGTTGAAGGGGGTACAGAATTTGGTAAGTTAGAGGGCAGTCATTTTAAGCTGTTTATTTTACAGTAATGTGTTCAGCATCAATATAAAACAAGTCACTAGGATAATAATTCAAGAAGGTGAAACTCAATATAGACACTTGATGATCTTGAATAACTGCAAGATGTCCAGAAAGGGCTCTAAGATTCACCAACTTAATCTGCTTCAAGGGCTTCTCAACTATTAGCAAATGAAATGCAACCTCAGCCTGCTGCCAGAACCTGTTACTGCACACGCTGATTGGCCCATCCTGTGAAAATAAGCTGGTATGAAGTCGTAGCTGAGGGAAATATTTTTAATAAGGAAATAAAATCGTTTTTACCTCAATATATGTCCCCACCAATTCCCACCATAGTGCACATTTTAGCACACAGTATTTGCATATTTCCCACAATCTGCTTCCATCTGGGCACGGTGACACTTCAGCGAGCCTTTAAAGGGCATTAGGAACACCGCTCTTCCCCACTTGTTGCTTCTCCATGCCCTTCACACTGCTTCCCTTGGGAGCTGAGCATTTTTCTCAGGCTTTCAAGCATCCCAATTCCTTAATCAAACCTGAGTGAGGAAAATGGCATGGACGTCTATTTTTAGCCCCTCATAACTCATTCTGTCTACTCTTCGCTCTGCCCATGAGGTTGCCTTGGCAACTTCAAGGTAGGCCGTTTCTGCTCCTCTGGGTGTCTCACTTTACTGGGGAACAGAGCCGCACACGTGCCTGCCCCTCCCAACTGTGCACCATGGTGAACTGTACTGGTGCAAACAATGCGGGGGTTCGTTTCCATGGCGCCCACTGCCATGCTGGGACAAGTCTATTTGCCAAGCCATGACTTTCCAAAGTCCAGTCACCCACAAACACCAATAACCCCCAAGGTCTCGGCACATCTGTCCGTTTTCACTCACAGGCAGGCTGACCGTGAGGAGCGATGGATGCCCTGCCCAAGAGTCAGAGAGGGCTCCCTATCGGCTGTTCTTATATTGTTAGCATTTGAAGCGTGTTTCAATTCAGCGTCGGAGACAAATGAAAGTTTCTGTTTCTTGTACATGGTTTAATATCAGGAATACAAAAAGACATGGCTGCCTGTAGGAAAGCAAACCCTTCTTGGAGCTGGGCGGCAGGAAGGCGGCCTTGTCAGGACTCGGATCCCTCGGGCCTGACCCACCTAGCCTAGAGGCCCTCACTGAGCCAGCTCCAAGAGGAACTCAGTCTGATGGCTGCGCAGGTGACAAAGTCGGAGCCCGTGTGGTTTTATCCCCAGTGCACTTGCACAGCGGGGGACTATACCAAAGAGACTCAACAAACGCTCCTGTTATGCATTGCCACCAATGGACTCGGGCCGGCTCTTGGTGAGGGGAACTTAAAGGGCATTCATGATGGTTGGTGTGTTTGAGTCCATTGTTATGGCCATTGTACTGTGATTGTTAGGTTTATTGTGCCAACTAGGCTTCCATGGGAACATGTGGAGAGAGTTTAATCAGGTCACAGCTTGATTCGAGGGTGATGAAATAAATGGCTGCCCAAGGCCAGCCCTCTTCCCTCTTTCTCCCTGACCAGCGCTCTGCTGCCTGAGCTAGTCTTTTGCCTCAACCTTGTGCTGCGCTATTGTGGGCCAAGCCAACCCGTGGACCTTGTCCCCTAGCCGTGCTGTGAATCACTAGAGCTTGAGGCTCCATGGAGCCCTGCTTCTCCACGCTTCTTGAGGATCCATCCTGACTGCTTTGCTAAGCTCGATGCAACTGGCCTCTGCTACGTCTCAACTTCTCTCCTGCTGCTGCTGCCTCATCCTGCTTGTCTTGCCTGAGGGCAGACTCGGCTTCCTTGACCTTGGACCAGAGGCCCAAGTGAGTTGAAGGGATTTCAGTATCTTAACAGTTCCACAAAAGTGAGCTGAACTGAGCCCTCTGTTCTGCTGTGTGGACTAATTAGCTGTTATATTCCTTCTCGCTATGTAAACCTATGTATCGTACTTGCTAAGGTTATATATAAATATAACCTTATAAATATATATATACATATATAAAATATATATAATATATAAAAATATATAAGTATATATGATATATACATATATATTTATAATCCTAAGTGTCCTGATTTTGTTTCTCTAGGGAATCCTGCCTAACACATGTACCAATTCACCTGACTGAGGGTCTTTCTCATTTCTATTGGCTGTCTACTTTACCAAACATGGCGTCCCTTGATAGCAATGCATTTTTCCCTACAATATGTCGAGTGAGTAAAGTAAGAAAACCCTCAACTCCTACTCACTGATATCCTGAGAGCACCTCAGACATTCTTATGTTATCTCCATACAGTAAGACCACTACATGTAACCTGA
Organism: Echinops telfairi; assembly: GCF_000313985.2. Lineage (NCBI taxonomy): Eukaryota > Metazoa > Chordata > Mammalia > Afrosoricida > Tenrecidae > Echinops > Echinops telfairi. The sequence continues at coordinate 28,274,882 of NW_022103920.1, forward strand.
CCTGATGAGCCATTAGGTAAGACACGGGAGACTGTTCCTTGGGCTTTCTGAGACTGTAAATCCTTATGGGAGCAAAAAGCCTCATCTTTGTGCTAAAGAACAGCTGGTGGGTTTGAACGGCCAATCTTCTGGATTGCAACCCAAAGCTTATCATACTATACCACCCTAGGCTATTTCTCTCCAAAATTAAGTCATCCCAGACTGGGGTGTCTTTTTCATACTATTTTGTCACTTGTCCTGCTATCAGGTACTAACTATTATTTGTTATTGTCTGCTTGCTTTAAAATGCTTTCTCCCCTTGTTGTGCTTTGCAAAATCCCTTGTGAGTTCAAATTCAAGCTGTGTTCACTCAATAAATATTCATGTCTACTCCTTGCCAGGTCTATATAAAATGCTGGGAATACAAAGATGGATGATGTTAAAATTTTGTCCTCAAGGAGCCCAGGGTTTGTGAGAGCGGCGAACAAGGAAACAAGCTATCAGGCTATTCTAGTTTTGTCTGCTGCTCTATAAATACAGAGGACATGTCCCTAACAGCCTGGGAACAAATGTGCATCAAGGAATGTTTCTTTGAGAAGGCTACTAAGCAAAGGTCCCAAAGGGTATGCATAAGATGGTGTAAAATAAGAGCTGCAGTCAAGAGCCAAAATGAAGCTCCCCACCCCCTTTGGTAATCCTTTGAGGCTACACTTGTGGGGGATAAACACTGTTTTGTTTTCTTTTTCCTCAGAGCTTGGTGCTTTGGGGAGTTGAACCTATGGGACTGCTGGGTTCTCAGAAGGTGAGATGTCAGGGTAGTACACTTCTATGAATTATACACACGCCTCCAGCGCAGCTGCAGTGAGTGTGATCGAAGAGCACACTCCGTGGTTCCTGCCCTCCCACCAGAGTGTTCCAGAGGCCTCTTCAGAGCACCGCCACCAGCCACGTAAAATATGCGTGGACTTCCATTCACCTTGAGTGGCATTTGGTCACCAATCTCTATGATATGGCTGCTCACCGAAAGTTTGGGGTAAGAGTTCGACCAGACCTTCAGGGGAAAGGACTGGGGATCTACTTCAGGAAAAACCATTGGCTGACAATCCCCTGGAGTACAGTTCTACTTTTAACACACATGGGTTGTCATGGGTTTGCAATTGACTGGATGGGAACTGGTTACTGGTTATTGGAAGCTAAAGAGAACTCAGACCTCAATTTTACTGCAACAAGAATTCTCAGCCCTAAAAAAAAGAAGCTACTGATTCATTCATATACTGCATTTTGAAATACAGTTAAGTTAGAAAGGTATCTACTTCCTCTGAGTTTCCACTCTTATGTAGGTCTTCAAGAAAACTTTATTCTTTCTTTCTATATTTTATTAATCATTTTATTGGGGGGCTCTTACAAATCTTGTAACAATCCATCATTCAGTAGCATTAAGCACACTTGTACATATGTTGCCATCAACACTTCCAAAACATTTTCTTTCTACTTGAGCCCTTGGTATCAGCTCCTCTTTTCCCACCTCCCCTCTCCTTCCGCCCTCCCACCCTCATGAATCCTTGATCAATTATATATTGTTGTTATTATTTCATGTCTTACACTATCTGTTGTCTCCCTTCACCCACATTTCTGTTATTCATCCCCCTGGGGGTGGGCTATATATCCAGCCTTGTGATAGGATCCCTCTTTCTCTCCCCTTCCCCGCCCCCATCGTCCCCATAACCTCATGATATTGCTACTCTCACTACTGTTCCTGAGAGTTTAATCTGTCAAAAGCTCTTACTTGTACCAATGTGCGTTCTCCAGTCTAACTGGATTTGTAAGGTAGAACTGGGTCATGGTAGTGGGGGCAGTGGAAGCATTCAGGAACTAGATGAATGATGTGTGTTTTGTTGGTGCTATACTGCACCCTGGTTGTATCATCTCTTCCTTGTAACCCTTCTGTGGGAGAATGTCCAAATGTCTACAGATGGGCTTTGGGTCTCCACTCCAACCCCCCTCATTCACATCAATATAATTGTTTGTTTTGAATCTTTTGATACCTGATACCTGATCCCATCGACACCCCATGATCACACACAGGCTTATATGCTTGTTCCATGTGGGCTTATTTGCTTCCCTGCTAGATGGCTGCTTCTTTAACTTCAAGCCTTAAGACCTCAGATGCTATATCTTTTGATAGCTGGGCACCATCCACTTTTTTCACCACATTTGCCTATGCACCCATTTTGTCTTCAGGAAGGTGAGTATCAAAGAGTGCCAGGTTATAAAAGAACAAAGTGTTGAGGCTCAAAGTCTGCTATCTTAATATTTAACATATAAATATGTGTACATTGGCCTCTATCCATTTCATTATAAATTCATATATGTACATATATACATGCCTATAGCAATACCTCTATAAATAGCTTTTGCCTCCTACTTCTTTCCTTTCACCTCCTCCTGTCCCACTGAGAAACATTTAAACCGAGTTCATCACTAATGTGACAACTACACATAGGCACATTGTTGTTACTAGTTGCTATGGAGCCGTTGCTGTAGTAGTTCTTCTAAGAACCCATCTCAGTCTGGAAGCTCTATTGAAAGCTGCTTAGCATCCTTGAAACACACAAGCCTCCAATGGCTAGCAAGGCGTGGCTGCACCTGAGGTGTAGCTGGGAACTGAACCCAGGTCTCCTACGTGGACAGTGACCCTTCTACCGCAGAAGCCCAGCATACTCCTGGTTCACCACCTGGGGGTGGAGGACCCAGCAAGGGCCCATCTGTTGGGCGTTGGAGTGTTCTAGAGTCGTGCATGTTACTGTCAGCTGCTTTCAGTTCACACACACAACTGCATCTATGCTGATTTTCACACATCCTATGAATGTAATTCACTTTGCTTTTAACAATCCCCTGCTGACTAGTGTGTCTCATAGGACGTTAATAGCAGCTGGAGACCATGGGCAGTAAAATTCCAGTCGGAACCCAACTGAGGGATTTATTTTCAACATATTCACCAAAGGTTGGGGACTTAATTTTCTTTCTCTTGAGGAGAAAGTTATCACATTCCATCTGCCACCATCTGGGTCAGAGTAAGTCTTGCCACCTTTGCCTCTAAGGAGCACTCTGGTCTTACTTCTTTCAAGACCGAGCAGTGTGTCCATTCAGCGGTACATGGTCCTTTCAATATTCCTCTGTGGCACCACAATTCAAATGCAGCTATTCTTCTACTGTCTTCCTCATTCAATGTGCAATTTTCATGTGCACATAATGCAAAGGAGAATCCCTTAGCTTGGGTTAGGGGCACCTTAGGCCTCAAAGTAACATCCTTGCTCTTCAATATTCTAAAGAGGTCTTGTGCAGCAGATTTACCTAATGCAATACCTCTTTTGATCTCCTGGCTGTTGCTTCCATGAGCATTGATTATGGGTCCAATTAAGACAAAATCCTTAACAACTTCAACCTTTGGTCTTCCCATCGTTTGTCTGTCAGTTTGTTGTACTGTGGTGACTTGGGCGGTGCTGTGATGCTCTGTCACTGGGATTTCAAAGGCCAGCAGGGTCACCCAAAGTGAACGGGTTTCAGTGGAGCTTCCAGACTAAGAACAGACACCGAAGAAGGGCTGGGCTGCCCACTTCGGTGGAAGAAGCTGCTAAAAAAACATGCATACCTTGGAAATGACGCACAGATGTATTTAATTAGCAACTGCTCAATGCCCAGATTTTTAGGTGAGTCAGTAGTTGCTGAAGCCCCAGGTTAATCAGGCAACTATATTATAAGTGAATATTACCATGGGAAGGCCATCTATCATACTATTATAAACAATCTGTTTAAAAGTGGGGGGGAATCACTCCCAATACTTAAAAGAAAAGTCACACACACACACACACACAAAGCACCACCCACCCCCCAGCCCCATCCCCCCCGCGGGCAGCACTGTCAGTGCTGGAATTGTGGCTGTGAGCTGGAAGCTGTACCACTGGTATTTCAAATACCAGAGGGTCACCCAGGATGGACATGGTTCAACAGTTTCCAGACTAAGACAGACGTGGAAGAAAAGTCTGCTGACCTACTTCCCAAACTTGTTCACTGCAAGCCTTATGACTCACAATGGAATACTGTCCAACATGGTGCTAGATGATGGGTCCCTCAGATTGAAAGGCACCCAGAATAGGCAGTGGCCACAACAGTAGGTCACAGAACAGATTCATTCTGTTGCCCTTGGGATCACCAAGAATCAGAGCCAACTCACTGCAACGGACAACACAGCATCCTGAGGCTTGAGGACCTTCTGATTCATTTCCTTAGAATGGATTCCTGAAAGCACTATTCACAGGTCCAAGGTCACAAACATTTCAAACCCTCCATTCATACTATTTCCCAAAATGGCTGCGCCACTTTTCACTCCTAAGAGTTTCAGGGCACGGGCACAATAGATGAAGTATTGTGTCTTGCCAAATATTTAACAACCAGGGGGGGAATAAGTCCTTTCTTTGATAACTAGCTTGACATTTCTGTCAGGTTCTTACATTTGTTTAGAAACTATTGGTTCGTATTCTTTGCCTACTTTTCTCATGTAAAAACACAAAGGTCTCCCTTCGAGAACTAAGGCGCACCTGACTCCAGCCGTGGTTTCTTTCAGTGGCCTCACATGCGAGCACAATCTGGGCAAGAAATAAGGAAGGCGAGAGAAGAACCGATCCATGTGAATAAGCCGCTGGCAAAGAATATTGAATAACTCGTGCACTGCCAGAAGAATGAACAGATCTACAGGTAGACTGCTACTTAGAAGGCAGGATGGTATGCTTAGTGGAGTAGAGGGGCGGCAGCAAAGTGGAAAGCCCTCGATGAGATGGCTGGCTGGCTGCAGCAATGTGCTCAAATACGGCCACACATGCTGCTGTGCCTCGGGTCAGTAGACGTGAGAACAACTGAATGGCACCTCACAACAACGCAACCACACCTTCAACTCTGTGATCCAGAAGGGGCACCTGGGAGTATCTGATGACATGCAGAAGCAAAACAAAGAGAGAACACACTGACTACACAGAGTTTCACAGGGCTTCCGCCCAACTGCACAGCACACAGCTGGAGCACACGTGTGCGCAGTATGGGCAGAGGCATGCAGTTACATGAGATGGCATCATTGCAGGTGTAAGCACCTCTGGAAAAATGAAAACCAGGCGTAGAACATAGAAACCACTTCCAAGGAGCCGCTTTCCGGTCTTCGTCACAGCTAAAGCAGATCTAGGACTGTGACAGGAGAGAGAGCACCCGCTTTGAAATAAGATGATCCACTTCTGAAACAGACAAAAGGAGCCACGTCGCTGAAAGGAAATATTTTGGGGGAAATCCCCCTTGTAGAGACCTTTGGGGTTAAAACAGGCAGTCTACCACAATTCCGTTTAAAATAGAAGTTCTTCCTCTTATCTCCGATTAGTTCAGGAGCTTTTGCTCGATTCTTTCTTTTCTTTTAAAAAAATGGCATATACTTGTCTCTTGACATGAGGGGGCTTCAGAAGGTTAATGGGAACATACCATTACCTTTTCATTCTTTTTGTCCCCAAACTGTTTTGAACCCCCTTGTGTTTCTCAGGACTTTTTCAGAAATAGCTGCTATGAACTGACTTCAATTTTACACTAGGCAGATGCTACGAAATCTACAAAGGACATGAGTGGACACACCCTGATGGCAGAGAACAGAATGTCTGTTCTAAAATTGGGGGCAATAATCCAAAATACCAACCTAATACTGATCTGCCCCTGTCGCTTTGAATAGAAGTGAAAATATAAGATCTATTTTTACTGCCAAATAAAAATGAATTAAAAATATATTTAAAAAATCAAAATTAAAAAAAAGAAAGAAACGTGTCCTGCCTAGAAGGTTATAAAATGCTGTATCATCATAATTGTAAATGGCTGAAGATTTTCATTGACACTGAAACTTGGTTCCCATCTGACTAATAACAACAATAATAAGCACAGTTAACATTTCTTCGTTTTTTCTTCCAAAATAGTTTCATTGACATTTAGTCTACATATCGGTCAATTCAATAGTTCAATCGTATTGAAGAGAGTTGTACAATCATTACCACAATCTACTTTCGAATACCACATTTAGCATTTAATAAACATACCAGGCAATTGGGCTAAATGCTTTATATTGGCTGTCTTTATTTAATTTTCACAACAACCAATGATAATAATTTTACCTAGTTTTACAGACAAGGAAACTAACGTCCCTTGCCTAAGACCACACAGCCTGAAAGTGACAGAGAGTGGCATAAATCCACGCGCCAACAGCCAACGCCTGAGCATTAGTCACAGAGAATTCACTGGATGGTTCCCATAGCGCTATCATTGCGGGTCCCTGTAAATTCATTTGAACACAAAGTGGGCACTCCTAGATGTCCCCAGTCGGATCATTCTTGTCCCTCGTGCTCCGCTCAGCAGACCAACCCTCCTTTCACTGGCCGAGGCATTGCGCTAACCCCCCTGTACACCACCACCTCAGTCATCTTTCCACCACATCACACCTGATGCGCTCCAGCCTAAAGACCGTGAACAAGAGGAGCAACCAAAGACAGATGAAGCCACATTAGTCCCGAGACAGCAGGTGTCGTTCACAAGGTCAGATGTCTAATCCTAGAAACCGCTTCTGATGCCTTGTCCTGCGACTGAGTTGAAATGGGTGGCATGGTGTTAGCATCTTTGCTGCCGACTGTACAACTGCGAATGCAAACCGTTCACAGTCTGTGATGTTTTACCCAATGTCTCTACATAGCTGCTCAGATAATTCTCGACCTTCCATTCCCCCACCGCCCTTGTTCTGATGACTGCGTGATACAGAGCGATGGAGAAGGGCACCAACGTCAGGAAGCTGGCACCCAGCTACTGGGCCGGCACCACATGCTCACAGGAAATCATGCCTGCCCTCGTTTCTGGGCTGAAGACGAGCGGATACCGACACGCTTATCTTTTTCTCTCGAGAGTCAGGAGATAAATCTCACTGTGACCATATAACATATTTAATATTCTCTCTAGTGTTTGCTAATTATACATAAGAGTCATTTTCCTAATAAGACTGGGGACTGCCCAATTCCCAAGCTTGTTCTAATTCCTCCATAGTTCTTATTAAAATAGCAAAATTATAGCAGGTATTCAATAAATACTTAATCAACACCTAGCTCTCTATATCATGCTGAAATATAGCCTGTCAAGAGATTTATGTGGTATTACAAGCAGAGTAACTGGCTAATTTAAGCAAAGCATCAGATTGTCCACATCATTTCCGTCTCCTCCCCCGCCACCACCCCATCCCACTGTTGATCCCAACTCACTGCAATGTTACAGTACAGAGTTAAGTTAGCTCCTGGGTTCCCAGTCTTTACAGAAGCAGACTGCCACATCTTTCTCCTGCAGAGTGGCTGGTGGGTTTAAACCACTGAATTGTGGGTTATCATCAAAGTTTTAACCACTGTACCACCAGGCTCCATCAGGGGCTGGCAAACTTCAACCTGTGGGCCAAGTCCAGTGCACCACTTGTCTCAGTAAATCAAGTTTTACTGAAGCATAGCCATGCTCACTCCTTTACTTATGGCCTACAAGCCCTTTGATCTTAAGATTGCAGAGCTGAATAGCCAGACTCAATGGCGGTGAGTTTTATACCTCTACATGCACAGGAGATAAGGGGAGACCCAAAACGTTTGTGGGACAAT
>NW_022103920.1:28284151-28298219 GCF_000313985.2 Echinops telfairi
GGGCAATGAATGTACAAATGCGCTTTACACAATTGATGTGTGTATGGATTGTGATAAGAGTTGTATGAGCCCATAATAAAATGATTTTTGAAAAAATAATAGTAAAAAATTAATATTATATTTACAATTATCATTCTATAAAGCAACACTCCTTGGATGAAAATATCTGCCTAGAAATGAAACCTGTTTGACAACATTTCTCACCTTGGATTTGATTTTGTTGTGATATGCACAATTCTAAACATCCAATAAAGATAAAATTCCCTGGCATAAGGAGGGAAGTCTATTGTAAAACATTCACAATGGTATTCCCTGCACAAATCAAAGATTAAACCCTCAGCTATAGTATTTTAACACCTAAAACTAGAATATTTATGGCTGGATGAGTATTCCAATTAAAAGCCTATTATTCGAAGTCTTCAAACTTACTAGCTGAAGTCATCCTAAGAATGCGATGAGATTTTGTTCACATGTTTTCAGACTCCAGAAATTGATACATGTGAATTGAGAAATTCCTTGTTCTTAAAGAATCATTACTCATCTATAAATGTATCCTAATAATGGATGTGTGCAAATATTTATCTTCCAAGATAGCTCTGAAAATGTATTATTGTCCAAGAAAAACTACCTAAATATCTAAAAAGGAAACTAGTTCAATATCATATATCTATGAAATAGAATGAGCAGTCCTGTTGGTACAGCGGGTTAAGCATTGGGCTACTAAGCGGAAGGTCAAAGCTTTGAGTCCCACCGCTGCTCTGGGAGAAAAAGATGAGGCCATCTCCTTTTGTACATTTTATCCTGTGGAACAGGTCTAGATTCTCTGAGTTGGAATCAACACAAGGTCAGTGGGTTCCATTTGGTTTAAATAACAGAACAGTATGCAGCCATTAAAGTGCAGTTTATAGATGATGTAGGAAGACGACATCAAAATAGTACATTGATTGGACCTCCACTCAAGTACTCCCTCAATGCAAGTACACTTTTCTCTATTAAATTGGCATTCCATGATGCACACCTTCCCGACACGATTACTGAAGACAAATGTGTGCATAAGCAAATGTGGTGAAGAAAGCTGATGGTGCCCAGCTATCTGGGGTCTTAAAGGCTTGAAGATAAAACAAGTGGCCATCTAGCTCAGAAGCAACAAAGCCCACATGGAAGAAGCACACCAGCCTGTGTGACCATGAGGTGTCAATGGGATCAGGTATCAGGCATCATCAGAACAAAAAGTCGTATCATTGTAAATGAGGGTGAGTGCAGAGTGGAGACCCAAAGCCTATCTGTAGGCAACTGGACACCCCTTACTGAAGGGTCATGGGGAGGAGATGAGCCAGTCAGGGTGCAGGGTAGCAACGATGAAACATACAACTTTTCTCTAGTTCCTAAATGCTTGCTCCCCGCACTATCATGATCCCCATTCTATCTTACAAGTCTGGCTAGACCAGAGGATGTACACTGGTACAGATAGGAACTGGAAACACAGGGAGTCCAGGACAGATGATCTCTTCAGGACCAGTGGTGAGAGTGGCGATAGATACATGGAGGGTGGAGGGAGGGTGGGGAAAAGGGGGGAACCGATGACAAGGATCTACATATAACCTCCTCCCTGGGGGATGGACAACAGAAAAGTGGGTGAAGGGAGATGTCGGACAGTGTAAGATATGACAAAATATTAATAATTTATAAATTATCAAGGGTTCATGACAGGGAGGGAGGGGGGAAATGAGGAGCTGGTATTAAGGGCTCAAGTAGAAAGCAAATGTTTTGAACAAGATGATGGCAACAAATGTACAAATGTGCTTGACACAATGGATGGATGTATGGATTGTGATAAGAATTGTATGAGCCCCCAATAAAATGATTAAAAAACAACAAAAGAGTACATTGTATAATCCAGTACAGTATGATCTCTTCTATAAAAGCTTCCGCGATTACACACTAGCCCTCCGTGGACGTGACGGCAGACATCTGCACCTCAGTGCAGAGAGAGAAGTGTGGGAAGAGGCAAAGCTAACACTACACTGACGATCACCTCCGAACAGTAGAACTACGAGTGACTGTTTGCCTCCCCACAGACTTGAAAATGTTTAGCTTCTACAAATAAGTGTTCCTGCTTGTTGTTGTTTTGTTTTGCTTCTTAACCAGAGGAAGAAAAGGTTGTCAAAGTGTGACATCAAACTAGAAACCATAACGTAATTACCTTTGAAGGTGAGACTGCCTGGAACTATCATTTTATACATTTTACATTCTCCATGGTATTAGATATGTCTATGTGTAGAGGGCCTTGGTGGTGTAGTGGATTAGCCATTGGGCTCCTAACCACACAGTCAGCAGTTTGAACCCATCAACCACTCTTCAGAAGAAAGATGAGGCTTTCTTCTCCGGTAAAGTTATACTGCCGCGGAGACCCACACGCCTACTGTAGGGTCTTAGGAATCAGAATGGATTTGATGGCGGTGAGAGAGTGGGGGATATTTAGTCGTATCTGTATTCCAGGTTTAGGAAGAGGGTACAGAAACATGGAATCGTTTTGAGCATTTACCGTGCTTCCAACTTAAACCAGTGCATTTGTGACTGCAGAAGAATAACACATGCATTTACTGAAGAACCTAAAGACTATTCTGAAGGCCACGGAGATGCCTTTAGGCAGCCAGCCACTCCGCTTTCACTTGCACAGCCTGCACCGGGCCATACCACCCACCCAAGCATTATCACCATCCGTCAGTGTCACAGTGGGCTGCTGACATGACTTAATTGCTGAGCTATTGCTAATTATAAGGCAAATGAAACAGTCAAAGAGAACTCACCCCAACCAATTAACTAAAAGAACAGGCATTAATTATCTCGGAATGTCCTGTATCTGCCAATTCAAACTTTATCACCCATAAAGGCTGCTATACAACCATGACTCTTTTTTGTTCCATTCTTTTCCAGGCTTCACAATAGTTGAGCTACTCCTGACGCAGAGCATCCATCTTGCTACCACGTAGCTGGCATCCAGCTCCTTCCAGCTGGGCCTGCATTCCTCGACCTCACCCTGGGCTTTGAGCAGCTTTGTTGACATAATGTAAGTTATTGCATGGTAATAAATTGATAATGGGTGAATAACTCCATTAGGAAGGATGAAAGTCACGTGGTAACTTGGATGCACAAGGCTAATATTATAACCCAACCAGTGCAATGAATCGGTATCAGCAGATGGCTGGAGAGAGTTACACACTTAATCTGCAATGCTCCTCAAACTACGGTAGTAAAAACATGACGACAGTTCTGGACAGCCTGATCTTTCTGTTTTACTGGAAAATCGTTGAAATGCCTACTTGCACCTCTTCTACATGGAGGAGCTACAAATCAGGTACTGGATTCTGTATTGATGTTCACATGTATGAAACTATTATAAAAACAGAGCTACAATGACAAGTTCTTCCCTCCATCCTTGTACTGCCATAAGAAGACTGCTTCCGAGAAAAGACCTGGGGGTCAAACTTGCTCTCTCGAAGGCCAATCATTTAATATCTCGGGATCAACTTCCCCTCATCTCTAAGTTGAGAGTTTTGGACCACGAGGTCCTTTTTAGCTCTCAGGCAAATGACAGATCTAACAGAGAATTTAATTAAAAAATCCACAAACTTTCACAACGCATATCATAGTGCTAATCTCCTTAATTAATAAAGATCTCCTAGAAATCAATACCTCTTTCAGAAGACAACCCAAATCCAGTCTTTTTCTACTGGTTAGACTGGCAAAAATTTCAAAGCTGGGTAACATGGGCCATTTGTTTCAGGTGTGCTTAAAAGAAGGCCAGGCCACGTGCTGCCTAAAATGGCCATGGTCGTTCTTATTGCTACTGCTGTTCCTGGTCCTCCTGGAGTCCATGGGCCGCTCAGTGAGACCAAACAGCTCTATTTGGGCACAGAGAGACTGGTAGCCCGTAAAGTTATCAAGTTCCCATCAGAATCCATCTCTACCACTTCTTCCCTCTGTTTCTGGCAGTGGGATTTTTTCCCCATGGAACCAAAGAAAAACTAATTTTCACCGGGTGTGAGTTCAATTGGTTTTTAATGCATATTCAAGATAAAAAATTATAAACCTATGATTGTGGATGCTTATCTACTTAAACAATATGAAGCATACTAGTCATTAATAGACTAATTCATAAATAGGATATATCCCAATAGATTTACACCATGTGTTTGAGTAATTATTTTAATCTTTATTCATTATAAAAACCCTTGGAGCTGGATAAGAAATATTCTCACCATATTCTTATCATAGTTCCTTCTAAAGTTCAGAGAGAATGAATAAACTGTACTGAAAATCCAATGTACCTATCATCTAATAACCCAAATTGTGGTGATCAACTTCAATTCCTGTTATAATTCTTATTTCCTCTATAATCAAGACGAATTCAAATGCCTCTTTCAATCTCTGCCGCCCAGTGCTACTGATGGAGAAGCCTCTGCCCCACAGCAAGGAAGCAGGAGAGAAGCCCTCACCACCTGCCAACCAAGTCCTTAGCCACGCTTCCCTGAAGACTGTGATGTTCACCTGCACCCCCTCTCTGATACGAGCTAGGTCCAGAGTTGCATACAGGCCAATTTCTGCCTCAGTGTTATCTCGACCAGAAGCGAGGACTGTCGAGAGCTCAGCAGTGTTTCATGGGGCCCAGAACGGTGTGTCTCCGCTCATCCAGAGCATGTTTCAACCCAGTGCCATCCAACAGAGCCACTGATCCTGTGCCAAATTTATGGGTGCAGGCAGCCATTGTAGGAGCGGCTGGTTCTGGTGCTGGCATCGGAAAGGTCTTTGGCAGCCTTATCATTGGTTATGCCAGAAACCCTCTGCTGGAGCAGCAGCTGTCCGCATACGCCAGCCTGGGGTTTGCTCTGTCTGAAGCTTTGGTTCTCTTCTGTTCAACGGTGGCTTTTCTGATTTGGTTTGCCATGTAGCAAAGATGAATGGCTACAGACATTGGCACTCGTAATAATTACAGAATGGAGATAATTCTGCGGATCTGACTGTGACTCTGAAAACTGCCGTGTTGGTGTCATGGAAATGTGTGTTCTTTCCACAGCCATTTCATTCAAAAATAAAAAGTATACAAATGCCAAAAGCGTACCATGACACAGTGCCACAACTTAACCGGCAGGCAAACCCGTCAGCTACCGGTATCGGTATCTCACTTACTTTGGAGAGGCCTTTGGCGGGGGTTCTAGCTAGAATGCTATTGTGTCCAGTGTTGGCTTCTTTAACTTTATCCAATAGCATTAAAAGGCTTGGGAGGTTTAATCTCTCAAAGCCTTATTAAAACAAAAGCCAATTACTCGGCCTCATTATTTGAAGTCACAAACGTATTTAATTCACTCTCCTTCCCACTCCTTTATGTTCTCATGCTGGGCAGGTCAGAAACAGTGGTCATGCGGTCTGCTTTTCTTGTCGGGGGACTAGCCAGGAGGGAGAGACATGCCATCCAAACCAGGTACTAGAGCGACTGTATATTAAAATCACGTAATATCTATTTATTATATCATTTCAACATTTAAGGAATTTTTATGCTATAGTCGGGTAGGCATCAAGCTGTTCCCCTAAAAAGTTAGCAGTTCGAAACCACCAGCCACACCATGGGAGAAAGATGAGGCGGTCTGGTTACCTAAAGATTCACAGCTTCAGAAGCCCTGTGGAGTCGTTCTAGTCTGTCCAAAAGGATCACTAATCACTATGAGTCGAGTCGAGTCGACTCAGCAGTCATGGGTTTGACAGCATTAATACAAAACTTCTCATACATGAGTTAACTGGGTTTTTTAAATTTTAGATGGGTTAGGGTCAAATATCAATACAACGATTTGCTGACAAGACTATTAGCTATATTTTTTCCACAGTGCTAATTTTTCTTTGAAATAGCCTAAGAGAACATGATGGCAAGAAAAGTCTGAAGTTATTGATGACTGGTTGCTGGAAACTAGAAAGTACATAGATTGTCTATATGTTCAATAAAGATTTGTACAGAGCTTATAATGGTCTAGACACTGTTCTGTATATTTAACAAATAAGAGGTCATTTATTTCTCCCCACCATGCTGGGAGGTGGACAGAATGTACAGATGAGGAAATGGAGAGAGAGAAACGTTAAGTCGTCCAAGTAGTCATTGGTAGGAGTAGGAGTTAAAACCCGGTAGTCAGCTCTCTACTCCTGTAAAGAGTTATGGTCTGGGAAACCCAATGGGGCAGTTCTACTCGGTCCTCCATGGGGTTGTGATGAGTCAAATTCTGCTTGATGGCAGTGAATATTTTCTCAGTACTATTATCATAGTCAATATATGTTTCCATACTATTATTATCCAGATCCAGAGTTTATGCCTCATGGAAGCAGGACCTCAGAAAGCAAAGTACACATCGCACAGGGTAAATCTGCTGCACAAGACGCCGTGAGAGTATAGAAAAGCAAAGATTGTATTCTGAAGACGAAGATGCGGCTGACTCAAGTCATGGTATTTTCAAGGGCCTCAAATGAGTACGAAAGACCAAAGAAGAATTGATGCGATTGAATTACAGCTCTGGCAAAGAATATTGAATGTATTATGGGCTGCCAAAAAGAAAAACAAGACTGTCTTGGAAGAAGTATGGCTAGAGTGCTCCTTAGAGGTAAGGTTGGCATGACCTCATCTTGAACGCTTCGGACATGTTGGCAAGAGAGACGAGTCCCTGGGGAAGGACATGGTGCTTGGTCAAGAAGAGGGGCGTGGAAAGGAAGAAGACCCTCACCAGGATGGAGTGACACAGAGCTGCGACAAAGGGCTTAAACACAAGGGCCCTTGGGAGGGTGGCACAGGACCGGGCAGTGCCCCCCTCTGCTGTGCTCAGGCATGCTATGGGTCAGAACCAATTTGATGGCACCTAGTAGCAATCACAACATTCACCATGCTGCCTTTCAAATGCATACCAGCACGTTTTTGCCACTTGTAGGCAATTGTTAGCAAGAATTGTGGACATTCCCGAAGGGGCGGGAAGATGAAACCACCAGACAACGTATGTGCCCCTATAAAAGTCTGCTTCAAGTGTTTGGATCATTCGTCTAAATAAGAGTTCTGCCTCATCATGTCTCAAAATGCCCTTCACGGAACTCATGCCTCCCTCCCCCTCCCCCCAACAAAAGATACAGGGCATGTAATACACCACAAATTTTATTTTCACTTAATAAGTCACAGATCATTGTTTTCACTCCAGCATATCAAGACAGTTGGTCCCCAAATTTATTTGGCCTACAGTAATTTTTCAGAAAGAAAAATTACCCCATGCCCCCTGGCAATTAGACATAGTTGTCCTCTAGACCACAGATAGTCCAGGATCAAGTAGAGCTACCTGCTTTTGCAGTCCCCCAGCCCCACTGCTTCTGTGCAACCCCCAGGGGGTGGTATGGCCCGCTCTGGGAACAGGGATTTAGATCGACATCACACATTTAAAATGCTATACAGCATTAGGTGGGGAGGAGGCTTAGGGATAGGGTAAAATAGCTTACTGGTTTCTCCCATTATTTATTGAGGAGTTTCTTCCTTTCTTTCTAGGGCTCGTTCGAGGAACCTGCTTGGCCCCCTGCTCCTTTGTGGGTCCTTCTTCCCACCCGAACTTCATAAGGGCAGAAGCCCAGGCGAGGTTCCACTTTAGTTGTCAGCACGGCCTGTCTGGAGTTCACAAACTGTTGGATTGTATGATCTGTACAGTATATGCCAATAAAATTGTTAAAAAGAACTTTTAAAAATAGAAATAATAATAATGATGAAAACTTAAACAAAAAAAGAGGACATATATTTCAATGGGTCCTGAAACAATAAAGCAGAATATTGCTGGTTTTTTTTTTTAAAGCCATCTTGGAGCTTTGTTCTTGCTACGCTTCCCCTTTCTTTGACTCAACTCCCTGCTGGAACAGTTTCTCGCTTGCTCTCATTGCCCTTTGCCACTGCTCCCGGTGACTGCCCAAAGCTGGGACCATGGGCACCACTTGACAGACTCACCTGGTGCCAAGTAGTGTGCTGCAGTGGCCCCCCAACCCACCCTGCTCCATAGAAGGGATCAGTTCTTCCTGGCCAGATCCCAAGGAGTGCCAAATCACACGCACCCAATGGGTAATTAAACTTCTGGCTCAAAATCCCAGAATAGATTGTTGGTAGGGTTCCTCAGCGCATCCCTGGCACACAGCAGGATGCAATTTTGAGTTTAGTTTTAAACCTTGCACTCTCTCCACATTGGGAATTATAGAGAAAACAAACCAAAAAAGAGTGAATTAAAGCAAAAATATATGTATTTCAAGGAGAAAATGGCAGGAAGTGGGAAGACATCCATTTCTGAATTATGTGCCTGTTCCTAAGCAGATCTTGAGAACTTAACTGGCCTGATTTCTAGGAGAGCTGAGTAGAAAACTTGAACTGAACATTAGGGATGGCCATGTTCAAGAGAAATTAATTCTGTTTTCCTTTTGTCTAGAATCTGTAAGTCAGCCAGTCACCAGCTATAGAATGACGCAGGCTGAGGGGACAGGGTGGAACGAACGAGGACTGGGGATAACTTCATTCTGTGGCCTTCTGTGGAGAATGATGGTCTGGCTCATTGATCTACACTGGTGCAGACCAATTTCTGATAAGATTTTGTAGATTCTTCTTCTGTACAGAAATTCTACAATTTCTGTAGATTTCTGATAAGAATGGACGAATATAGATGCACTTTGGCCTCCATATCCAATCCACACCGCTGTTCTTCAAAACATACTCCTCTAGAACCTAGGGGTTGAAAGAAAGCCTTTTCTCTGTTCAATGAGAGTTGTGCTCGGCCAGCAAGTCTATTCTGCCTCTTAGCAACCCGAAGGTGACCCCTGAGAACTGCCCCATAGGGGTTCCCAGGTGGTAATATTTATGGGAGTCAATCACCAAGTGTTTTCTCCTGTTAGAGAAGTAGATTGGTTAGAACCACTGACCTTTGGGTTTGCTTCCAATCACTTTATCCCCTGTGCCACCAGGGCTCCTTAAACCAAAAAAACTAAACCCACTGTGATGGAATCCATTCCGATTCATAGCAAGTTTATATAGGGTTTCGGGGGTTGTAAGTCCTTATGGGAGCAGACAGCTTCAACTGTTTCCAGTGGAGCGATTTGTGGGCTTGAACTTCCAATCTTGCAGTTAGCAATGCTATCCTACTAGAATGCTTTAGCCAAGCGTCTAACTATTATAAATCAGTTTGCATGCTAATAGTATGTATGCTCCCACTTTAAAAACAGGGCACGGATTCCTCACCGCAGAGTAAATAGCATACTAGGCCTCTGGAAACCTCTCACTGGCCAGGCTCACACCACTAGGAAGTGCCAGTTAAGTCTAATGACCAGAAATAAGTATAGTCATACAGATGGTCAGTCGCGTTTCTGGTTTACCTAACGTAGAAAACAAGCTTTGACCAAGGAAATGCACACTGAACCTAAGTTTTGTATGTTCTGTCTCATACGGTGAACTGCTGATGGCAACTGAAAAACAAAACATTCCATGCAGTTCACTTCATGATAACTTTTCAAGGATCTGACTACCAGATCTTTACCCAGCTGATGGGCTGATCAGGTTCCTGAGCGCCTCGGCCCTGAGCCACCTTGTGTGTCACATTAGCACTTGTGTGTCACATGTCCACAGTGCGTCACATTAGCACTTCCTTCCTGGACCATGCCCTGAAAAAGGTTGGGAAGCTCTGAACTACTCTGGTAGAGGTCATACCTCCTGCCATCGAGTGGATTCTGAATCGTAGAGACTCTATTAGGATTTCTGAGGCTGTAAATCTTCACAGGAGCAGATAGCCTCATCATTCTCCCACCAAGCAGTTGATGAGTTTGAACCTCCAACCTTGAAGTTAGCAGTCCAACGCTCACCCAACAGTACCACCATATCACCTGCTGTCTTATCTGCATCCTTGAAGAGTGGTAACATGTTAGAGCTGGAAAAGACCCATGATGGTTATTAAGAGACGTTCATTTAAATGGGGGAGGGGACGTTAGAGAAATAAAGGGTGGAAGTTAACAGATTTTTCTTTTTCTTTTTTTTTTTTAGTGTAGGATGTCTCTGAAATGCATTGGGACTCTTAAGGAAACAATATAATAAATACAATACACACTTTACACTTATTTTAGGGTGACATTTTTGGAATATCTTTTGCAGGTAACAATGCACAGAATTTACAGAGAACAAAATTTACAGACTACGCTATGGGAAAACGCTGCTTTATCTCACATAATTGAGAAATAGGCTTACAATGGTCAGTAATTTGTCCAATGCCACAAATTAATTGTGAGCCAGATCTGTAACTCAGATGGCTGGACTTTCCATCTGGCCTCCTCCTGCTAATTGAAGGGTAAAAAACTCAAATGAGTTAATTATTATCTAAATTCTGCCCCCCTTCTGCGTTGGAAGTACTTGATATCAATCAGGTTCATATCAAAGAAATGAGTAGGATGAAAAATAATTCTTCTCCGAGTCACTTTAGTGTTCATGATTCCTTAAAGCAGCATATATACACGTCTTCAGAAAGTCCATAGAAAAATAGAATGGAGTTTTCTCTTGAACTCTTTTGACACCTCCTGGCCCACAACATCAGGTGTCCCCAGTGCCAAGCATGTATCCTTTTCTAAGGAGCCCTGGTGGTGCAGTGGTTACAAGTTGGGCAGCTAACCAGAAGGTCGGGAGTTTGAAATCACCAGCTGCTTCCTGGGAGAAAAACGGGGCTTTCTACTCCTATAAAGGCTTTCTATTCTCAGAAACGCACAAAGGCAGTTCTCCCCTGTCCTCCAGGGTCATGATGAGTGGGCGTCGACTCAATGGCCGTGAGTTGGGGCTTTGTTTTTGTTTTAATGGTTGTATCCTTTCCTAGGGCCTCAATTTCTCTTGATGGTTAGACAATGAAATATTCTCATATTAATGCGATCGTAGATCTACTGCCGGATGCAGTGAACTTTTAAGCTAACGTAAAGTATGTCAAGAAGATCATGTTCTGTGGGTCCAATTGTCTGGGCATCCGTCCCTATGCCCATCTCCTAGGAGTCTGATAGGGACGCTTTCAAAGCACTGCATTAAGGGAGAAACTGGAAATCTACAGTAAGGCCAGGTCGATACAGCTCAGGAAGGGTCCCAGGTTACACACATGCCAAACACACATCTATAGGCAACTGGTAGTGAACTGACACCCATTCATGAAGCTCTTGAACATCTGTGCTCTCTCAGAGCACCCAACGGCTTCACAGGAAGAAACGGTGAGGGCATCCCCCAGTCACAATAATCAACCAAAAGAAAGGCAAAGAGTGCGACTCTTGATAGACCTCAAGATGAAACGAGGGAGCTGGTAGCAGAGGAGCCAGGCTACAGGGCCTATCCAACCGCTCTATACAGGACCAAGGTGGAATAACATTGACATTCCACATGCATGATGGAGTGAGTTACCTGTGAATCCCCTCTGACCATAGCAGAGGGCCATGAATAGCCCTGTTAGCAGACAGAGAACACTGTAAAGTCAATTATGGCAGACATAGTAGAGTTAAAATGTTTTATCTTACCATTTGATCTCCCTTTTGACTCATGTTAAAGCTGTTTCAGTTGAGAGTTTAAAAGAAAATACAAAGTGCAGGGGAGATGCACATGCATGAAGCCCCTGGTGAATCTCCCCTGATCATGGAGCAAGGATGTGACTAGCCTTGCTGTCAAGCAGAATTCATTGAAAATCGGATTGTTGCAGATGTAGTTGGGTTAAAATTTAGCACCCTATCATTTGATCTCCTTTATGATCCATTTAAACTTGTTCTAGTTTTTAGTGTTTTTCTGCTTCCTTTTCATTTGAGGATTTTTATCTGTTTTACTTAGTTATTGCTGTTAGTTTGGGGATTTTATTTTTTTCTTTTGATGTCTTTCTGCACATGAAATCCAGGATGGGTAAATTTATAGCGACAGTGACTGGATTGGGGACAGTTGGGGGGAAATGGGGAGCAGAGAGCGATGAGTGCAGAAGTGAGAAAAATGTCTGAAATGGATTGTGGTGCTGATCATACAGCTCCTCTTGGTGCTATTGAACTGCTGAATTGTATGATATGTGAAATACATGCCAATAAAACTTCTTTGGTAAAAAAACAAAACTTAGAATCGTTTGACTGTATGCTCATCTAAATTCATCTTCAGTATACTTAATAAAATTCAATTACATACGATTACATTATAATAAAGAGTAAAAAAAGAACCAACACGTTTCTTTCTTGGGAAAATTATCCAAAGAAAGAAGGCATGGCTTTTGGAAAATAATTGTGGAGTGAGAGAAAGGGTCGAGTATTTTCCTTTGAGATCTCAAAATCTCTTAGCATCTCTCCAATGTCTGTCATTGACTGCCAGTCAGCAATCTAAGCGCTAGAGATAGGCAGCAAACTTTTGAGTGTAAAATATACAGTAATGATTTTCCTTATTTGAGCTTTGCCAAAGCAGCTGGCGTGAAGCAGCTGGCAACCCATAAGCAAAAGGCAGCTAAGGGAAGCCAGGCACCTCCTTGACTATTATCACGTGCCAGGGGAAGGGCGGCTTCGGTTTCCCTTGGCAGTTCCTTTTAAACCTGCCTCAAAAGATCCCTTTTCAGATCCTGGACATCAGTGTAGCATGTTAATCCTGGCATTGGGTCATGGGCATTCTTTTCTTCCTCCAGCTGCTCTCTGCTCCATGCCCTCTCAAATCAGAGTTTCCTCCGCCAAGAATGGTACATTAGTTAAATACACAAAGAATTAGCACCAAGTAAGGTAAGAGGCATGTGCCATGAATATTAATGTGATACAATCAATTATAATCATGAGCATCCACTTCCTGCTATGGATGCATGTGCACTGGGACCTGGCACGTGTTCGTTGCTAAGAGGACAGAGAAGGCTGCAGTTAATCTTGGTGAAGGTCAGGAGGCTGTAGTCACTGACAGCAGGCCTTCATTTTTCTAACCAAACAACAACTTTGGATTCCCAGCTCCTCTAGATAGCCAATGGTTTACAGGAGCTGTCCTGACGTCTCAAAATAAAAGACATGAATTTGCATGTGCCGTAACTAAAGGCACACGATGTATTGCGGGAAAGTGGTGACAAAGCAGAAAACAAGTGGAATAACAGTGTGTAAGAGAGTTAAGATATTCATAGCAGTGGCTGGATAAGGTATAAACAACCACTCCAACAATGCTTCAGGAAGTGAGATCAAATATTAATAGGAATGAAAACCATATAGTAGACTGGATCAGGGCCATTGACATCCTGAGGCCTAAGAAAGAAAATGCTTCTGATAAAAGTCATAAGAAAAGGAAAAGGGAAAGTCATAATTAAGTGGCTTAACGTGCAATTCCAAATAGGAATAAGCACTCCCCTAACTGACACCAGTGTCCTAAACTGTCAACCCTTTACCAGTACACAATGCTGTCTTTCACTCTACATAGCATTCCATTTCCGAAGAGACCTTTCAGCCCCCAAGCCCCCTTACAGATCTGAACAGCAGCAAACGCTCATGGGGCAGTTAGAAACTAAAGCAGCTTTACCAGCTTCGTGAAAATGCCCGCAGGCTGTTTCCCAGACTAGCCAACATGCTGGCAGTCATGCCTGTTGGTTGCTGCATGACATGCCAACATGGAGTGGAAGGGAAGCCTCCTTACGAACACGGAGAGGAAAACGACTGGTAATAGAATGTGGGAATTAGCTGTTATAGGTCTTAAGTTAGTGTGCTGATTCTAAAACCAGTTTGGCAGTTCCTCAAAATGCTGAAGAGCTACCAGATGGCCTAGCAATTCCACTCCAAGGGAACTGCCAACATATGTCTAAGCAAACCTTGCAGATGAATGCTCACAAGAAGTATTCTTCATAATAGCCCACATGTGGAAACAACCCAAGTGTCCATCAACTGGTGAATAAATAAATAAAATACGGTGTACCAAGAAGGTAGAATATTATTTGGCAATAAGAGCGGATGAACTGCTGGTACAACATGGGTAAATGTTGCAAACACCAAGCCAAACAAGAGCAGTCAGTCATACAGGCCGTGTATA
>NW_022103920.1:28298705-28300788 GCF_000313985.2 Echinops telfairi
GTTGAAGGGTGTCAGAAAGAGAAGTCATCCCTATGGGTTCCTGTGTTCAGTGAGCATTTGCTGGAGGCCGATGTGTGCCAGGCACTGGGGAGACTACAGGACAGATACAGTCTCTCCCTTCTAGAGTTTACTTTTGAGGTGGAAACCCGAGTTAAAAATCCAGTTAAAACCCCTTTAATTAATGTAATCTAGGATGACAAGTGAGATTACATCCTCAACTATCCAGCTGGGCCAAAGGCAGTGTGCAGTGGTTGGCACATTGGAAGGCCTTGAGAAATATTAGCTATGATTATTAAATGAATATAAAAGTAAATTATACTTGTAAATGCCCTGCGAGTGAAGGAAAGAGGCGGAACATGAAGCAGGAGAATTGGGGAAATGGAGAACCTTTCTCTTCAGGAGGAAGCGTGTGGGCTGAAACCTGAGGATCTGCTGGAGAGGGTCAGAGCCTGGACCGGGAGCCGGATGCAAGATCGAGCTGGGGGCAACCGAGGAACCTCTGCCCAGAGAGGACCACCCTAACCAGGGGCAGAAAGCCGGGTCGTGTAAACTAGAGTAAGGACTGGGGATTTTTCTCTAAAGGACGATGGAAAATCACTGAGGGGTTTTACACAGAGAAATGACCTGATCTGAGCTACATTTCAGATGGCCCGCTGGCTGCTGTGAGGGAGCAGATCATGCAGCAGAAGGTTACAGCATGTCCCAAGCCAGAGAGAACAACCTGGCTGAGACCTGGAAGAAATCCTCCAGCCCTGACAGATGCACAGAAATGAAAACAAGGGTTCGCCACAGAATGCCTCCCTTTCTGTCCTACGTGGCCAGCCTGGGCCGCCTGGAAGCAGGGGGAGGACGTGTCCTGGCCCGCACTGCAATCAGAAAGGCCTCAGAGCCCCAGTTCTGCTTCCAGCCACCTCCGGAATCTTGGCAACTGCTGAGCCTCCGCTGTTCTAACTGTAAAATCAGAATAATGCCTTGGCCTCACAAGATAGCTTGAATGTATCTGATATGTGAGCGGGCCTGCAGAGGGGCAGGCAGTGTGTCTGTAAATGTTAATTGGTCTAAAGAAATAAAATAAAACACAGATTGTGACTAGTTATGCTTTCCTATTCTTTTGCGGAGTGGGGGGAGTGTATGTAATGAATGTGTGTTGGGCTTCAATACAGACTGGCCCATAGAGAACCAGGTGGGAATCCATCTGTTCTTGTTCCATCGCACTTGAAGTTGTTGTTAGGTGCCACTGCGTTTTCAACCCACAGTGACAGAGCCGAACTGCCCCAGCGGGTTTTCTTAAGCTGTCACCTAGTCCTGCAGAGCTTCGAGTCCTGGAGCCTGTGCATGGGCCCTTACTAGATGAAAACGGAACATGAGCCTAGCTTATCCACAGTGTACCACTCCTCCTCCACTGTGTTCCCAGCAAGGGGAGGATGCTCCCGTAGCCGTCTTAATCCTGGACTGAATCAGATGGTATAATGGATATTCTAAACCATTCTAAGTTCTACTTTAACTTTAAAAAAATGCTCTACTAGGGTCCAGATTTATGAAGCAACTAATATGAGGCCTGGATTTAGAAGAAGTTTTAGCAAAAAAAAAAAAAAAATGATGGCAAAGATTTCCTGTTTATAGTTAACATTGTGCGGAAAAGAACAAGTGAGCACACAGCTCCACCCTGAAAAGCACAGTGGTCCTACTGCTTATGAAGACAGACGGCCCCGTCCCTGCCGAGCCGTCACCGTTTAACGTGTGTGGGATACAGGCTCAAGTTCATCAAGTAGGTGTGAAAACATCAAAATCTCCTGAGACTTCTGGAAGCCACTGAAAAAAGTCTAAAAAGAGCTGTTGTGTGTCTTTTTAATTACCTTGATACTTCATTAACTTTTTGCTGAATTTTTATAATTATCACGACATTTCTCCTTAAATTTTTTCTAAGAAAGCATCACATAAAGGAAAAACAAATAAATATATATGTATTTAGCGTATGTAAGGTCATATTTTTTAAAAAACCTTTCCCATGTACATTGTCCCATAAGTATGAAGTTTATCTTCGACCCAAAAAAACCCCTTTTCTATTATTTAATAAGACAAA
>NW_022103920.1:28304182-28341810 GCF_000313985.2 Echinops telfairi
TAGAAGTAACAATTGGCGGGCACATAAGAATGTGATGTACTATCAAGTGTATATGACTCAAGACTTCTTCTAAGAAATGATAACTGTAAGAAGGAAGACTACCATGCATAGCATGTAAAAACATGTCTGAAAAACGACATAATTCTCCATTCCCGAATTCCTCTCGATCTCTGTCTAAACTTGTCTAGATCTCATATCTGAAGTTAGCAGACGTGTCTTTTTAGTGTGTGTGATGGATTTACATATGTACATATTATTATGTTTAATTATATATAAACTATCACTCACATATAAATGATCACCTATATAGAGTACATATATATGGATGAAACTTTATGTCATTAAAATTTGTATAAGCCCCTAATAAAATGATTTTTTTTAAAAGAATTGGGATCATGATAGTGGGGGGGAGGGGAGGAAGCATTTAGGAAATAGAGGAAAGTTGTATGTTTCATCGTTGCTACACTGCACCCTGATTGGCTCGTCTCCTCCCCGTGACCCTTCCGTAAGGGGATGTCCAGTTGCCTACAGATGGTCCCCACTCCGCACTCCCCCTCATTCACAATGATATGATTTTTGTTCTTTGATGCCTGATAACTGATCCCTTCAACACCTCGTGATCACACAGGCTGGTGGGAACGTTTTTTAAAATACCATCATCCAAACTTCATAAAAAGTTGTTGGTCCTGTGCAAAAAGAAAATGTTATGGATTTTCCTGTGCTGTTTGAACAGATAACCTGACTGGCTAACAATCTATTCTTGAAAAAACTAATGTAGAAGTGGCTCCATTCACTCATTCACATAAATATGTTAGTCAATATTCTTGACACCCTTGGCACTCAATTGAAAATATAACAAAAAATAATTAAAAAAATAAAAACTTGTGAAATGTGAGTTGGGTTTCTAATGACAACAATTGGGATATCGAGATCCTGGAACTGGTGGCCCGAGTACAAGAACGAGCAGCTGGCTGTGTTAGACGCACTAGCCCACCCACTCTGACAGGATACTGCAGCTGCCAGACTTCATGGATGGTTAGAAGTCTTGGGAAAAATCAAATTGTTGGTCCCAAAATGTTAAGTACCCACATCCACATACTAGATATTAATAAAATTCAGTTCTCTTGGCTTTTGTCTATTACATTGTCATCTTTTTGCAAGGACATTTGGTTCAAAGGAAAACTCAGGACCAATAACGAGTGTCTTGGATTACAAACTGACAGCTTAGTGTAGATCTTCAATCTCTCAATCTCTAGTTAATGCTAGCGGTCTATCAATTGCTATGATTGGGCATGTAAAGTCAACTAATCAAGCGTGATGCTTTCCATGACGCTGGCAAAGACTACTGGACTGCCAAAAGAACCTATAAATATGTCTTAGAAGAAGTATAACGGGAATGCTCCTCATGAGGGAGGGTGGTGCTACTTCATACTTCGACCATGTTATCAGGAGGTACCAGTCCCTGAAGAAGGACATCATGCTTGGTAAAACAGAAGGTAAGCAAAAAAGAGGTAAGCAATGAGGTGCACTGTTGCTGGGCCTGCAACATGAGGCTCACCCGGAGTGAAAATGGCACAGGGCCGGCCGTGCTACCTTCCGTTGTACATAGGCTTAACTATGAGTGGAACCTAATCAACAGCATCTAACCTAGAATGTCACGGCGAATTCAAACCACCTCCTACTGGGAGAAGCCCTAATTCAAAGCATAAACATATGACTCCTGAAGGCTCAGGCCTAGATGGATAAAAAAATACTTCAAAGCAAAAAAATGTAGCAAGCATTAATTATATTCAAAACATAATGTGAAACATGCTGTGAGTAGAAGACAGAGTCTCTGGCCCAGGAACTTAACATCTAGTTGAGTTTTTGTCCTGGACCACATGTCACTCAAAGATACAAGAACTATATATAAAAGTACATTTAGATACATTAAGTAGGAATAAAAAGAGTTATCTAAATCCATCTGGAGATAAATTAGATCCTGAAATATAGCTTTAAGGAATTTATGAAAACTTTTGAATTGGTTGCATTTTAAAATCATATTTTATATTGTCTCCTTTTGACTCATTGGAGAAAATAAAATAAAAATTATCGATGAAAACAAAATTATTTACTATATCTTGGCTCCGTGGTAGCAAAACCTGGTAATGTGCTTCTTTAAAGGTTAGAGCCCAGAAAACCCTAAGAGGACGTTTTATACCGTCACATGGAGTGACTATGAGTTGGAAATCAAGTTGCTGGCAACCAACAACAACACTTTTAGGTCCTCCACAAATTGATGGTGAGCATCCCGTCCCTTTGTCCATCTCAGACACTGAGACCCGGTGGGACTGGGCAGGACGGACATTACTGTTAGCTGCCGTGGTCTCACGGCAAGCCCACATAGAACAGGACAAAACCAGTGTGATCCACAGGCTTTTCACTGGCTGCTTTTGGGAAGTAGATCTCCAGGCCTTTCTTCCTCATGTATTTTAGTCCAGAAGGTCTACAAAATCCTGTTCCGTGTCGTAGCAGCATGCATGCCCCGGCTGACAAATGAGGATCAAAGCCAGGCCTGTGCTAAGTGCCACTGGAATCTTCCCTGGTATGTATGTTTGAACGCCTTCAGAAGTGCAAAGCTCTCCACACTTTATGAGACCGTTTCTTCTCTTTGATCTTGTTTAATCCCGCGTAACCCTGCGAAGGCAGAGAAAGAGATCTATCTTGGCAGGAATGCTCTGAAACTCTGGGTGTCCACCTGGCACCGAGTGGCATGCCCATCTCACCTGGCTCAGTGAGCCAGAAGGAAATGTCCTACTGCCAATTTGAATCAACAGAAGGAAGACTGCCAGGTAGGGAGTGACTTGGAATTTTCCAGAACATGCACACCAGCAGCACCTAATATCATATCACAGAAACAAACACCCATTTCACAGCTGGGGGCCAGGCCTCCACAAGGTGAAGCACATCCCACAGCGGCGGTGGTCAGGGCGCAGTTGCTCAGGCCTAGGGGTCTGCAATGATGAGCCACACGACCGGGCTTAGCCACTCCAATTTTCCCCTCGGTTTCTTCACCTACAACGTAGGGAATAATAATAGTGCCTGCATCTCAATTAAATCATTCCTCTCTAGTCCTTAGTGGAGTGAGTTACAGGAGCCATGGCGGTACAGTCGGGTGTGCACTGGACTGCTAACTACAAGGTCACCGGTTCAAGCTCACCTGCAGTTCCACAGGAGAAAGATCGGGCTGTCTGCCCCCATAAAGATTTGTAGTCTCAGAAACCTTATTTGAAGTTTTACTCTGTTCTATAGGGTCATCAAGAGTTGGAATCAATATAACGGTAGTGTTTCGGTGTTTTTTGCTTTGTTTTGCTTTAATAGTGAGTCTCAAGTGGGCAGTGCATGGACAAATATCAGTTGTTATGATACTTAATTATGATTCTATAACTATTAAGATGTGAAGTAAAAATGTTAGCTCAGATCCATGGACACAGACCCAGATTGCCTCACGATACACCACCACTGAAGACAACACCCGCTAGGCCATTTCAGCGGGTGTCCAGCCACAGGGCTTTAGCTTTGCAAAGGACAATCTTTTTCTTTTCCCAGTCATTTTATTGGGGGCTCTTACAGTTCTTATCACAGTTCACACATCCATCCATTGTATCAAGCACATTTGTACATTTGTTGCCATCATCATTTTCAAAACATTTTCTTTCTACTTGAGCCCTGGTTACAGCTCATTTTTTTCACCTTCTGTTCCCCACACCCCCTCCCCTCATGAACACTTGATAATTTATAAAGTATTACTTTTCATGTCTTACACCAACCGTTATCTCCCTTCACCCACTTTTGCGTTGTTCATCCCCTTGGTGGGGGGATATATGTCATCATTGCAATCGGTTTCCCCCTTCCACCACCCCCAACTTCCTCCTACCCTCCTGGTATTGCTACTCCCATTATTGGTCCTGAGGGATTTATCTGTCCTGGATTCCATCTGTTTCCAGCTCTCATCTGTACCAGTGTACATGTTCTGGTCTAGCTGGATTTGTAAGGTAGAACTGGGGTCATGTTACTTGGGGGGAGGAAGCATTAAAGAACTAGAGGAAAGTTGCATGTTTCATCGGTGCTATACTGCACCCTGACTGGATTGTCTCTTCCATGTGACCCTTCTGTGAGGGGATGTCCAATTGTCTACAGATGGGCTTTGGGTCTCCGCTCCGTGCTCCCCCTCCCCCTATTCACCATGGGTATGTTTTTGTTCTGAGTCTTTGATGCCTGATTCCTGATCCCATCAACACCTCATGATCACACAGGCTGGTGTGCTTCTTCCATGTGGGCTCTTTTGCTTCTCAGCTAGATGGCTGCTTGTTTATCTTCAAGCCTTTAAGACCCCAGATGCTATATCTTTTAATAGGCGGTCACCATCAGCTTTCTTCACCACATTTGCTTATGCACCCATTTGTCTTCAACGATCATGTTGAAAAGGTGAGCATCACCGAATACCAGGATATTAGAACAAAGTGTTCTTGCTTGAGGGAGTACTTGAGTAAGGGTCCAATGGCAAAGGACGATCTTAAGATGGATGTGTTGCTAAAATCCAGATTCGTATGTCTGCTGAGTAGTCCTTTGATTTTTATAAAACATAACTGAGGTGGAGAATCACTCACACAGAATGTTAGCGAGTGAAATCATTTCATTCCCCACCTATGGATATATATTTGCCAAATTACCAAACAAATACAGAGAATAACGAGAAGAAGAAAAAAACATTACAACTGGCCCACACCTTAAACACATGCAGTAGACCCAGTGACTGAACAAAGGCAAAACTCAGAGAGTCTTTAAGAAGAGGAGGAAACACAAGACTAAATGCCACCTTCCAGGCAGAACGCAAGCTCCATGTGCGCTCCTCCCCCCTTAGCACGGGCACAGCCTGGCACAGCCTGCTTGTGAGGCTCCCAGGCTTATGCCAGACCTGCACTGAGGAGCCAGCATGACAATTCAGGGGACAGAGAAGGCCAGCGGAGAGACTCAGCATTACCAAGCATCGTCTTGGTTTTGCTGGCTACATCCTTTAGTCTTTCTATAGTTTCAACAGGTGTAGATGTCTTAAAATAGCTAGAACATAGGTAGAGCGCCTGGGTGGTACAAATAGCGCTGACCCAAAAGTGGGAGGTTCAAATGCACTCAGAGGTCAGCTAATCCGAAAATTACTGAGAACCCTATGGCGTTCTAGTCTGACACACAAGGCACCATGAATCGGAATTGACTCAATGGAGTGTTCAGAGTGTGGGAAGTCAGCTGTGGTCAAGTTGCCTGGGCTATTGCATCAATGCCTTGATCTCCCAAACTATCCACAACAGTCTAGTCTCCCTGCCTTGTAGCACTTCCAACAAGAGACCTATGAGGGCAAAACCTAGACCCAGTCTTAGACCTGGATAGGCTCTCCGTAAACAGTAGTCAAGTGGATGGGCCACAAGGAGGAGGCAGTCTGCCCTGCTCTGAGGGCCTCTTCCAGTGGAGGTCGGGGCTGAGCATGGAGGGGTGCCTATCTGGCAGCTAAGAACTGGGTCTATCATCCCTGGGTCCCAGGAAGAGCAAATCCAAAGGGGTCAGCAACACGACAGAGAGGCTTCCAGGGTCCAGGACCCCAGTGATTCAGTGCACGGAGAAACCTAGCACAGCCAGCCCACAGAACAGCGCTGCAAGAGTTAAGAGCCTAGGCCCGGAGGCCCAGGGTTTTACTGCTATTGTTTAGATACCTGACAGTTCTTCTAAAGCTGGCGGGATGGGGGGGGGGGGGGGGGGGCGCCCCGGCAGTGGCTTTCACAAATTATTTCCTTTCAGGAGATTTTGTTTCTTTTGTGAGAACATTGTGCCTTCTAAATGCTATCTGGCATTTGCCCTTAATATAAGATTTCTCTCTAAAGAAAGTCAAACAATGGAAAAGTGACTAAATAGTCCATGTCATATAGCATGACATGGCCTTTTGACATTTTTTTGGATAATAGTTTATAAGAGTATTTTTTCCTTCACCACAGAATATTAAGTGGGAAATGGTGGATACAAAATTGCACATGGAGCATGAAGCTGATTAGACATTATTACCCCCCAAAATAAGATTATCAGGAAAGATTACTTCTTGGCATTGAGATTATAAGTGATTTGTATTATTGTAAAACTTTCTGTACTTTCCGAATTGTCTACAATGAGCATATTGTACTTGGACCAAGAAACTTATGCTTATTATTAAAAGGAAAAGAACTGATGAGAATAATTATTTTCCTGAAAAGGCAGTGGCCAGTTTCAGACTGAAGACTGAAATAAGTATCCAGGACTTCCTGGTAGTGCATCTGTAGGAGACAAACATCAGCTAGAATTAGAGCATACTAATCAGCCTGCTTATTGTGGTTATTGTTTCTAAGTGACATCAAGTTGGTCCCCCATAGCAATCCAGTGCACAGCAGAACGGAACGCTGCCCCGGCCTGCCCCATCCTCACAGTGGTCCCAATGTTTTGAGCCCATCGGTGCAGCCACTGTGTCAATCCATCTCATTGAGTGCCTTCCTCTCGTTTGCTGCCTTACTAGCAAGCATGATAAATACCCTTCCCCAGGGACTGGTCTCTCCTGATAACATGTCCAAGTGCTTGCCTCTAAAGGGCACTCTGACCAACAACCAAAACAAAGTTAAAATTAAAGTCTCCTATAAGTAGGGTGCAAGTTCCGACTGGCACACCAGCCCCAGAAGATGGATAACCTTCATAGTTACACGTCCATCAAAGGAGAGTGGCCCTGCAACGTAATCTAATTATGTCCCTTTGAATTGTACCATGGTAACAAATGAGTTGGGGATGCTGTTTTGCTTTTGTTTGTAACCTTCCCTTCCATATCTGCCTTGTGAAATATTCTGGGAGCCCTAACAGAAGCACGAGGCCTGGGCACCAACGCTCTGACTGGCGAACACTGCATAAATTACCAGTGATACAGCGCCTGCACTGTGTCCAGAGCGTCTGCAGCAGATGAAAAGCTTTTATTTTGGTAAGTAAGAAGCAGGAGAATGGGAATAAAAACATGTAGGTGGCTAGACTCCATGAAGGGCTGCCAACCTTCCTATTTCCTCTGGCCTTTTTTGGATGCCCTTTCCTATTCCCCTTATCAGCCAGCAACACTCCCATCTACTCTGTTCCTCTGGCTAGAAGCTCAGGGATCATCCCGAATTCCCCATCAGCCTCCTTCCCACGCCCACGCACATCCCAAATGCAGCCTTTTCTCTCTCCACAGCCATCACTACTTCTCATCCGGACTTATGCAAAAGCCTCCTTCTGTGGACTAAATTGTGTCCCCCAAAATAGGTGTTGTACACCCCATTTGGGGGGCAGGGCTTTCTTTGTTTTGTCAGTGAGGCTTTATCAGTGTAGGGTGTGACTTAAGGCAATTCCTTTTGAGACACAGAAAAACGGATGCAGCCTAGGTGCAAGCAAGTCCAAGCAAGGGAAAGATGGATGGCAGGCAGAGAGCGCCAGGAACTCTGAAGAGCTAGAGGTGCTGGCAAAAGGGTTTTCTCACAGAGCAGGCAGGGAGGGTCTCCAGAGCTGCCCCCCTGAATTTGGACTTCTGTTGGTTAAAAGCACCCACTTCTGATACTTCCTATGGCAGCACTGAAAACCTCTGCTACCTCCTAAGGATCTCTAGTTTCCATGCCTGCTCTGTTCCCTCCAATACCTTCTACATAGTACAAACACCGGGCCATGCTCCATCTTGACTTAAATCCCACAGTAGCACACAGACATGAAAACAATTAAACGTAGCTGAGATTACAGAAGACTTAAATAAATGGAAAGATGTTCGTCGTTCTTGAGTTGAATTGTTAAGATGTCAATACAGCCCAAAGTGATCAACAGATTCAACACAACCCCGGTCAACCATTCAACAGCCTTCTTTCCAGAAATGGAAAAACCAATCCACAACTTTACATGGGATGTCAGGAGATCCTGAATAGCTACAGCAATGTTGAAAAGAAAGAACAAAGTAGGAGAACTCATATTTACTGATTTAAACATGTATTATGGAATGGTGGTTACATGTTGAGCTTCAATCTGCATGGTCGGCAGTTCAAAACCACCAGCCATTCCTCAGGAGAAAGAAGGGGCTTTCTACTCCTGTTAACATTTACAGTCTTGGAAATACACAGGGCAGTTCTACCCTGTCTGACAGGGTCTCTATGAATAGAATAGGCATCAAGTCCATGGCAGTGAACTTGGTTTGGGTACAGCTACAGTAATCAAAATAGCATGGTACTGGTAATAGTAATAGACACTAAAAACTGACAGGTCAGAAATAAATTCACATTTCTGTAGTCAACGGATTATTGACAAGAATACTAAGCTCAGATGCCGGGGAAAGAAAAGAAGGGTCTCTTCACTAAATGACTGTGGGAACCCTCGATTTCCACAGCAGAAGGAAAGGGAGTCCATGCTTCACACCATACTTAAAAAAAAAAATCAAAATAGATTAAGTACAAACTGAAACAACAAAATTCTTAGGAGAAAAAACAGGGGCATTGCTATCAGGACTCTCTGTTAGCAGTGTGTATCCCACATAACACAAGCACAAACAACAAAAGATGAAATAATGGGACCTCAAAAAATGGGGAAAGTTTGTGCCTCAACAGACTTTATCCAAAACAAAGAAAAGGCAAGCTTCTTTGGAAACCATATATCTGATAAGAATCTAATAATTAAAGTGCATATAAAACTTTAACAACAGAAAAGACAAACAGACAAAGGACTCGAATAGACATTTTATTAAAAAGGACATCCAAATGGTCACCAAATACATGAAAGACTGTCCAGCACCATCAACCACTGGAGAGATGCAAATGAAACCCGCAGGGAAATACCGCGTCACTTCCGTGCTCACTCCCAGCCAATGAGTCAATTCTGACTCATAGCATCCAATAGGACAGAGTCGAAACGCCCCTGTGAGCTTCCAAGACTGAAGAGCCTCAAGGGAGTAGAAACCCCTCGTCTTTCTCCCTCGGAGCAGCTGGTAGTTTCAAAGTGCTAACTTCATGGTTGGCAGCTGCCCGTGTAACCCGGTGACTTTGCTTCTAGAGGTCGCTGGGTAACACAGTGTATTGTTATTACCTACTAACCAAAAGGTTGGATGTTCAAACCCACCTCCCAGTGCCACAGAGGAGACGTCTGGTCATCTGCTTCCCTCGGAAGCCCTCTGCAGCGCAGTACTACTCTGTAACCCACACGGCTGCCATGCGGTGGAACAAACGTCCCAGCAATGGGCTTGCATTTTTCTTTTGCTGCTTTCTGTTTGATCGGGCAAAGCCCACATTCTTTCCTCCCTCACAGCTTTACACAGGCTGAGATTCCCCCCAAGCACTTTCCCAGCCCCAGGCTGACTTCCTGCCATCCCGAAGTTCAACTCCCAAGTCCACTTTCTTTACATTAACTTCCGTGAGTATCCTCGACCTCTGTGCCCTCTCTGGTAAATGGGAATTCGCTTGTGTGTGGTTTTAGCCATGAAATGAGAAAGCCCATGAGAGCAGGCACCGCTTCTAAGTCACTCTTGGTCACTGCTATATATAGCTCTAGCTCCTGAGCTGAATATGGTTTAGTGAAGAACGTTGTCTTGTCTGTAATGTGTGGTACAGTATATAATCATTAGTGCAGGACTAGGACAATATACTCCCAACTTCCAAGCTGATTGCTGAAGTCATTGTTTCCTTGTCCATGCGATTGCCTAGCATGCCCTCTCAGGCCAATTTCTAGAAGAAAAATTTGGCAGGTAGCCTTGTAACCAGGAAAAACATCCCCGCCTCCAAGCACCTGGTTTTAATCGGGCTAACCCACCCGTAGATGTTGCAGCCTTCATATTTCTCCTCTAAATCCAAATCCTTTCATTATGGCCGGTCTATGAGGTTATGTGATGATGCACAGAGTGTAAAGTGCCAGAAACCAAATCAATGTAAAGTCGGAGTGCAGCTGGACACGCACATTTGCATGGTTCTATAAATGTCCCAGAAAACTCTCTCAGTGTAATCCTATCTGATGGGCCTCGCATCACAGAGCCCTCCACCAGATTCTGGGTGCACCCCAATTCTTGCAGTCAAATGCTCTTCTTGGAAAAGCCTCACCCTTCCAATTTCATAAGCAATATATTAAGATGAAACACACAACTCTTAGAAGCCAACTAGCACCCCGGTGATAAATGACTGTTTCTAAGCCTTCATCACTTAAGTGCTTGAAATGTTTAACTTGTCACCTTAAAGCAGCGGTTATCAACCTGTGGGTCATGATCCTTTCACAGGGGTCCCCCGATTCATAAGAGTAGCAAAATGACAGTGCTGAAGTTGCAACAAAAATAATTTTATGGTTGGGGGTCACCCCCACATGAGGAACTGTGTGAAAGGGTCACGGCATGAGGAAGGTTGAGAACCACTGGCTTAAAGGAAGGCTCTATCTCAGGAAACATAAAAGGCTAAGGGACAGGCATTCCCGCAGAATGAATTCACAAGGTGGCAATAAAGAACAAAGGGCTGGCTTTATTTCTTAATCAATGATATCCTTAACTTTAGTATTTTGCTTAATCTACTCATTGCAATTTTAGTCTGAGATTAAACCAAAAATAAACAACAGTAACAACAACAACAAACCTCATTGCTGTTGATTCTGACTTGGACCAACCCTGCTGGATGGAGTCCAACTGCCCCAGTTTCCAAGGTTGTCAATCTTTGTGGAAACGGCCTAGCACATCTTCCTCCCACAGATGGGTTTGAATTGCTAACCTTTCAGTTAGGGGCTGAGTGCTTTAACCAAAGTGCCTAAACCAAAAGCTATGGAGTACATACAAATTCCAATTCCTCCCAACAGCATTGTTGTAATAACCTATTTTTATTTAGTATTTAATCACTCCATGCATTGACTTATTAAATCTTCTCAGCAGCACTGCTAGGTAGGTACCCATATCCGACTCAGACAACCCTATAGGACAGAGTAGACGGCCCCCATAAGGGTTCCAAGATTGGAAGTCTTTACATGGAAGCCACAGCTTTCCAGGCCAAGGAACTAGTGGGCTTTGAACCACCCACCATTCGGCTAGCCGCAATGCACTTAATCCACCAGAGCACCAGAGCTCTTTAGCTATGCGACAGAGATGAATACATCTAAGTGAGGGCTTCACGCACAGAGTACTTGTAACAGGTCGGCTAGACTGTGTTCTAGACTGCTTTCAGATTCGACCTGGTGTTGTTCCATTTCTAAGTTCAAAATCTCAACATGTTTCGTTTATACTTTCTAGCACCGGTAAGTGAATGGAAAACAAACATCCATTTTCTTGATAAAGATCATATTCTAGGCCCTTTCTTAGGCACTGGTGAAGCAAACAAGAAGACAAGGAAGGCCCATTCTGGAGAATAAACTGGAACAAGTGGAAGGATAAATAATGACCTAACAGAAAGCGCATCTGGCAGTTAGCAGCCACCAGGGTGCCCTCTCAAAGAACAGAATCAAGCAAAAGCCTAAGAGCTAAGGATGGCCCTTACCCAGCTCATCCACGTTTGCGAATCAGCATAGCCATCCCACCTTCATTAATTCAGTAACCACCTGCATTGTGCCAGGCTTGCTGTCAGTGCTTAACATACGATGACCCTAACAGATAAAGTCCTTGCTGTGAGTGCCCTTCAAGAGCACCGCAAGATAGCAAATATCCCGATACGGTGAGTCACGTGACACCTTTTGGTTTCCCAGTACATATACAATTAGGTTTATACTACACTGTAGTCTATGGAAAATATGAAATAAATTGCCAGAATGTGACAGAGCTATGGGTGACCACATGCTGCCAAAAGCCTTGCCCCAGGCCTGTGGCCGCCAATCTTCAATGTGTCAAATGGCCTTGATCCGCAGGTTCTAGTTGTGTGTTCGTACTTGCTTTGTCCAAGATTGAAGACGACAGCCTGCGATTCTTTTTTTTTTTTTAATCAATTTATTGGGGCTCGAAAAATGAGGACCTAATGTCGGGGGTTTAAATGGAGAGAAAATGTTTTGAGAAACGATGTACAAATGCGCTTTACACAATTGATGTGTGTACGGAGTGGGATAACAGTTGTATGAGCCCCTAATAAAATGTTAATAAAAAAAAATTAAGGGATTAAAAAAAAAATTTATTGGGGCTCATACAGTTCATCACAATACATAGATCAATTGTGTAAAGCACATCTATACATTTGTTGCCCTCATTATTCCCAAAATTCGCTTGCCTCTTGGGTTCCCGGTAGCCTGCGATTCTTAACGCTGCAGCCAGTTATGCCTAATGGCGCTTGCATTTCTTGGCGGCAAAGGCGTTAAGAGAGAAAGCCACTCATCAGTAAGTGATGGCAACAACTCCGAAGAACACCACAGACAACACTGCCTCTTGGACTCCTCGGCCTGTGGTCGCTGCACAGGTTGAGTTTCTGAACTCTACAGCTACGGAACCACGGCAGGATAAAAAGGCACAGCCCAAACGGATGTTGGACGAGACGCATGGCAAAATAAAACACATTTCTCTTCATACAAAGCAAGCTATTGCACATCAGTAAGAAAAAGAAACCATTTGAACACTTAGTTAACAATGTTCAACCTCCTTCAAGATTAAAGAAACACAAATTAAAATGAGGTCCTATTTTCTCCCATCAGGGTAAACAAAGACAAATGACCATTATCATTATAAAAATGTGTCATACTTACTATATACAATCATCCTCAGTTTTCAGGTGAGAGAGTTAAGTTACTGCATAGTATCACAGAGCTGGGAGAGGGAAGAATTGTCATCTCTAAGTTTCCTAATACACAGCATTGGTCGAACATGAGATACAACAGGTATTTTCAGACATCATGGCTGATAATGACTAATGGAACACTCCTTGTAGGAAATGTCCTACATGGGACTTATGGTCCCTGAAATTGGTACAGGTTGCCTGCTCATGAAATGAAAGCCTTATCTATCACGGCAAAAGCAAAATATGCCAAGGTCTTGTGTTCCTTCTAGAGATAACTTGTAGATTTCTAAACCAGAAGAGGTGTGCATGCAGACCTCATTGTGTTTTCTACCTGCTGTTTCCAAGTTCAGTGGTTTCGCAGATGAGGTAAAATACCCAGTTGGGGGTCATACTTCTTCCTCTCCTCTCAGCTGTGGCTGCAGTCATGCCCACAGACATGATCTGAGCACTCCCACCCTCCCTCACCACCACCACAACCCGCCCCAAAAGGAACCACACTGACTCTAAGAGACAGGATCATCCAGACAATTGGAAATCACTGAACAATGTTGGCTTTGTATTTAAGAGGGAACAAAGAGAGAGTGACACTATGCCTGATGTGTCTCTTACTGTCTTGTAGTTCCCACTTCATTGTGGAAACACAACCTAGACTAGAAAGAGACTCTAAGTCACATGACCTCTTTGGAGAGTAATTTGGTAAAATCCATCAAAATTATAAGTTGGTAAACTGCTCCATCTATTCTATTTTCAAAAATTTGTGTTTTGAATATACTTGTCCACAGTCACAAAAACTTGTAATAGTCAAAACTTTAAAACCATCTCAAAACCCATCAAAACAGTACTACTTACGAGGTGCTGAAGGGATCAGTTATCAGGCATCAAAGAACAAAAAATCATATCATTGTGTGCTCACCTCCATGATACGATCGCCGAAGACAAATGGGTGCATAAGCAAATGTGGTGAAGAAAGCTGATGGTGCCCGGCTATCAAAAGATATAGCATCTGGGGTTTTAAAAGTTTGAAGGTAAACAAGCGGCCATCTAGCTCAGAAGCAACAAAGCCCACATGGAAGAAGCACACCAGCCTGTGCAATCATGAGGTGTCGAAGGGATCAGGTATAAGACATCATCAGAACAAAAAGTCTTACCATAGTGAATGAGGGGGGAATGCAGAGTGGAGACCCAAAGCCCATTAGTAGGCCACTGGAGATCCCCTTGCAGAGGGGTCTCGGAGAGGAGAAGAGCCAGTCAGGATGCAATGTAGCAACGATGAAAAATACAACTTTCCTCTCGTTCCTAAAAGCTTCTCCCCCCCACCACCACCACCTATCATGATCCCAATTCTACCTTGCAAGTCTGCCTAGACCAGAAGATGTACACTGGTACAGATAGGAACTGGACACAGGGAATCCAGGGCAAATGATCACTTCAGGACCAGTGGTATGAGTGGCGATACTGGGAGCGTAGAGGGAATGTAGGTTGGAAAGGGGGAACCAATTACAAGGATCTACATGTGATTTCCTCCCTGGGGGATGGACAACAGAAAAGTGGGTGAAGGGAGATATCGGACAGGGCAAGATATGACAAAATAATAATTTATAAATTATCAAGGGTTCCTGAGGGAAGGGAGAGCGGGAAGGGAGGGGAAAAAATGAGGACCTGATGCCAGGGGCTTACTTAAGTGGAGAGCAAATGTTTTGAGAATGATGAGGGCAGTGAATGTACAAATGTGCTTTACACAATTGATGTAGGTATGGAATGTGATAAGAGTTGTATGAGCTCCTAATAAAAACGATTTAAAAAAAAAGAGTATACTTAAGTAAACTATGAGAGTCATACCAAACTATGGTACTGCAACTTGCTCTTGAACATAAAGTAGAAGGCAGAAAATACCAGGAAGAGATTTACTTGTATCTTAAAGGCTATGTGAAGGCCTTCAACTGCGCAGAGCATAACGAACTACGGACAGCATTGGGAAGAATGGGAGTTCCAGAGCACTTCATCGTGCTCATGTTGAATCTCTGTGTAGAACCAGCCACTTGTTAGAAGAGAACAAGAAATTACTGCATGTTTTAAAATAAGGAAGGAAAGTGTGCATCAGGGTTGTATCCTTTCACCATACTTATTCAATCTGTATGCTAAGCAAATAATCAGAGAAGCTGTACTAAGTGAAGAAGAACTTAACATCAGGATGGAAGGAAAGTATATTAGCAACCTGCAATATGTAGATAACTCAAACTAGTTTGCTGAAAGTGAGGAGGAGCTGCAGTAGTTGCTGGTGAAGATCAAGGCCTTCTGACCGATTGCAATTGATTGTGAATAAAACCAAATCCTCACAACTGGACCATGAACACGTGCACAAGAGATTGAAGTTGTCAAGGATTTTATTTTGCTTGGAGTCACAATCAGTGCTCATGGAAGCAGCAGTTAAGAAATTAAATGACTTACTGCATTGGGAAAATCTACTACGCAAGTCTTCTTGGAAGAGTAAGGGTGCCTAACCCAAGCCCTGGTATTTTCTATTGCCAATCAATACCCACTACAGAAAAGATATATATATTCTCCAAAATGAGGAGGACATCTGGGTCTGAGTCTAGGTAAGAACCAAGAAAATAATCCTAAAGGGTTACCTTTCAACTAACTAACCAATTGGTCCATAAAACAAACACTATCACCAGTGAGTTCTGTGCTCCTTACAAGAGGGGTCTTCAAAAAGTTTGAGAGAATGCATATTATGGAAAGAAAAAAAAAAACTATGCTCAGATTTCAAAATGTTCTCTGCGTCAAAATAAACTTGTAATAACATGTCTGAACAAGACCTAGTTTGAGGTATGAAGGACAGGGGCAGTTTGAAAAGAGTCCCTATCTGAGCAACAAGAATTCTGCCAAAATTGAAGCAAGAACAAATTTAAAATTTATAGTGATGCAAAATCATAGGAAGAACAGTAAAATCATTGATGCTTTACAAAAAGTTTGGAGGATAGTGGCCACAAAGAAGTCAGCAATTTACAAATGGGTAACTCATTCTAAGAAATGGACAAGGCAGCAGACCATTTACATCAATTTTAGAGGAAAACATTAATCTTGTTTGCGCTGAGGAGGACTGATGATTAACATCAAAAACAGTAACAAGCATCTCAGTTGGTTTCTCTACCCAATTCTGACTGAAAAATTAAAGTGGAGTAAGCTTTCTGCTCGATGAGTGCCCAAACTGTTACAGACGAGCAGAGGAGAAGAGCGAAGTTTTCCATGGAAATTGTAAACAAATAGGATCAGTATCCTGGGGCATTGCTTGGAAGAAATGTAACAGGAGATGAAGCGCGTACTATCCTAAAGAAAATGCATACTCAAAGCAAGGGCTACCCAAAGGTGGAAGAGAGAATGCAGTCAAAGCAAACGTGAGCCAGCCAAGAGCAAAGGTTACAGCAACAGTGTTGAAACACTCGGTGCTTTGCTTGTTGCCTTCCTGGGGAGACAAAGAAAGGTAACATCTGCTTATGAGGAGAGTGTTTGCTGAAAGTTAGGGAGAGCTTTAGCAGAAAAATATGAGGGAGTTTCACCACAGGGTCCTTCTCCAGTATAACAATGCACCTGCTCATTCTCTCATCCAACAAGAGCAATTTTGGGAGAATTTCTATAGAAAATCACACCTACTCCTACCCCAAGTAGCAAAAGATTTTAGAGCGGAGTTGGGTTGGGAAATTCACCAGCTGGGGCTTTCCGACCAATGGAGGACATTTTATCCGCCTTCCAATCCTCATCTGAGGACTCTGGCTTCTTTTTATTTTCTAATCTTAAACGATTTAACGGGCACCCGTTTTTCTTCAATCAATAATGTCATATAGCAAACACTGCATTGGCTTGTGGACATTTCCCGCAGCCTCAGTTCTTTGGGACTGGACTAAATAAATGGCTGGTATCTGATGACAAAAGTGTCTTGAACTTGATGGAGCTGATGTTGAAAAACAACGTAGATATTATTTTTATCTTTCCATTCTATTTTTCATCAACTTTTTGAAATGGCATCAGATATATAATTAAACAACAACAACAAGGATCCACTGGGGCTCAAACAGTCAATAAAGACCGTAAAGCAAAGGGGAGACATGGTGGAGGGGTTGGGAAGGAAACAATAATGGTGGAAACAGAACAGGCAGAAGGGAAATCGCGAGACTGCTAATGCAACGTGAAAAAATGTAACCAATGTCACGAAACGAGAAGCATAGACACTGTTAAACAGCTTAATTTACTGTGCAAACTTTCACAAATAATAATAATTTTTTAAAAACATATTTAAAATCCCCTCTCATCATCTCCACATGCTTGAGCACAGAAACCTGAAACCGTGATTTCAATGAAGATTTTCCTAGAGTACTTCTTATTTCTCCACAGACTAACAGTAATGCGCCCTAAGACCTACCGTAAGAAGTTATATGCCAAAGCTCCCATTAACCAATGAGTACACAGTTTAAATGCTGAGAAGTGATGGGCTAACTTATACGGTCAGATATTTGATTCAACCCTACCCAGAAAAATCTCGTGGAATCAAGCGTGTGTTTTTTGTCATACAATTAAAAGGCTCATTTTAATTCCAAATCATCAGCTAATAGCAAAAGCTCTTGGAAAACATAAGAGCCACACTTTCTAAACTTTTAATTTAGTGTAACACATTGAGCTTAACATGCAATGTAACAGAGCTAATAGTTTCAGGAAGACTGACAAATACTTTATTCCCACCACCTCCAAAAAGAGGATCTGAAGAATGCTCAGCACTAATTATTCATTCTGAAAGAAAATGCCTCTCGGGCACTCAGGTGTGAGCAGTGCACAAGGTGATGGACAAAGGTCATTGTCTTGTATGTTTTCTACTCCATCCTAATCTATTACTTTGGGGTGACTTGCTTTGTTTCAATGGCATCGTACTTCTCCCCCTCTTCAGCTTGAAGCTGGCTGTCTTTAGAAGCATTTGTGGTAGAAATGTGCACTGAGAGTACAACATAAAAATGTAATGCTGTGAGTTCTCATACAAAATACAAGGTCACCAGGCCTTACTCACAAATGCCAAATTCCTCTAATTGCCAGGATAAAATTCCAATGTGTAGGGGGAAGGCTGCCTCATAGAACATGGCACCAGGAAGCACTCTGGCCACCAAGTGACTCCGTGGCAGCTGTTCAGGGAGAGCTGCCTCTCCGCTCATGCTGCCAGTGTTCTCAGAGCCAGGAGGCAGCATCCAATCAACGGCTTTTGTATCTGGCTAGACGAGGAAGAAGGCTTGTCATAAAGCGAACTCCTACACTTTGCAAGAGTGCTTCAGTGCTGAGTAAGGGCATGCCGAGCCGGGCTGGGGAGTCTGCCGCCTTGGTCACACTTGCTCCTCCCCAGACCAAAGGATTTGAGACTGAGGTTGCATTGGGAAATTCAGACAAGTGGGGCTTTACCACCAAAAGCAGGGCTTTATTTTTTTTTTCAGTAAATCATTCTATTAGGGGCTCTTACAGCTCTTATAACAATCCACACATCAATTGTATCAACGCATTTATACATATATTGCCCTCATCATTTCCAAAACATTTTTTCTACTTGAGCCCTTGATTTTTTTTATTATTATTATGCAGCTGTTTCAAAATACAGAAACCAAACCCAAAAGTGTATGAATGTGTCATATGGTTGCCCCAACACTCCTGTCTTCCCCGATTCTGTGTTCAACCAGATTCTCCAAAATGGTCGGCAAGAATGGTCGGCCTCATTTTCGGTGTTCCCGGTGCCTGGAAAGGAAACCAACGGCACACAGTGGAGTGCAGCCAGTTAGTGGCCTTAGTGGGAATACTATCAATTCTCTAAAGCAAAAAAATAATTCGATGTTCCAACTCCCATCTGCCCAGCGAGGGAGAGACACAGTAGTCCTGCTCAGCTGAAATAACCCCACTGATGCATGAAACATGTTGGCTGACCCTTACTGCACACATGATGACTGAGAGGTGGACACACGCGGTACACATGACAAAGACAGACGCGTGGCATCGTTTAGACTGACATCCATCCATTGGGGCAGAGATGCCATCGCCTGCAGAGGACTGGCGGCTGACCATCAAGTTCAACTACAGGACAGGCAAGAGAGAAATTTTAGTCTTTCAGGAGTAATGAGTGCTAATGAAATATCGGAAAGTGGGGGTTTAATGAGCTTCCCAAAGGGCAATAAACAATCTCCAGGGCAGTTTACTAAATAGCAAAGAAATACTGTACTTCACAGCCTGGGATCTCAAGAGATGTCAGAGAAAGAAAAGCCAGGGTCGCATGCTTACGATGTTGCTCATGTAAGAAATCTCTATGGTTGGTGAAATAGATATGAAGCCATAAGGGTATATTTCCTGGTATGCTTCTCAAGAATCCTCAGTTAGGTAGCATAAAGCATTTATTGAATCTATATTATATCCTAAGCTAGTGTCGTCGGCAAGTCTGTATTCAACCAGGTTCTCCTTAACAAAGAAGTCACTCAGGAAAAATGGGGTGGGGTGGTGAAGGCGATCCTAAGTTTTTGAAGCTACAGATTAAAGAACACTCAATGCCAACGCGTGTCTGGGAACCAACTCTGAACATATTTGTTGAACCTACTAGCAAGATGCCAGGTACTGAAAATGCTCATGAAAAACCGTTCTGCGTGGGAGTGGTGGTTAGAAGAGAGCTGTCCCTCACTGGGCGGGAGGAAGCATGCACACAAAGAGAGATCTACATAGGCCGGCTTCTGGGAAAACACAGGGCCTGGCGACTCTGAAACTGAGACGCTCATTAGTTAAATTGTCTACTTTATATGTGTGTGTTCTACTTTAAGCAAATGTAATGTCCTGAAGAAAATCTGAATTTGCAGATGAATTATATGCTTTTTAAAGAAGTCTTTGTCACCCCTGATAGTCATCCTATCCACCCGACCCCACCACCACCACACACCAAAAAAAAAAGAGACTAAAAATAGGAAGCATGCTTCCATTCATTGAAATACTCTATTGACCAAAGAAATCAATGCACAATTTCAGGAAACCAAGGCGAGGCGTCCTTTGCATCCCTGCATTATTGTCCCCTCTGACACCACACACAGCTGGCTGGAGAGCAGGGACGCTGACTTCCTCACCCAGGGAGCGGCACAGGCCAACTTCACATGACGCTGCTGACAGGAAAATAAACAGGTCACAGTCAGGTGTGCAGCGGTGATTTCCTCCACGGAGAGAGACCCGAGGACTCGGGGATCGAGGCCTTTAAGACCCAAGAATCGGAACTCCCCAATCCTCTGCATGGAATCAGATGTACACACAACACATTTTGGCCTCGGGAAAGCTGGTAGGTCGGGGAAATAGCTAAGTTTGTTGCAACAGTGAAAGACTTTCAGAATATGCTTAAATCCTGAGGAGGGCAGCAATGTTGCCTGTTTTCCCAAGTACGGAGACCCCCAACTGGTAGAAAGCCTAAAAGAAGCAAGCCACCACATAGACTCCCAGGT
The DNA here is from genome assembly GCF_000313985.2 of Echinops telfairi. Lineage (NCBI taxonomy): Eukaryota > Metazoa > Chordata > Mammalia > Afrosoricida > Tenrecidae > Echinops > Echinops telfairi. Next base: position 28,324,434 of record NW_022103920.1, read on the forward strand.
GTCTTATCTCCCTACTACTCCTCATGAGGCGCCTGGTGGTGTAGTGGTTTCGAACTGGCCTGAGACCCCAAAGTCAGCAGTTGAAAACCAGCTGTTCCCCCTCTGGGGAAAGACGGGGCTTTCTACTCCCGAGAAGAGTCTCAGGAAGCCACTGTAGGGTCGGCATCGACTCGATGGCAGTGAGTTGACTTTTTTGGTGTGACTCGTCCTTAAATTATTATAACTATGCCCAGCTCAATGAAGAAGAACTTTGCAAACTTCTTGAAGGGAAAAATGTCACTTAATCCACTTAAATGTCGATAAGCAAGATAAAGCATCAGCAAAGTATCATCTCAAAGTATCATACGTAAAGGCATGTATGGCTTTACAAATATTTGTCAAACGTTCAAATTCAAACTCCCTTCTCTCTGCTCTCAAGTGCCTTCCAGCTCACAGCAGCCCCACAGGACCAGGCAGAACTGCGCTTGTAGGTTTCTGAGACTCACTCCCTAGGGGAGTGGACAACCTCGTCCTTCTCCTTATGGTTGGCAATCCAACTCCTAAGCCCGAGCACCATCCGGGCTCCTTTGACACACGTCTACATCAGAGGTGATGACTGACCTTGAGAAAGATTGCCCCTTGAATGTCAAGCATGAGATACGTTCAAACATACCATTACAATCTAGAAACTCATTCATTTTTTCCAGACACTTTCCTGAATAAAGAAAAAGATGCAGGCAGGATTGTGCTCGCTGTCGCCAGCAAGCCACTCTGAAGGATGAGATAAACTAAGAACCAGTGTGAAGTGAGGAAAGCTTAAAACCCAGAACTGCTCGTGTTTTCTCCTGGAAGAGCTCGCTACCCCTCCTTCCAGACTTTCACGTCAGCAAACCAATAAATGGAAAAATCACTGCCCAAGTCAGCACAGTAAAACGCAAACCCCTTTGCCTGCCTGACTCAAAGCACAGATAGCATAACTAAAAGTAGCCAACAAAATACTGTTGCCTAGGACCAATTTCAAAAAAGAGGTTTAAAACATCCACAGAGATGAATTCATAATCCATTTCAAAAGGCACATTAGTCACCTGAGGGTTATCACTGGCCTAGTGTGGTTTTATAAGTTGGGGGGGGGTCCTCAATGTTGGTTACTTTAATTCATATGATATATCCAGAATGTTTATATGCTCCTATTAGAATACATATATATAAAATGCCATTTCAGATCAATTCCATCTCTATAAAATGTGACTTTATGAAGTCTAAGGATTTTTGAAAATTATCTTAAATAATGTCAAAGAATTAGAAAAAATCCTTTTAAAATATCAATGTAGTTTAGAGAGTTTATGAGCATTATCTTAAATCTATATTAAAAGTGAAGGTTAACTTTGAGTTTTAAAATCATAGATTTATCAAATTCTCAAAAAAGAATGGCAATTCAACAAGACTATAAAACTAGTTTCATAAAAACTAGGGATCATATTTCCGAGCAGAAAAGCTCATTCGTTTAGACCATCTAATTAAAGAAATGTGAACATTTAGACAAGGCCTGGACTGGGCTTACTTTTAAAATGCAATAATGTGATTCCCTAAGGTAGAACAAATGAGAGAAAGTTAAAAAAGAGTTCACCTGTTGAGAGAACAGACATGTAAAGGGCCAAAAATGCATTTACATGAAAATAACTTTAAGTGTTCTAGGTACAAACCATTTTCATCTACTTGTGAAAACACATCCTAAAAAACTTTACATGGTAACATTTTTTAGTGAAATCTCATTTTTGTAGGCTTATTTAGACTTTGCACGAGTTCAAATAAGTCCTCCTCCAAAAGTAAAAGGAAACAGTGGAACGAACTAGGAGGCAAAAGACATTTACAGAGATATAAACATAGGCATGTACATATGTAAATATATTAAAATATAATGATAGGGATAGAGGTCTATGTACATATATTTATAGGTTAAGTATTAAGGTAGCAGATGGACATTGGGCCTCTACTCAAGTCCTCCCTCAAGACAAGAACACTTTGTTCTAATAACCTGGCATTCTGTGATGCTCACCTTCCTGACATGATCGCTGAAGACAAAATGGGTCCATAAGCTAATGTGGTGAAGAAAGCTGATGGTACCCAGCTATTACAAGATAAAGCATCTTTAAGGCTTGAAGTTAAACAAGCGGCCATCTAGCAGAAAGCAACTAAGCCCAAATGGAAGAAGCACACCAACCTGTGGGATCTTGAGGCATCCATGGGATGAGGTATCAGGCATCGGAAGACCCAGAACAAACAACCATTTCGATGCGAACGAGGGGGGTCAGAATGGAGACCCAAAGCCCATCTGTAGACATTGGACATCCACTCACAGAAGAGTCATTAGGAAGGGACAAGCCAGCCAGGGTGTAGCCACCAACACAACACACAACATTCAGTCTCTGCTTCTTCAATGCTTCTCTCCCCCACTATCATAACCCCAGTTCTATCTTACAAATCTGACTAGACCAGAGCATGTACACTGGTACAGATAAGAGCTATCGACACACAGAATCCAGGACAGATACACCCCTCCGAATCCAGGACAGATAAACAGCTCAGGACCAATAATAAGAGTAGTGATACCATGATGGTAGGGAGAAGATGGGGGGAGAAGAGGGAGAAAGGAGTAACTAATCGCAATGACTGATGTACATCTTCCCCCAAGGAAGGTCGAATAACAGAAATGTGAGTGAAGGGAGACAGTGGACAATGTAAAATATAAAAATAAAAATAATTTATAAATTATCAAGGGTTCATGAGGGTGGGGGGGTGGAAGAGGGAGAGGAAAAAGAGGAGCTGATATCAAGGGCTCAAGTAGAAAGAAAATGTTTTGGACATGATGATGGCAACATATGCACAAATGTGCTTGATACAAGTGATGTATGAATTGCTATAAGAGCTGTAAGATTCCCCAATAAAGTGGTTTAATAAAATAAAATAATAAGGGGGAAGAAATGGGGAGCTGATGTCAGGGGGTCCAGTGGGGAGGGAATGCTTTGGGAATGATGATGGGGCATACGAGCAAACGTGCTTGACACACTGGTGAATGTGTGGATGGTGATAAGAGATGTAAGAGCCCCCAATAAAAGTATTTAATAAAAAAATAAAAATTAATAAATAAATCCTCCTTAAAATTCAAATGAATAAGGATTTACTAACATCACAGCATTTATTTACTATAGTTTCTGTTAAAATGCATATTAGGTGAGTAAGAGAAAATAAGTCACTCCTGGCAAACTCATATTTTTAAATCATTTTTTATTTTTAAAAGTTTAACTAATTTTAATTTTGTTGCTGGCTTTGTCACTGTTAGGAGAAATAAGGCTCTGAATAAACAGATAAATCATGTTCACCAAATAGAAGACTCAATATTGTTAAAATATCAATCCCTTCCCAAATTGCTTTTAAAAAAACACACAAAAAAATTCCAGCAGGCCTTTTCATAAAATTGACAATCAAATTTTTCAAATCTATATGAAAATGAAAATATTTAACATAGCCAAAATAATTCTTATAAAAAGAACACAGATGGAGGGTTTGCACTACTTGATTTCAGTATTTATTATAAAGCTGCAGCCATCGAGCGTGCGGCGGCATCGAGGGGCCTGAGGGAACACACGGAGTCACTGGAATAAAAGACAGACAAGAAATAAGAGGCCAAGGGATTCGCTGGAGAGCTGTCAGTTCAATGGGGACCGATGGTCTTTCCAAGAAATGGTGCAGCAACCACTGAATTAACCTCCACCTGAGCTCACACAGTCCGCAAACATTTCCTAAAAAGAGATCATAGTTTACACACAGAAGCTAACCATATAAAACATCTAGAAGAAAATATAGAAGAAACCACTTCCCAATCTTATGGTAGCAACAATTGCCAATTGCCTACAAACAGGCCCAAGATACTGACAAAATGGATTTTATCAGATTCAAAAACCTAACAGCATAAAGATAAGCGGGGCGCTACAAACTATATTTAAAACATTAAGTTCTAGACTCATAGCTGATGAAGACTTCCGTAAGATTATAACAAGAACTCATAGAACTCAATAACAAGAAAATGCATTTTTCAGACTCGATAATGATTTTGAACAGATACTTCACTAAAAATATATATATACGCCAATCATCAATAAGGTCATCAAAACATGGTCAACACATTTAAGCAACATGGAAATGTAGAAATGCAAATAAAATTCGCAAGAAACCACTACACTCTCACTAAGTTAATGCAAGTGTTGACAAATTACAAGGAGGTGGAAAAACTATCATATATTGTTGTGGTGTTGGGAATGTAAAATGGTATACTCACTTTGGAAAACAGTTTAGCAGTTTCTCAACAACTGCTTTCCTAGGGATTTGTCCAAGAGAAATGAAAGCCTGTCCACACAAAGCATTACCATTGAATTTTTATAGTAGCTTTATTCATAAGACCCACAAACAGGAAACAACTTAACACCAATAGATAAGTGGATGAGGCAATTCTTTTGTTTCCATAATGAAACACAAGGTTAAGTAAAGAAGAATTGCTACTAGGGTCCCAGTTCATCCGTGAATGGGTTTATTCCAAACACAATGTTGCTGACCCTGTGCGTCACCAGTGGATGGCTGCAGACAGCTCTCAGTCCCGTCAGTGTGTCTGCAAAAGGACACACGTCCAGCCAAGACGGTAGCTTCTAAGCAGATCTGCTGGGCCAATTAAATGCCAGGCACAAATGTCAGCTCAGGGGTTTTGACAACTATTTGGGGGGATTCTGAAGAGGTCATGTTGATGGATTTTCTAGAATGACACAGGATATTCACATGAGCTTATTGGGAAGAAGTTTTAAGAAAATGAAAACTTCACTGATGAGAGAAGGGAATGGAAAGATGCTTCTTGGAACCTTTGCCCATTTCGACAGGGCACCTGCTCATTCTCCGAGGGAGGAAAAGGTTGTCCTACAAGAATTTCATTGGGAAACATTCCCATCCAGCTCTGACCCTGCCCTTTCAAATTTCTTTGTGTGCCCATAACTCAAAGGACACTCTCTCGAAGATGCCAAAATGGTCGTGTCGATGCAGCGTAAATCAAAGAGAATAGAATTATTCAGAGGGAAAAACTCCAACTGACTGCAGTCAAGTTGATGCCAACTCACAGCGACCCTACTACAGGACAAAGGACACCTGCCTTGGCTTCTCAGGCTGTGCACCTTTATGGGAGCAGAAAGCCTCGTCTTTCTCCCGTGGAGCGGCTGGTGGGTTTGAACCAAAAAGCCTTGTGCTTAGCAGCGCAAACGTGTGCCACCACAGTGCCTTCAGAATACAGTTACCAAAAAAAAAAAAAAGCCCACCATCGAAAGTAGATTTCAACTCACAGCAACCCAGAGCTGGCTGCCCAGGCCATAACTCTCGACGCACGCAGACAAGCTGGCCTTTCTCTGGCAGAGCAGCTGGTAGGCTGGCTGCACTGCCAGCCTCCAAGTTTTCAGCCCAACACCTGACCCAAACCACCGCCAGGGCTTCTTCAGCGAAGGGTGACAAAGAGGGACACGCCACCCTCTGAAGTCTAGAGACCTAAATGGAAGATAGGTTGAGAAGCAATTGCTCCACATTTGGATATTTTTGTTTAATAAAGGTGTCTATGGTTTATCCTCATATATATCTCAAAACTCATTCACCTGTACATATCCTTCTAAATTTGGGGGGACAAAAAAGGAGGGGGGCGCCCAATGGCTGACCATTCAAAAGGAAACTTTAAAAACAAAACAAAAAAAAGTATTAAGGCGGTGGATTTTTTTAAAAAAAACAAAAACCCTTGGGTTACATAATTTACACAAAAGCAATGCTCTTGTCCCTTGCACCCCTGTGTGGGGCTGGAGGGGAGGGGACGGGGCTAGACCCCCTTCTCGGGAAACAGAGTGGGGCCAGCTTTGGAGAAGGGAAAGAGTCTCCCATCACATGGCATCCCGCGACTTTTGGAATGACTATTTTAAAAAAGAAAACGTGATCGTGTACACTCCGAGTCCTGGCCACACTGTGGAACTTGGGGAGGCTCGCTCCCTCTGCTGTCACCCTCACCGGTCCAGTTTTTAAATCCTGAGTCAGGCGCCAAAACAAAAACAAGAACTGAAAAAGAAAACAAAACCAAACAGACAAAGCCATGCCAATCTCATCTTTTTTTTTTCTGCGCAAGTTAGGTTTTTCGAAATAAAGTGTGTAACGCAGCTAAGGAAGAGTCCGCCTAGAAGCATTTGCGGTGGACGACGGAGGGCCAGACTCCTGCTTGCTGATCCACATCTGCTGGAAGGTGGCCAGCGAGGCCAGGATGGAGCCGCCGATCCACACGGAGTACTTGCGCTCAGAAGCAATGATCTTGATCGTCATCGTGCTGGGCGCCAGCACTGTGATCTCCTTCTGCATTCTGTCCGCAATGCCGGGGTACATGGTGGTGCCACCAGACAGGACTGTGTTGGCGTAGAGGTCCTTACGGATGTCAACGTCACACTTCATGATGGAGTTAAAGGTAGTTTCGTGGATGCCACAGGATTCCATTCCCAGGAAGGAGGGCCGGAAGAGGGCCTGGGGCAGCGGAAACGCTTGTTGCCAATGGTGATGACCTGGCCATCGGGCAGCTCATAGCTCTTCTCCAGGGATGAAGAGGAGGCAGCGGTGGCCATCTCCTGCTCGAGGTCTAGGGCGACGTAGCAGAGCTTCTCCTTGATGTCACGCACAATTTCCCTATCTGAACCTTTACAGGAAAAGTGTGCAGTCCCCTGACTTAGAGAATCCCTGCTATGGTTCTTGTGGAAAACGGTATGATCCAAAGATGGCAACTATAGTTTTTTCCATCTTACATTCTCTTTTGTAGTGTGATCTAGACACTCCCAAGAGAAGTCTAATGCTTTCCCCCATCGAATCCAGACTAGTCTGAGTGACTTAGTTAGCCAACAGAATACGGTGGAAGTTACTTCTGGGGCTTGCAAGACCAGGTTGTAAGAAGGCTTTCAGCTTCTGCTGGGAATCTACCGGAACATTCATTCCTGAGATGCTCCCTCTGAAAATCGAGCACCACACTGTGAGGAGCTTGAGTTACAAGGAGAAACCAATGATAGGCATTTCTGCCTACTGTCCTAGCTGAGTCCCAAGAAAAGAGCCAGACTCAACAGCCAGCCACGGTGAGGGTCTCCTGCCCAGCCTCATTTTCAGAGAACTGCAACCCCAGAAGACATCTAACTACATCTGCATGGGAGCTTCTAAGTGAGACCCATTACACGGGCCCAGTCAATTTCCAGAACTGTGAAAGATATTAATATAGGCTCGTTTGAAGCTACAATGTTTTGGGGTGGTTTGTTATGCAGCAATAGCTCATTGAAACACCATTAAACTAAAACAAATCTAAGAAAGTTTCAGATGAGAAAGTCTAGTCTGAAGGAAGTCTGAAATAAGATCATCCCTGTAATCACCAGGCAAACCCTACTGGTGTTTCCCCTTAACCCTAACCCTGCTACCACCAGGCAAACCCTACTAAAGTCTCCCCTTAACCCTAAATGCCAGAAGTAGCCAGGAGTGGCGGGAGTAATAAGCAATATTCCAAAAGTAGCACTGGGATTTTCTTAATCGCTAAGCATTCCACCCAAATATGTCAGCTCACCAGAGTTTTACATCTCAAACCCTCAGAGAGGAATGAAAAATATGTTTTCTGATTCTTAAAATCACATCAGGATTGATATACAACACTCAGCTTTTACACTGTTAAGTAAGTAGATGCAGACTTCACAAGGTTCCAACTGGAATGAAGACTTCGTGTCGAAAAACATGATTGTCTTCTGTCAGAGAACTGGGTTGATATAAGTGGGCAGTATATAAATTGGATAACTAAAATTGGGGGAGATAAAGGCATGAAGTGGTTGGCTTACAAACTTTCACAGGTAGGGGAAAAATTCACAAGATTATAGGGTTAAGGTATAGATGTTAATTGCAATTGTGAAGCTAAGAATTATATACAGGTGCCAGGTTGGCAAGGGGTGGATTGAGTTAGTTAATTGTGCCAGCCTGGCCGATAATCACATGTGGGGCTGGTTGAAAGGCAGAGGGATAAATGGGTGGTGAAGCCTCGCCTTTCTAGTTCTCGGGTCTCTTGCTTTGTGATGGTCGCGCCAGGGTGCAGCTGCCTTAGCAGTTCCCTGCTTCAGCTTGCAAGATTGACTTCCTACAAGACATCCCCAAGGAGAAGCCGCATGGATCTATCCCGATGCAGCCCTGGGTGCTGGAGCAACCGTGTGGCGACCCCTGCTAGTGCTGAGATGCTTATTCGTTTACTGACTCAGCTTTCCTCCTGCAGTCGGCATCATTGCCTCTGTTTTGTGAGGTGGAGGACTTTCTGGACTGGTGTTGGGTTAATGGGTTAATGTTGGACTTGTGGGCTTGGGCAGCATTGGGTTGGGATGTTTTCATGATGCACATTTTCTTTACATAAAACTCTCTCTTATACATGAGTTGCTGTGGATTTGTTTCTCCAAAGTACCCAGACTAATACATTATTGAAGTCTTACAAGATGACAAGTAAATTCATTTAACCTAGATATAGTCAAGCTCTCAATATATGGCAAATATTAGCACATGGTCCTTTCTCTACAATAACGGTGTGCTTAGTAACAAAAGGCCCCTTGCTATTCTGTTTGCATCAGCTGCTCCTCTTTGAAAGGTAAAAGGTAAAATTTATTCACAACATGTTTCTGATATGTGCCAGTTACATGTGATCAACTCTTTAGCCTTGAATTTATGATTCTGCTCTAGAAGATCATACATCATATTTTCAGTGATATTACTTTAAGCCACCTCAAAAATCAAAGTTTAAAGATTGGGTATATTTAGCATACACCAGGTACCCTGGCTGCCAGGCTCTGAAAATAGAGGGGGCTTCAAACAGTTCTTGGGAAAACAGAATGAAAAGATAATAGGATTTTCCCCCAAACATTTTGAAACCCTTCATATTTCTTCAACTGGGAAAAACTCCATTCAGAAAAGCTGAGTGGTGGTGCTGCAGCAGTAACCCAGTCATGGCTGAGCAACACCAGGGGCCACAGAATGGTGTGTTTATTTTATATCTAATAGGAACACTTAAGATTCCTAATGTCTTTAGTTCTATAAACTGTAAATTTATCTAAATAGTCATCTCTGTAACTATTAGTCGCCCGAATGGGGAAAACACGTACACAGATAATGTTTTAAGTGGAGAACATCCCAACTTTTAGCTGCCTCAGCCACTTCAGCACATGCTATAGGCAACGAATGACCTCAAGGGGAGCTAGCAGTGAGAAATGTGCCTGTCCCCGACCCATTTCATCCAGTCTCGGGCGGTGTCCTCCCTTCAGTCTGACTAGGTCCTGTCGCAGGTCCCTAGGATGGCGGTGACAGAAGTAACCTCTCTTTCTTCAGCTGCCCTTTCTACTCCCACGGTGACCCCTTGAGAAGCCTCACTGGGTCAGGTAGCCGGGCTGAAAAAAAGCCCATTCCCCCAACACCAAAACCTCAGCGGAGAAGCTAAAGTTTGGGCAAGAAGAGCTTCGATGGTGGTTGGCCAGACCCAGGTAGAACATCAGAGACCCATGATTGGAACCCGGCACTCTGGTGCCTGGGACTCAGCACTTAGATCCTGCAACCAACTCTCCCATGGTTGCTGTCACTTCTACAGTGGGCCTTCAATTCTATGTTCACCCTGCAGTACGTAATTATCTAAATCCATTCCTAGCACGCATAACCTTTTCAGAGGAAAAATACTGCAGCTTACTCTCCCAGCGTAGCAAATGGGGCTATGTTACAGGACTTAAAGATAACTCAAATATTGGGCATTGCCTAATGAAAAAAACAGATGAAGCCCTGGTGTTGCACTGGTTAAAGCACGAGCCTGCTCACCAAAAGGTCTCGAACCAGCCAGCTGTAGTGCCAGTAAGAGAGGTGGCCCTGCTTCTGTGAAGACTCAGCCTCGGGCGCCCACGGACAGCTAGTTCTGCTCCGTCCTGCAGAGGCGCTGTGAGATGCAATTACTCACAGCAGTGGTGGCTGGTTTTTGGTTTCGTTTTTTAAGGGAAGTGGGTTTAGGGGACTTTGGGGGGGCGGGCAGGTAATTAAATTGAGGGATACCAATACTCTGAAAAAACAAACAAGCAAATGACCATACAGTTCATATTTTAGTGTCCTGTGTGGTCTTGTATTGAAAGTTTAATAATCTTGAGCATAATATAATGCTGTGACTATTGTTAATGGTTAAAATATACATAATCAGCGTCTTTTCCGGTTTAGAATCCATAACAACAATGAATCTTATTCACATCCTGTGCAACTCCATGGGGATGCTGCGAGGCAAGTTTCCATATATGGTCATTTTTCCCATAGACTCCCCCAGGTCATACAGGATATGAATCTGGTTCATTGTAACAAGGAAAACAAGCGATCGCTGACAGCTCATGTGTATTTTTGCGAATTACAGACTAGCAATTAGGAAGACCGATAATAAAGTAAAAATAGGAAAGAAAACCTGAGTGAGAGTGAAAAAAAATAGCCACCAGGTATTTGTATTCCATTTTTTTGATACTCGCTGAAAAAGTACATAAATACCAAGAGGAGGAATAATTCCTATCTTACTTTAAAATATCATTCTGTGACTAAAAACTGTGATGAGAACTACTAACAGCGAAGAAACCCAAAAGGACATTCCCCTCAGAACTTCGAGAACAAGGAAGGAGAAGGTAGCACAGCAAGACAAGTTAAGAACAAGCTGTACCAGGCCAGGGTCCTGGGTGACTGTGGCACACTGGGAAGCTCTGTGACACATCAGTACTTGTCATGTTTGTGAACTCAGTAGTCTGTGGATTCTATTTTTTTTAAATCGTGTCCAACTTGTTCAGGTCAGGGCTTACTGCAGACTTGTTCGTTGCTGTTCATTCTGACTTGTGGCGACCCCATGTGCATCACAGGGAACGGCTCCAGAGGGTTTCAGGGCTGTGACTTGTCAGAAGCAGATCATTAGGCAGCTCATCATCCAAGGAACTCCTGGGTGGGTTTGAACTGTCAACCTGCTGACTAGTCGTCACGTGTTTACTCATTTGCTCCATCCAGGGCCTCCTGAGTGTAGGCTTGGGGGTGAGTTTTTATGTGCATATTTAGATATTCATATTTTATCTCTAAGTAAAATGAAGGCATGCTAAATCTAATACAGTGAAATTCTAATGGCCAGATTAAAATTGTCAGAGAAGAAATTGGCTGATGTTCCTAAATTACCTAGCTTCGTATGGAAAATACCACCCAGAAGGAAAGTCGCAATGTAGTACTACAATGTCAGACATTGTGAGAGTAGTAACAGCAGTGTCTGAAACAATGATTTAATAAGAACTAAGTGCTTATGCTGAGAAACGGTCCTGTTGTGAACAGCCACTGCGGAAATGGCCTTGGTCACTACAGACACTGAAATGGATTCACGGGCCCTACACCAAAGCAGCAGACCCAGGTTTAATCGCACTTTGATCGATTGCCAAGAATGGCCCTGAAATGCACATAAAAGGGAAGTGTGACTCATTTCTTTCTCTATCAAAGAGATGCCTGTTTAATTATACAGTATCTTGGTGACTGAATATTGCTAGAGTATACACATTTGACTATCTCCCACATAATGGCTCAAAATTTGGGATAATTGCCTTCTTCTTGGTAATACGGTACCACACTCACTATTAGAACTGAGAAGCTGCCAATTCCAGCTGAATGCATTCAGAAGTAATGAAAATGAAGGACAACAGCTGGACTTCACAGGGCAAATCACATGCACCCTAAATCATCTCCAACATTTGGCTACCCAAAGCGATGTGGGTACCCAGAGGTTGACAGGTAGATAGACCTGTGGGCCAGCATCATCAGCACAGGCCTTCACATCAGTACCTTCCAGCTTGACGCTCTGCAAAATGCATGTTCTGGCTCAGTCTATCTGGGGTACAAAGGTGCATTGTCAGCAAAAGCTGGAACCAGCATGAACCAGTTTGTAATCCTGCATCTGGGCTAGCGAGAACACCTGCCACCTGCCACAGGCAGCCACTATCACGCTTAGCGAGGTGGGCAGTCTCGTGCCACCTCCTTGTTGGCCCTTTGGTGACTGCTCTTTCCCTTCACAGATGCCATCCATCTCTAGAATTGATTACAACTACTTAGTAGATGGCAGTGGGATCATATGACACTATCGGGCTCAGGGGGGGCCCATTTCTCAGAAGGAATGATGTTGCTCTCTTCACTGGGTTAATAAGGCAGGTGCTTGGAACACACTGAGGAGGGCACAATTCCCACAACAGCACATCCTAAAGGGGACCCTGGGGACTGGAAAAAGTCCAACATGAAAGGAGAAGGCGGGGGAGGACTGGGTCCAGCAAATGCTAATTGAATCAACATTAATCATACGTGGAGTATTTCCTCTTCAGAGAATAACTGACTTTATCAGAGCAGGTGCAACCATAAAGCAGCATCGCTAAACCAGTTTTCTTTACTCCACAAGGTAAAGAGAAAAAAAAGATGAAATGTTTTTCTCCCTCTATGAACTTTGCGTTGGAAATTCTGATGTTTGTGTGGAAGTCAATGTATGGATTTTATTATTTTAGATGATGTACCCAAGGTATGTAAATAATGACCATCCCTGCCAACAAAACATTATCAATAGTGGGTCCTTCTTAAATCTAAATGATTCTGGCCACAGAAACTGAACTTGCTTTTCCTTGAAGCAGATGAAGGGCAGACCTCCGATACCCATTTTAGCCATGGGAAATTCCAGTCAAGGAAAAACTCGAGGGAACGCACATTGAGGTGATAGCACGTGGGGTTACTAAGGTACAGATGCTCCACTTTCTCTGGGAAACGGAAAGTCTACGCTGATAGAAAACACCCATTTCCACGTGGGAGATTCAGAGCCTCAACGTCAGAGAAATGAGCTGGCACGGTGGGAGGTCCTCACAAAAGTGATGGCAGACACAAAAGAATCTTAATTCTGTTGTCATAACCACGTAAGTCTGTCATTTTGATGAGCTGGGGTGAGGGAGGGCTTACTCTTGCAGGTAAAGCGTGTAAATCTTTTCATTGTTTTTAAAGCAGTTAAAAATCACTTAAATCAAGCAATGCCATTTCAGTGAACTAGAAGATGTTACAATGTGATTAGTACTACAAATTGTGTATCTGAAAGACCTGCGACATAAAATCAATGTCATCCAGAATTTGACAATGAAGGCACTGGGATGGCTTTCTCCTCTGAGCAAGAAGCAAGGGGATGAGAAAGGAAATTAAAGAGTCATTGGCAAAGCAAGTTTATGACAACAGAGATCAGAACAGTGGTGACCGCTGGCAAGATGGAAGGTAATGTTGGCTTTGAAAAGACACAGGATAACTTTATGGATATAGACCGATTCTGTTAGCTTGATCTTGACGGTGGTCACATGGGTACAAGAAGGTAAGGCAGACCTTAGATTTATGCATGTTACTGTACAGATAGAAACCACCCCTCAATTTAAAAAAGTAAAAGCCTCCAGTACAGTACACGTACTGCCACCAGAAATCAGGTCTAAGGATCATAAATTGGAATATATTAGGGGAAAAGTTTACCTTTCCAAGGCCTAACACCGTACATTACACAGGGGAGAGATGCTTTTTAAGTATTTACTATGACAATTTAGTAATAACAGGAATACCTCCGAACATAATAATAAATTCCAAACGTGACCATTTCTTCTAATTATGATAACTATGGATAGTTTTCAGCCTATAAAATAGCTTCTAAAAGGTGGAAATCAAAGGCTTGAAAATTTATGTCTGAAAACACAGACAAAAAATACTGAAGTCGACATGCAGGCTTAGGGCATTTTCAAGCGGAGAAGGCAGTCCATTCTCAATACTTAACTACTGACAGGATGAGCCTATGGGTACTCTTCGAGTGACAAAGAAGACACAAACCTGAAAGTCAGTAAAGGAAACAAAAAAGGCTGTAGCCCTGATGATGGTGTTACCTTCTGAATGATAATCTGCTCTGTAATCTGGTAACTATGGAGACCAAAAGCAACCAGCCGTTTTCAAACATCGCACATTGCACATGAGTGATATTGTCAAAGAACAAGTTTGAAGATCAAGAATGACTGCATGCTTGGTAAACCTGGCTTGACAACATTAGAGTACCTGGTCCCCAATCTCTCCTCCCTAACACAGACTTTCAACTGCCATTTCAGCTAAATAAAGGAAGAGGTATCGTTTCTCCTGGATATATAAATAGGCTTGCTCCTAGACAAACAGAATTCCTTGACTGAAATAAAACAGGAGTGTCCGCATCACTGGATAATCTGCTTCTATCTCTTGGATGACAGGGACTCTAGAGGGACCATCACCTGTATTCGATTTACTTTAATTGCTAGAAAATAATATTGTCACATGTCGAGTGGGACATTACGTCTCACAGTTGCTCTATCTTGACCTTGAGGTGGTAGTGTCGTAGTTTCAGAGATGGAAAGCTTCGGCGGTGAAGCTTTAGACCCCTTAGATCAGCCAATGAAGAAACAAAAGAGCTGAGGGCTATTAGCTCTCTTGAAATGCTACTATCCTGGAATAAATCAGCTGTGTACAAATAGCCACACGGATCACTTGAAATAGGAGCGTGGAGGTGGGGGAGGGGGGAGGGGGGTGTCAAAATGCAGCTTCATAAGAAATCTGAAATTTCCCTCACTCCCTGCCCTAGTCCCCTCTCCACTTACGATAGTGCCTTGTAATTTTTAATGATCTAGGCCAGCAAGTTGAGTCTATTTAGAAATTCTGAATGGTCACATTGGCTTATAGATGTTAGCAAAATATTCTGCAGAGCCTGTACAACTGCCTTGACGGGTTCTATCTTTCTGCGCCCCATGTTAAATAATCCTCAGATCATGTAAGTGGCTCGCCGATTTTCAAATAGCCATTTCAGCTGCTGTCCAGCCCAGCCCATTGTGCAGGGCCTGCTCTGCACAGAAGCATTTTCACCGTGTAAGTTTTAAGACCGATATGATGCTGCTGGGCTGTAACACTAGCCAGCATCTCAAAATTTGAGCTATTTTATGTATGTGTGTGTACTTATATATAAACACATATATACACATATATCATATATACACACACATATATCATCCCCTAAAATAAAGCTTATTTCATATTCTTTATTTAATCTACATATGCCATCTACCCTAACATTTTTGTAAAAATATGGAGGAAAGGGGGGGGGGGCAAGGACGCCTTCTCTCCCTTTAGATACAAATGTGAAGCTCCGCTCTCCTTTCTAATAAACACTATCTTTCCAGACCCTCCCAGTATCTATTTTCAGCTTTAAGCACCATCAAGGATCCCACAACAATAGATCAGTGACAGACCTGATCCCATCAGTTAACACGTTCTGGAGACTGGATGCGATCTTCCTCTCTCCCTCCTGGAGGCCTGGTTTTGACCACTCTGACACCCTGGCCTGAGGGATGAATAACCAGCTCCTGAAGGAGGAGTCCCTTGCCTGTGACCAATTCCTTTGTGATGAGAGCCAAAAACACAAACGATGTCCATGACCTAAGGCATACCGTGACAGCAAGCAGATTTCTAAATAGCCAAGAAGTGGGATGCATGTACTTACAGGAAGATTCAGTGCCAAACATGGCTGGCTCCAGATGCTGCTTTGCAAAAAAAAGAGAGAGAGAGAGAGGGAGAGAGGAGGAGAAAAAAAAGAAGAAACGGCGAGGAGAGAGCACTTGTGAGAGATGAGCGCCTACACAGCGGGGGTCATGAAGCCAGACAATGCGGTCCAAGCCGTGTCCAACTGCCAGATTCTTCTCTTGCGAGCTTCAGCTTTCTCCCGAGTGATTGAAAAGCAAGGTCTCCTATAGAGCCGAACCCCAAAGAGCTGCTTGTAGAAATCCAGCAGGCAAAGGCAGGCCGACGTGGCTCTCTCGGAGATGCAGTGAGGCAGGGCTAGGTAGCAGCAGCTACAGCGGATACTGCAATCCCCAGCCCTGCTGTAGCAGTAAGACAATAGCAGGGCTTATGCATACACTGCATGACGTCAGGGACACTGCACAGACTGGCTGCGCTGCTTGAGCCACAGGCTCCAGGGGCTTCAGGGGAGGACTCTAGGGGAATTCCTTTGTCACAAAACGCTGAGGACAGAGGGCACAGAGCAGAGACAGTCCTTTCCCTGATGAGCCAGCTCTCCACCCGGCAAATGAGACCTCCAGGAAATGTAGATCGCAGCTTGACAAGCAGCACCCAAGCACAAGGAGATCATGCAGATGAGGGCTCTTGGTTGTATGCAGCAAGTGGAACTTTCACAATGGAGTGAATACCAGAAAAAGAAAAGAAAAGAAGCCTATCTGTGAAAACAATGCTGGAAGATGCTTCTCTGAGTGCACAGGAGGCTGGCAGCTGCAGGCGTGAAGGTGAGTACATGACTGTATAACTTCCAAACACAGAAACACGAGAAAAGGAGGTAAAATGCTGAGAGCACACTGCAGGGCACACAGCAAGCACTCGCTGTCAACCTAGCCTCAGTTCTTTCGCGACTAGTGCTCGTGTGTGCACACCAGCCCTAGGAATGCATTCATCTATTGCGCTGACCCTACGGCTTTCCCTTATTTCTCTTCATTTGTGTCTCGTGAGGACTGCTGCCATGTTCCAGAGCGACGTGTCATGTCAAGACTGGGGGCACATACTTGTAGATACCTGTGTACAAGGGAGCTTTGTGACCAATGTATTTCCTGTGAAGCTGCATGTGAAAAAATGACTAGCTACTGACTCACTGGACAAGGAAAAGTCACCCCGTAGCTTGTTCTTAGAAATCCGGTTTATGTTGTTTCTTTTCTCTATTCTATTGGGAGCTCCCACTAGTTTTTTGTTTTCTTTTTTAAAGAAGAAGAGAAACACAGAAGTTCTCAAACTTCCATTAGAATGTCTCTCGGTGGCAGACACAGAACGAAGTTCTCTAAAATACTGGAATGCACAAAAGTAAACACATGTACAATAACATGTCGAACACGAGGGAGAGGGCTCCAAAATATTTGTGGGAAAACTCCATTATGTATTAGTTCCGTTTTTTCATGAACTTGTCATATAAACATGCACATATGTCACATCTACTATATCTATAAATTCTCCCATAGTCCCACGGTTTTTTACTCTTATCAAGTAAGGCAGCTAAGTCTCCACTCCCTACACACTCGTCCAGGATGTCTACCCTTTACAATACTGTCTGATGCTCACAAAGCCATGTCCATATCGAGAGTCACAGTTCATAGAAATCAAATTCTGACGTATGAATGTGGCGCTGCAAATTGCTATCTAAGAATACCATACATAGCTGTTCTGCACTCTGTAG
>NW_022103920.1:28349055-28350604 GCF_000313985.2 Echinops telfairi
CCTTGAATACAGCTATCTTCAATGTATGTACCTCCCCGTGTCAACAGAGTATTGCTTGTAGAATGCGCCATCAAATAAGGCGATATGTCTATTTCAAAGCCCTGAAGGAAAAATGCTGGTATTTATTCCTATAAAGAAAAGAAAACCGTGCAAGTGCACACACACACACGCACACATATATAATGTGTGTGTACATATAGAGCTATACTTGCTTTGATAAAAATAAAATTTTTTAACCCACTGCTATTAAATTGATCCTGACTCAGAGCCACTCTGGAGCACAGAGTGAAACTTGTTTTAAACAAATGCTACGGTAGGAAAATATGAATTTGCCAAATCAACATATTGAGAGCAATATCAGCTCTAGAATGTTTTCTCTTTTTAAAGAGGTATTCAACACAGAATCCTTTAAGTTGCAAGCTCCTGAAAACTGCATTTTGTATGATCAGCTTACCAAAATTTGATTTATATGCCATCAGTCTACGGATGAGTGTAAAGGGATTATTTACAGGCTAAACAGAAGCAGACGCCATCTGAGCGTGTGCTGGGATGTCCTCATGATGCTGCATTTGGAAAATGGAATTTGGCCCAGGGTGAGGAAATCACCTGTTCTTTGGTTTAAAAGTAATCTGTCAGAGAACCCCAAAGTATCAATAGAACCCAAAAGTTCAAATCTGAGGTAATATAATTCTCAACGTGTTGCACAAATTTGCATCCAAACTTACTGCCCTTATCTGCTCACCCCCACTTTCCCTCCCAGAGCTAATCATGTATTATCAAGACAAAGTTACCTCCACTTAGTCTAACTTTAGACACTTCAAAACCTGTACCAATCTATCTGGCCAGTGAAACCAGACATGGAGAACAAAGCTATGCCGTCTAAACCCGGAGAAGCAAGACGTGGACACGTTTCCGCTCAGAAAATTTAACCATAAAAACCCAATCCACTGGAAACTGCAATTGTCCGATTCACTTCACAGTGTCTGTGCCATCTAAAAGTGGTTGCTTTAAGGGGCTACATAGGATCATCAGAACTCAGATGTTGTACTTTAAAGCTCATGGCCCAGAGGGGAGAATGTGGATTAATTTGGAGTGGTGGTCTACTTTAAGCCTGTTGGGGGATGAGCCGCGTGAACAGAAGTATGGCTGAGAAATTCCCTGCAGGGCTCAGCTTACCCTAGCACCACATATACACAGCAAGACATACCTGTGCTGGAAGAAACGCGTGCTTCAAAAAGCACAGAGGCAAGCAAGGTGATTTTTTAATATACAGACTCAAAATATTACACAACTGTAATTTAGCCGGACGATACTCTAATACTTTAAATGCACTTTTACCTGTATAATCCATAATGAAGCAGCAGGCAGGAAGCCAGTATTTCCCAAAGTATACCTCGGTTCAGACACAAAATGGAAACAACTCCCTGGACAGGCCAGCGGCGCTGGGGAAGTGTCCTGCCGTGTGACAGCAGCACACGCACACTTCTGCTTATCTCTTCACTCAGGCCCAACGGCCGTGACTCGGCTCGCTTCCCTCGACTTTTTTTTT
>NW_022103920.1:28351849-28358568 GCF_000313985.2 Echinops telfairi
GTTGAAAGTATGCACAGCACTGAAAGCTTCCGATTCTCGGCTTAGCAGACTCATTTAATAGACCTCCCAGAAATGTTATGAAATAAATGAGCACCCATCACTTACCTGGCTCCCACAGCCAATGCTTCATTAGCATAGGCAGACCTATTACATCACTGTTCTGCTAAGACCCAACCGCCAAAGGCTGTTAATGCTCATCAACTTCACCTGTCACTGGTGCCAGGACCCCCACCCCCACCCCCTTCACGTCCCAGGCCTTAATTCTCCTTAGACCGTTCGCGGGTACCGATAGGGGAAAGCTTCCCAAGAGCTATAAAAAGTTTCTTCACAGTAATGAAGATGTGTAAATGGTTAAAAATGGTAATATCATCCTTTTTAAAACATTACGCTAAAAGTGCCCGATAATAACCAAGCTCTTTGCATCCGCGAACTGAGCAGTGGGCAGAGACGCAGGTAGCCATTACCAGCAGTCGCACGGATGGCATTCTGTGCTTTTCACTATTTAGCACAATGAGCGTGGATGTTTAAGATTCTTACCTCATTGTTTGAGTTGCATTATTTTAGAAGCAGTTGTCTCATTTTTACCCTTCTATATTTTAAAAAGTAGTGTTTAACTCACAGCTATTTCAAGGAAGGGCATTTCATCACAGAATGATAATACCATAATAATAACCAAAAAGTCTAAACTAGGGTCTGGCAGGAATGGATTACTATTGGTGGTTGTGTACAGTCAAGTGGATTCCGACTGCGAGCAGCCCCGTGTAACAGAGTAGAACTTCCCCAGTGGAACAGATCACCAGGTCCTCTCTCCCTACGAACCACTAGTGGATTCGAACATCTAACCTTTCAGTTAGCAAGCCAGCACTTAGCCACTGTGTTGCAGATGGAGGAGATAAAAAACCTGCAAACTATATAGTAAAGTGACTTAAACATCTCCAGAATCTAGCAGCGTGGTGAAGAGCAAAGCTTCGTGTCAGGTAGCTATGATTCAGGTCCCACGTGAGCCGCTTACTAGGATGGTCAGAAGCTTTTCCACCTCCCACAACACGAGTCTGAGTTGACTGGATCGTGGCAATGAGTTTGGTGGGGGTTTCTGTTTGTTTGTTTCGAGTTTCAGTTTGCTCATAAATTAAGTGACAGTGTGGACAAAGGATCCAGAACAATGCCTGGGGCCCAGTAACAGCTATGCTGTAAGTAGTATTCAATATGCATCAAGCATTGTTCTGACTCATGTATTATTTATTGATCCTCATAACAACAATAACAGGAGTAATGCCCATGATCCATATTTTATAATACCAGGAGAAACCAATGCCTGGAAAAGGACATCGTGCTTGGTAGAGTGGAGGGGCAGCAGAGAAGAGGAAGGCTCTCACCTAGAAGGACCGACATGGGGCTGCGACAATGGGCTCAAAGGTAGCGATTCTGAGGATGGCATCGGGCTGAGAGGTGTCTCATTCTGTGGTGTCCAGGGTTGCAATGAATCAGCACCAGATAACAGCAGGATTTTATAGCCGACAAACCGAGCAGGAAGAGTAAATAACTCCCCAGAGTCACAAAGGCTAAGGAAGAGAGGTAGGATTCCACCCAGCAGGCCAGCTCCACAGTCCTGGTGCTCACCTACTAGGCATCACTGCCGATATAGATGAAATGATCGATAAACAAAAGAAAGAAACGTTAAATCCTAGGCCTTCCTCCCAATAAAACCAGTCCTACCCTTGACCATCTAGTTCAGCTCTGGGTTTACAGAAACTGGCTTGTTTTACATTCCATTCTCAGTTCCCACGTATAGAAAAATTAAACCGTGAGGATGAAAGCCGTAAGGCTTAGAGCCGCTGTGCTAGCTGACATGAGCTGCGTTAAAGAGCAGAGAGCGATCACCACAAAAGGCACGGGCTAACCACAGCACGGTCAGCAACCACGAAGGCCTGTACTGCTTCTCAGTTCTCCAAATGTCACAGCAGACACGGCTGGGCTGCCCTCTCAAGAGTACAGCACATTCATCGGCCTGTGCATTCACATCTCCCAGGAGTCTTCAGCCAGTGCCACCACCTACCTTCTCAAGAATCACCTCTTGCCCCACCTCACCCTCAAGTGTATGATGCACCCCACCCAATCACATCTTCCCAAATGGGAGTGACCAGTAGCTTGCGGAGGCTCTTTTTGTCCCACCTGTGGCCTGGGCCCACTGTTATCACTGCAACTTACTGGCCCAGCAGAAGCCCCCAAAGGGCTCCCGAATGCCATCCCAGAGTCCTGCTACAACTTACCCTTGGGGTCAAGGCTGGAAATAAAGAGGCCTGGTGTCTAGCCCCACACTGCCATTCCTTACCTCTCTGGTCACAGGTAAGTCCTGGAACCTCCATGGGTGAACTGGATGATGGCTGAAATGAGACCCAACTCTAACTTTGATGAGAATGCTGATGATATAACTCCCTTTGAGTCCCGGTCCCTCCTTAAATAGCCCACATCATCTCCTCTTCCACCTTGGAAGGGTTTTGAAAACAGTCCCTCTGGGGTTGAAAGCCAAGTTCCAGGGGGTACTGTCCTAGAGGCAGTGCGTTTCCTACACTGACAGGCCGGTGGCCCTCCTGTTTCCAGGGACCTTGTTCTCTGTGGACAAGTCCTACCAGTATGTGTACTCTGGGGATGAACAGATAAGAGCAGCCACCAAAACCAGACCAAACTCACTGCCACCGAGTGCATGCCAACTCAAACCAGCACTTACAAGCCATGTGGCTGCTGGAAATGCCACCTACCGGAGGCTTCGTGGCCTAGCGGTCACCTCTGAGAACAATGCAGCTCAAATGTCAGCCATAACAACGCCAACTGAAAAGGCCCACACAGGGAGTGTGAGGGCTCCCACAGATGTCAGCGCTGGGCCGAGCAGGCCTTGCTTTCAGGGTCCTCTCACCTGCAGTCGCTGCTGCTGTGGCATGCTGCGCTGAGGCCCCAGGGACATCCATCCACAGCTTGTCACCTTCCTGGGTGCGGAAGAGGGAGCATCGTCCCCACCTCACCCTTCTCTTTTAAGCCCCCAAACCAGAACTTGACTACAGTGCCCCACACTGTATTTCAAACATAAAAAACAACAGTTATCACATGTGTTTTAGAACCCCAGGGTGGGGTTATAAATGCTCACCCCGGAGGATCTTTCCACATTGCAGAAATGTTAATAGGGGGCTTCCCCCGAGGATCTTTCCACATTGCAGAAATGTTAATAGGGGGCTTCCCCCCAGTTGTGAATCACACGATGCTCACTAGCAAGTGGGATCTAAATTAAAATGCCTTAAGGGCATGCCTTGTTCCAGGTCCTCGGTATTACTAAGTCAGAGCAAATGTTACCTAAGACACTATCTGATCTTGCTGCTCTCCCAGGCGTCTCACTACCCACTCCAGGCTGCGTGGGCTTCCCCATTTCCCTTTCATGTCTGCCTTCCTTGGCTTTGCTTACTGAGCCCTCGGGCTGCCTCGTGATCTACCCTAAAAGTGGGCCGTCTCCCGTCTCCCTCTGCAAAAAGGATTCGCAGGACGGAGAAAGGTTAGTAGAGTGAGCTCTCTGCCTCACATCTCACAAGGCACACGGAAAAAGGTAAGAGGGCGGCACACCATAGGCCAACCAGGTAACTAACTCAAAGGCCCTGGGAAATGAGGAGGGAGCCCCGCCAGGCTATTTGGTTTTCATGGCACAGAACCAAAGCCATGAATTTCACTGGCAGGAAAAATACAACTATGGCCAACAGCATGGATGAAATTGGTTGGGAACCCACTTAGCCAAACACCGAACCTTCAGATACGGGGGCTTTCTAGATAGGAAACATTCGTTAGGCCTTAAGTGGTTGGTGATGAGAGTGGCAGGGCTGAAAGCTCCCGTGTTTGCAAAGCACAGATGTCTTCTAAACCACCAGGGCCACTCCCATCCCCTTACATGGACTCCGAGGAAGGTGACATTCAGTGGCAAGAGCTGGGAAGGGAGGGCAGGGGAGAATACTTTATGTAAGAGATGAGGTGTAGTCTCCCAAACATTGAAGTCTTTATAAGAGGATCATTTTAAAACACATTGGTTAAGCTAAACTATGAAAACACACATCAATTCATCTTGACATAAAATGACTAAAGTTAATGAAATGGCTGGTAAAAAAATGTGAGAGAACTAAACCTCTTTCTACAAATACGGAAACTTCGAACGATACACGTCCTTTTCCATTTGCACCCTGAAAGCAGGGTCATTGTATAAGCACTTGCATCAGCGCACCAGGGAAAGGGTCAGAATCAAAACTCGGGTACCTGCTGCAAACCGAGAGGCGCCCCGCCGGGCCTCTCCCGCTCTAAGAAGGCCGCTTTCCAGCAGACACGGGCGCTTCTTCTGCGGGGTTCCAGTCAGTTCACCGACTGGCAAAAGGAACCCCTGGGAACTAAGCAAAGGCAGTGATGACAACGCCATGAACGGAGCGCTGGGGGTCAGCTCTGTGGCAAGAGAGAATGGAGACATTCTCCGGGAAGTAGGCAGGGCCCATCTGGAGCTCCTGGTTAGCAGGGAAAGTCCTGGTTCACTAAAACCCAACAAAAGCAATCATCATTCTCATTGCTTTATGACAAGGATAGGAAAACGCTTCAGGTTTCAAGTGACATACTAGATATTTCTGATGTTGTAGGATCGTACTGTCACTGTCACAACTCCTGCATTCTATTGTATCCGGGCAAAAGCAGCAACAAATAGTAAACAGGCACAGCTGTGTTCCAACCAACCTTTGCTGACAAGCACGTCTCTTCGTTGTCTCACATCACAAAGTATTCCATCTGAATGCTTTCAATCTTTTAAAAATGTTTAAAAAAAAAAGACTATCATTAGCTTGTGGCCTTACAAAAACCAAAAAAAGACAGCGAGCCAGATGGGCCTATTGGCTATACCATGCCAACCCTTGATTTATATCCTTACTGTCGTCAATTTGATCTTTTCCTGAAAAGGCTCTGACCTTTAATCAGGTCATCATTGACAAAATGAACAATGGCAGTGATGCCATCAACAACTGCCGGCTATGAGTTCAAGAAGACTTTCAATCCTGTTTCCTTCATCCCTCATACTACTATGAGCAGCCCCTAGACGTCACACTGCCGCATTCATTCTCTGTCACGTTAGGGAGGGGCAAAACAACAACTATCGAGTAGATGTTGACTCACAGAGACCCCATAGGGCAGGGTAGAATGACCCTCATCAGTTTCTGAAATTGTAACTCTTTACGAGAGTAGAAATCCTCATCTCATCCCCCGTCCCCTTGCAGCTAGGCAGCCTAACGAGTCACCACACCATCAATGCTCCATTGCATTTGACGTAAATGGTAAATGCCGAATGAGACTTCTGAGACATCCGCAACTACTTTCACAGGATAATAAAATCATCCCCAAGGCACACCCATCTCTAGTCCTCAAATAGACCATAAGTGAGGAAATCACAAGTCTCTTCAATTATACAGTAAGCCAAGCACTGCTCACAATCACAATTTAGTCTAAGATACAAGTGACGGAGAAGCTGGTCTCATTCAGCAACAATAGCTGAAAAGGGACAAGAAGCATATCACCACCCTAACTGTAAAGCTAACTGGTCATTAGCTCACTTCACACTGGGGCTTCGTTTATGAAATGAAGAGGTTGGCTCAAGAACGTTTCTGTGGCCTTTTTGAACTTTGACGTGGACAGTTCTGGAATGCAACACACTAATCCCAATCTCTGATCTGCTCCATTGGGGGCTTTCACATTTTCCAATCAAAAGTCGCATGGATGGCATTTTCACTGATCAATATCCTTCTGATAAAAAAACTGGTAATTTCCTCTCTGATATTTTATCTCTGACAGCCATTGCAAATATATTTTTGATCCGAACAATTGCTACTCTCTTAGGAATAATTCAGTCTTAAGACAGGAAAATAGTGATTCAGAGAGAAAATACAGTACAATGTATGTAATACTTGGAAGATAATTCTAGAGACACGGTTTTGTCTGCTACAACCACAAGTTGTGGAGCTCTCCCACGATCCGTTCTTTTTTGCTGCATAGAAATGTGTCTTTGATTTCCAAGAAATCACACTTGTGACCTATACTTCAGTCAAACTCAACAGTCAAACAGACCTGGATTTGGTGCCTGCCATTGCTCCTCATAAACTGAAAGTTCCTCACCTCTATGTCTCCGTCTCCCCATCAGTAGAACAGAGATGCTGCTACACGTGACAGCAAGGGAAAGGACACGTGCAGCGTGGTCTACAACGATGGTGTGGAAAGGACACATGCGTTGTGGTCTACGACGATGGTGTGGAAAGGGCACGTGCGTCGTGGTCCATGACGATGGTTTAGGACACGTGTGTCGTCCACGACGATGGTGTGGAAAGGGACGTGCAACATACTGTTAGGCTAGAAGAGTGATGCCAAAGCAGGAGGCCTAACACTTACCATTATGGATGGGGCCTTAGTATTTTTAAACATACAGTAGATAATCTCTGATGGTAGAATTACTGAGGATTATCAATTTCTATTGCTTTCACTATTTGCTAAAGCTCATCGTGAAAAATACCCAATTTGGGAGGGGGGGCATTTTCAACTTACGTAAACAACTAGTAGCTCATAGAGCAATCTATAGGCTGGAGCCCCATACTAAGGGCAGCAGAGATTTGTTTTAATTTAATGTTTGTAAATCTCACAGCATCTAGCACAAGGTCATAAGCACA
>NW_022103920.1:28360309-28367612 GCF_000313985.2 Echinops telfairi
TTGGATCATCTTTCTTTGGCATGGGCACAAATATGGAATTATTTCAGTCCTATGAAAAAGATGTGGTGTGGTGGTGGTGGCATCTGACCTTGGCCAACTACACATGGAGGAAGGAAAATTAGCATCAGCTTCTGATGAGGTTGATGGCAGGCATGCCACACCTTCCAACATGCCTACCAACGGACACCAACTGTCCCTCCCATAGCACTCTACTTCACAGCTAGTTTCTATAATGCATTGCAATGACAACAGAGAACTCACAAACAATGCTCACAATCATGAAATGTATTAAGGACGTTAGCAGGTTACAAAAGCCCAGGATACAGTTATTTTACAAGGACAGCCTTTTCTCAGCTGTGCCCAAAGCCAGCCCTGCCCGTGCAGCGTAACAAAGCTCTCTTAGGGCTGCCCCCAAAATGGCATGCTGAAGGAAATGCCAATCACCAGAAGCCTCAGCTCAAAGGCACTAGCCCCTAGCTCCCCCAATTACGTGCTGTAGGTACCCCACGCGGGGGCAAGTCGGCCCCCAGCCTGAAAGCCCTCAGCTTTCCTTGCTCCGGGGAATGCTGCCTCCTGCTCTAGCTCCTGGTTCTCTGCTGTTGCCCCTTCTCTGTTCACACAGCCGTGTCCTGATGCAGGGGGTTCACGGCACAAGTACCTCAGAAGACAGGCTCCCCTCCTGGCTCATTTCTCTTGTTGGTAAAAAAAATCCCGCCCATCCTGCTTCTGAGGTGACTCGTTTCATACCTAGTAGGATGGCAATCACAGTTAACTCGGTCAATAATCACTCTCAAGTGAATTCTCAGTGTCTTCCCCCTTCTTCTCTTACCCAGACACCTTGGCAAATGGTCATTTTGGCAGGAATAACAAAGAGCTTGGCTAGATCTATGTTAAATAATTCACTACACATCCATTTGTTGGACCATTTCAATTAGTATCCCATCGATGCCTGGAGCCTTGTTGTTCACCAATGCTTTCAGTATAGCTTGGATTCCTTCCTTCAGTACTAGCAGTTCTTGATCCAATTCTTTTTTTTTTTAATCATTTTATTGGGGGCTCATACAACTCTTATCACAATCCATACATACATCAATTGTGTAAAGCATATTTGTACATTTGTTGCCCTCATCATTCTCAAAGCATGTGCTCTCCACCTAAGCCCCTGGCATCAGCTCCTCATTTCCCCCTCCCTCCCTGTTCCCCCCTCTCTCATGAACCCTTGATAATTTATAAATTATTATTTTGTCGATCCAATTCTTTTTGGTACAGTGACTGTGTTCTTTCAATCTCCTTTTGATGCCATTTCTCTTCAATATATCATGTCTAGTACAGTAGTCATAGGATCGTCCAACTCAAAATGGCCAATACCAGTCCATTGCAGCTCACTAATGCCCACAATATTAAACTTTATGCATCCCATTCATTTTGACAACTGGTCATTTTCCCAGGTTCATATTTCTTATATGCGTATTCTGGCTATTAGTGAATATTTGCAGCTGGTTTTTCCCCATTTTAAGTCATGCCACACCAGCGAGTGAAGGTCCTGAAAGCTTTCCTACATCCCTGTCATTGAGGTCAATTATATGGTGACGTGTAGCTGTTCCCCACTGGTATTGTGAGTGCCTGCCGCCCTGAAGAAATGCATCTTCCAGCATTCTATCAGACAATGCTGCTATTCATAAGGTTTTCAATGTCAAGCATTAAGCCAAGTTCTTCTTCACTGTCTATCCTCGTCCAGAAGCTCTACTCAAAGCTGTCCACCATGGGTGACATTTCTGGTATTTGAAATACTGGTGTATATAGTCTATACATGCTTGTGAAAGCTGACTGCCACGTCTTTCCCCCTGGGAGCAGCGGTGCCTTCCAACCGCCAGCCTTCTGGTTAGTGGCAGGCACGTTAACCACGGTGCCGCAGGATTCTCTTAGATAGGATTAAGATCAGATTAAATGGATAAAGGGTTGGTATGAATTGGTAGATTCAAGAATATCCTGTCCTTCATTTTTTTTTTTGAAAAGTACTAATGTTAGGAAAACATTTATGCAAAGTTCAAATCGCCTTTACTTTTGAAAGGAAAGACATCATTGTAATACAGTGGAGACCAGGCAGTGCCATGACGGTTAAGCATGCAACTGTTAACCCTAAGGCCAGCAGTGGGGATCCACCAACCTTTCCATGGAAGAAAAGACGTGGGAATCTGTTCCCATGAAGATTGCAGTGTAGCCCACTCTACGTGGCAGTTCTACTCTGCCCTCCAGGGTTGTAATAAGTCAGAATGGACTCGACAGCACACACAACAACAACACAATATAAATAGGGAATGTCAATTTTATTGGTAAATCTAAAGCCAAGAAATACTTCATGAAGAGCGAAAAATGGACAGGCAACTCCTAAATCCTGGAAAATGCAGAAACCATTCAGAATAGATGGTTTCGGCATGCTACTACTGACTGGAACAACATCCCTGAAACAAATGGATAAAGAAGAGAGGAAAGTTATCGGTTGAAACTTTAAATTTTGTAAGTTAAGACACAGGACGGCATTGAAAGCCTGATTATTTCTAGAAAAATGTCGACACTTGCACAAATGGTTTGCTCTCAATAGCTAGCTGAGTGGTTAGGGGGTTGAACCCATTCCTCAAGGTTTCAGAAGAAGGCTACACTCAAGGTCTGCTTCTGTGAAGAGTAGAGCCAAGAAAGCCCTAGGGCACAGTTCACTCTGTAAGGAACACATGGTTGGTATCAACTTGATGGTAACAGGCTTGCCCCTATATAAAACCACACGGACAGCGCTATAAATCAACCATGAAAGAGGTCTGAGTTAGGGAAAGTATGACTGTAATTAGAGCAAAATCCACTTCTGGAACCTTCTTCAGGCGATTCTGTACCTCAATTTTCATAGATAAGAAAAATAGTAAGTGGGTTACCTTGAAGTTCAGATGAGAAAAGGGTGAAAACACTTCGCTAATAGTAAGATGTCAGGAGTTGGTGTTGTTTATTATTGTTAACTAAATTACTACTATTGATGTTTTCTTCTTAGGTAGTAAAACACCCCTGAAGTATTCCTATGTATGATTGCGGTAGTTACATAATTTCATGTCAACTTGATAAATAAGTGTGTAGGGGTGGAGTCGAGCCTGTTAATCAGGTCACAGCCTGACGATGCCTCCATGTGCGAGTGGCCTCCTCATGAGGATCCTGGGAACTTCCTCTCTCCCTGGAGGAGGGTCACACTCCTCTGCCTTCACCTTCCTATTGACAAGCCATGTGGAGCCATGCTGAGAGACCTGTGAGAGCCCTGGAGATGCATCCACCACCACTGGATCCACAAGACTTTGCACCCACTGCCCAGCGATCTTCCTGCATTTTGCATTATTGCATATTCTATGTGAGTCTGAAGAGGGATTTATGGACTAGTATCGGACTTGTGGGTTAATATTGGACTTATGGACTTGATCTGGCCTGGGTTGAGATGTTTTCTTAATATACAATTACTCTTTGATATAAAGCGCTTTCCCATACATACATGTGTCTCTGAAATTTGTTTCTCTAGTTGACCCGGTCTAGCACAGTGATTTATGTTATTTATTTGTCTAACAAACAAAAAGCCTTGGCTTATTAAAAATATACTAAAATGCCCAACTAACGAGACAAGCATAAGAACCTATCTGTGCTTGGCTGACCCATTCTTTTTTTTTTTTTTTTAATTGGGGCTCATACAATTCATCACAATACATAGATCAATTGTGTAAAGCACATCTATACATTTGTTGCCCTCATCATTCCCAAAATTCGCTAGCCTCTAATTTTCCGTTTTTCCCCCCTCCCCTTTCCTTCCTCCTCCCCTCTCCCCCATGCACCCCTAATAATTTATAAATTATTATTGTATCTTATATTACACTGTCTGGCGTCTCCCTTCACCCACCCCTCCGCTGCCCGTCCCCCAGAGAGGAGGCCACACGTAGCTCCCTGTGATCCATTCCCCCCTACTACATCCCCTGACCCATTCTTTATATAGAGCTGCACTCCATCTTTCAGTGCAGCATTTTTCCCAGGACTTGGTTTGCTAACAGACACATGCTCCACATACTTTTACATGCACATAATTTATTTTTAAACTCATGTCTGGGAATTCAATATTCTGTATCTTAAAAACAGTGTCCCATCTTAGTCATTGTTTCTAAGGGCAGGAAGTGTGATATGCAAAAAAGGAGCTGAATTTCATGTGGTCGATCAGTCATGTACATTAGCTTGTGATTACCAAAAAAAGGACAGCCATAACTGCTTGTGAAAACCGACTATATGTTCATTAACAGACCAGCGACAGGAAGTGTGAGGGGGGGGAACCCTCTGGTGGCTCACTGCAGTCTCTCAGTCAGAGTCAACTCAGCGGCAATAGGTTTGGGTTGTCTCGTTTGTCCCAGGACAGCTGAGAGTGGAGTGGATTGAAATTGTGGCTAGGCTTGGATCGATAGCTTTTAGATTTCTCTGCTCTATAAACTGGTAACACAGTACCAGATGTGTATTTATATAATATTGAATGACTAACATCAAAATTGTCCTCATAGTAAACAAGAAATCAAGTATGACAAAACAAGGGGTGGGGGAATCTTACAAGCATTATTTTAGCAATTTATAATATATTTAGAAATATTTTCACTTTGGTAAACTTATATTCATTAGACTTGTATATGTATGTTATACATGTATATACAGCAGCTATATAATTTCCTATCAACTTGGGAAGGGGTGGTGTCTAGCCTGTCAGTCAAGTAATAGCCAGTAATGCCTCTGTGTGGGCATGGCCTTCTCCTGAGGATTCTGGGAACTCTTGTCTTCTTCCCTGGAGGTGAGACACATGCTCTCTCTGCTTCATCTTCCTGCTGACAAGACACATTGAACTACACTGAGGGAACCAGAGCCCTGGTGCTGGAGGAGTCACATGGAGACCCACATCTGTGCTGAGATGCTTCCACGATCACTGGATCCACAAGACTTTCCACCCTCTGGCCTGTAATCTTCCAGCATCCGGCATCATTGCATGTGTTGCCTGAGTCTGAAGAGGAATTTATAGAGTGGTATCAGACAAATGGGCTAATATCAGACTTATGGGTTTAAGCTAAACTGAGCTAGGATGTTTTCTCAATATACAACTGCTCTTTTTTATAAAGTTCTTTCTTATACACATGAGTGTCTCTCTAGTCAACCCAGACTAACACAGTATATATCTTGGTTTGTCATCATTGTGTATGTGAAAGACTTTAGAGATGTGTGTGTCTCTTTTTCAAAATTATGCAAAGAAGGCATTCACTAGGACAATGAATGAAATACAGAGGCCAATGCACTTCCAGACACACAGCAACAGCTCATTTAAATATAGCCATGTTTCAACAAATAGCTGAGGAAATCAAAATATAGAACTTGTTAATATCCCCACGCTATTTTCCTAAAATACTCCTAATTCTACTTGAACCAAGAGATTAACTGGGATTTCCATCTTTCATGGGTTCTCTTCAGGGGCTTGGATTCAGCGGATGCTAAAATTCTAGAACAGTCACCAATGGAGAAGGATGGTCAAGGAGCCAGTAGACTGTCTCCCTCTGTTCCTTGTACTCACTGCCTTGGATTCGATTCCAGCTCACGGTGACCCTACAGGGCCAGGAGAACTGCTCCCTGCCATTTTCCAGACAGGGAATCCTCACAAGAGCAGGCCGTCTTACCTTTCTTCCATGAAGCAGCAGCTAGTGGGTTGGACCCACTCACTGAGTTTGCAGTTGGCAGCCCGTGCCTAGCATTCTGTGGCCCCAACACTTTCTCCTTGGCCCTCAGTGGCAGCCCCGTTTTGATACACTTTAACCTCAGATTTGCAGAGGGAGCTGAGAATAAAAGAGAGATCTCTAAGCAGATTGTAGTCAACCTGCAAAGACACCTGCCACGTGGCAAAAGTCGAATCAGCAGCAAGCAGAGTTTACTGACAATCCATTCAGAACCCACCTCTTCCCTAAAGGCTTAAAACAAAAACCAACACCTGTGGTACACAAGGGAAAAACTTCTAAAAATCAAATTCGGTGTAGGTATCCAGCACTGCAATTTTTCTGAAGAACATTAAAAAGTCATTCTGAGAGGATTCTGCGTTTAAAACACACACACACACATACACACACACAACTGCTGCAAATCTCAGGGATCTAGCCAAGATGGTATATACCGATTGACTTAAATTAACTTGAATTGAAAACTGCACTGTTATCAAATAGACTTAATTAACAAAGTGCATGAACATAATTAAATACTGTATTAACATATTTCACAAGAAATTTTAAATCTCAAAATAATCTTTTTACTTGATTCCCATATAAAAATACTCAGAAAAACTTCAAAGTTTAAGAATGTGCAGTCATCCCTCAGTATCCACGGATGATTGGTTCCCAGACCCCACCCCTCCAGGACCCGACCCCAGATATATTAAAATCTAACAGCATATGGCACGGCATCTAAATAGCATACACATATCCTCCCATACACTTTAAATCATCGCTAGATTATTTATAATGCTTACTACAGTGTACATGCTATGTAAATAGCATTTTACACTTGCTATTAGGCTTTGAGGGATTGCTTTAACCACTTAATTGCTTCTCCCCAACCCAACCTATTGATTAGTAGTTCGTTGAATTCATGGATGTGGGATCTGAGGATACAGAGGGCTGATTGTATCACAAAACTCGATGTGTTTTCCGGTTTTCAGGTACCTTTATTATATTTCACCTTCGAACAAATTAGTATACATGTATTTTATTAAAACAGGATAAAGATCTTGCCTTACCATGGAACTGGGAGGTGAATTTTGCGCCTATTTTTAATATACAATCAGTGGCCAGGTAGTTAAGTGCTTGACTGCTAAGCAAAAGATGAGAGGTCCCAACCCACCAGTCAATTCCCAGAAGAAAGTTACAGCAAGGGCACAGGGCACTAACCCCCCCAAGGTTAGTGTGGGTATTGTTTATATCTCCACAGGGAAAGAGGAACCAGACTTCAGCCCAGTGCTCCAAGATGTGAATGCAACATGCTGGCAACCAGTGGAGAGATTTGGGGGGCCGGCCCCAATCTCAACTACTAAGTGGACACTTGCCCCACCCCCAAGAAGAATTTATTTCAAAGGACTGCATTGAATCTGCAGCTCTGGGAGAGGGACACATCTGATTGGAGCACACGGGAGCAGATGAAGGGGGAGGAGGAGAGAGTGGAGCACATCCTGGCCCACCAGGCCGTGAGGACAATGTTCCCAATTAGAGCAGCCAGTCCA
>NW_022103920.1:28368655-28374127 GCF_000313985.2 Echinops telfairi
GCTTGAAGGTAAACAAGCGGCCATCCAGCTCAGAAGCAACAAAGCCCACATGGAAGAAGCACACCAGCCTGTGTGATCGCAAGAGATCAGGTATCAGGCATCAAAGAACAAAAAAATCCTATCATTGTGAATGAGGGGGAGTGCAGAGTGGAGACCCAAAGCCCATCTGCAGGCAACTGGACATCCCCTTAAGGAAGTGTCGCCGGTGGGGAGGAGATGAGCCAGTCAGGGTGCTATGTAGCAACGATGAAGCATACAACTTTCCTCTAGTTCCTAAATGCTTCCTTCCATCCCCACCCCCACTATCATGATTTCGATTCTACCTTACAAATCTGACTAGACCAGAAGGCGTCCCTTTCAAGGCTTCTGCTCTTAACAAATGTCAAATCACTTCTTTAGGGGTTTTCAATACCAAAGTAAGTGACAGTGCAGAAAAATCTCATATGCAGAAATGTTCGAGAATGTCTTCCAGAGCACTCCGTTGGATGCTAGGGTTTATGCCTCTAAATACAGGCAGTTCCAGTGTTAACAGCACCCAACTCACAGACTCCTATTTGCCCTTTAAACCAATTCTGCCATAGACAGCAAAGCAAAACAGGGCCAGACTCACACAATATTACAATCTGGCAGATTCGACACACTACCCATAACAGAAAAAATCACAGGTAAACAGGCCCTGGGATGGGATCCTTGGAGGGTGCAGAGTGAGCCCTTTCAGGGGCCTGTTATGGACAATGGATCATTAGCAGGAACACAGGAGGACAACATACATTCACAGCTTTGAAGTTGGCCATGACACGGTACCACCATATTTAAGCTGAGCTCAAAATCTAAGTGCTAGACTTTCGGTCGCTCTACTCTGCTCCTAGGGAGATTCGGTTTCCAGCAAGGTTTCAACCCTGTAATTTTCCCCATTCAGGCTACCTTATCTGTTCTCCTTAACATTAAAAAATTGGGTCTGTTCAAGTGTGTCTTTGGCCCTGAATAAACCAGGCAGAAATTCTTAAAGACGCAATTGGGGATGGATCTCATTCTTAGCTGTGTGTTTTTAGTGAAATCTTTAGGTGAGTCAAATTAAGTGTTTATAGTTCTAATTGAAACTTACTTTAACGCAAGAAGAGTTAGGCATAGGGCTGCTAACTGCCAGGTTGGCAATTCAAATCCACCAGCCACTCATCCATAGAAAAAGGCTGTCAACTCCTGTAAAGACTTACCGTCTTGGAAACCCTATATAGGATAGTTGTAAGTTGGAATCCAGTCAATGGCCATGAGTTTGGGTTTGTTTTGGGGTGGGGGAGGGGTTTGATGGAAGAAAAACTTCAAAGCCTTTTCGATGATTTGCACACTGCAAAGTGTAACAAGTAAATGTGACTGTGGTAGAGAATTTCTTAAGTACGGTTGGTTCAAGACTGACTCGATGGCAGTGAATTTTTGGAGGGAGTTGGTACAGGAGCCCTGCTAGCTGCAAGATTAGCTGTTCAAAACCACCTACTGCTCCAGAGGGAAAAAAAGAGGCCTTCTGTTCCCGTACAGATTTACAGCTTCGGAAACAAACGGGGCAATTCTACTCTGTCTGGAGGGGTTGATACAATCATTTCAAAGTGAGAGCAATTTTACACAACAGTAAACAGCAAGTAGGAATTATCCTATAATTGATGTTTAACCACCTGTATAACAGACCATCAGAAAGACCCCGAAGTAGGTTTCTCTGGGGTGCTATGGGTATTTTGAACAGGATAATATTATATCTCCTTGCTCCCTGGCATTGATGGCCAGTAGTACTGATCAGCGTTGTGACAACCCTAACCTCAAACACCGCTGATGAACGAACGGCACTGACACCCCCAACTTAACAATTCTCAATTCTAAACATATGACAAAACACTCCAAAGAAACTTCTTTCAATAACCAAAGTATTTTGATAGACTCCAGAAGTAACTGAGGAATCAAATGAAGATGAAGTGGGATGTACAATTAACTGCTGCTTGAAAGAGCTCCAAAGGGCTTTCTTTGTTTAAGTCATTTTTTTCTCCCTCAAAAGGGATTACAAGTTACTTCAAAGGTTGTGTTATCCAATATGATAGCCACTAGCTATGTATGCCTAGTTCAATGTACATGAATTAGAATAAAAAGTAAACTCTAGCATTAGCTACATGTGCTCAGCAGATGCGGTATTAAAGAACATGTCCATCATCACACCCAGTTCTCTTGGACATCATTACTCGAAGGCTTTCTACACATATAACCTCTAAGGCTTTCTACACATATGACCTCGAAGGCTTTTTACACATATGACCTCGAAAGCTTTTTACACATATGACCTCGAAGGCTTTTTACACATATGACCTGCCACCTCATGTCCATTGCGAGGAATGTTCGCAGCAGAGACTTTGAATTCCTCAGCGGCAGTAACAGGGTTCGTATTAAGCCATATTTCATATCCATGCTCTTCTTAACACTTGGCTTTGGAACATCATTCCATGCATGAGCGACATTAAAAACAGCAATTTCAATATTAGAGCAGGTTGGTTAGCATTGACAGAATGAATCAGCTTTCTAATAATATTTTCTAAACAAAATGGTCTACAAAATACATGTTGATCAGTGAAATAATGTTCGGAAGGGGGTTAACCTTTCCTTCTTCTGCAGATGCCATCTACTGTGTGCTAACCTGTTTTGTTAACACAACAGTGGTCCTGTGGCTGACATGCTTCTGAAAGCTCTGTGTAGTCTCTAGGGCTACAGATATACAGACATCTATTCTCTGCCCCCAAATTCAGAATTCTTCCATCTTCTCTTTCATTTGTCACTGAGAGTCTTCCCCAGAATCACAGGGACACAGGCCATGCCTTGGGATTGCCCACAAGATGGGGTCCAGAAGGATGGAGTCCAAGGATCTAATATGTTTAATGCACAAATGCCTGGGAGGGGAAGGGGGAAGTATTCAATGACTAGGACAATACTTTTCTACCTCTCTAATATTTAAAGCTCTCTAATATTTAAAGCTCAGGGCTTTGATTTTGTGCTAATTTCTTAGACACCAAAGCTATCGATACTAAGGTTTATGAATACATTTATTATGTTTCACAGTCAAGGAGGTGGTATTCTAATCTCAAGTAATTTGGAAAGCAGTATGGACAGCACAGAAGCCAACTGTTAACATATTCATGTTGCTCATAAGGGGATCACCAGTTTCCTTCTACCCAGAGGCTCCTTGGAAGAAACGCCTGGTGTGCTACTCCCCCCTCCCCACAAATATGAGCCACTGAAAACCCTCTAGGGAACAGTTCTACCCTGACACGCATGAGTTCACCCAGCGTTAGAGTCGTGTGGGCGGCAGCTGATTCGTTTTTGTGTTTCTTTTTAATATACAGCATAGGCATGCCTGAGTGCATCTTGGCTCACTGTTGACAAGTTCTGAGGCCATGGGCAGGCTGCCTAGTAAGTCAAGGATCTCATCTATAAAATAGTCAATACGAGAAGATTTAATGTGCTTACACACAGGAGGAGCACAAAATGTTTTTGCTAACGTTACTTTTGCCATCGCTGTACCTTCTGCCTGGAACAGGGTGGGCTCTTTGTCATCCTTAGTCTCAGTTTAAATGTCACCTCTTCAGTGAGGTCTCCCTGCTCATTGGGGTTCATCCTTTCTGGTACGTCTCTCGGTCTGTGAGGAATTTAGATGTTCATTTAATTCTTCAATCTCAGTCTTTCCCACTTGGGGCAGTGGGGTGGTGAGGGGCGGGACGCCCAGGGGACAGCGGTGGGGAGTTCCGTGAGGATGGCAGAGTGACAGTTGTGAAAATCAGAACCTGTCAGAAAAGGAACACTCAATCTTGTCCCACTGAAGGAACAAAGAAAAGTGGGTAAAAATGTAAGAATGAACTCATGAAGAGGCAGAAAACTTGGGAGAGTGGAAACTAAGGCAGTCCTGTCCCGTTCTGGCTCTCCCAAGTTTCACGGATATTCTAGGAGCATAGCACAGTGCCTGGCATGTAGCAGACTCTCAATAAATATGGGATGGATGGATGGCCGATTAATTGGATCCATTTTGGATTAAACGTGAACTAGGTTTCCCTCCGACAGGACTGCTCCGATCTTTCCAAACATATTTATACTATGACTCTTCTGGCGGGCCACAGGGCATGTAGCAGTCCTTCAATGTATGGATGATAGAGTCCTTTTCTTAAGAAAAGTCTTCACATCTCCCAGAAATGCTATTTTATGGAATACAAATACAGTTACAGATACCAATCCAGTTATGTACTGGAAAGTGTCAATAATATCAAATGTCACCTAGGGCTTGCATACATTTAGTTCGACAAAAGGAGCCTCACTCATTTGCAACCTAACAAAACAAGAAAATACTACTAAAACGAACCAGGTGCCACCATTCTGGTCTGTGCCATACGGACTGATAAAGCACAATGGGGCTATTCAGACCACGCACTGAACAGATGGGGGAGAGCACCCCATAAAGATTTTATATGCTCACTGGTTAAGAAGAGACTCTACCTACGTAAGCACATCTAATGGGATGAACCAACTCTACCCTGTTCTTATCC
Source organism: Echinops telfairi (assembly GCF_000313985.2). Taxonomy (NCBI): domain Eukaryota; kingdom Metazoa; phylum Chordata; class Mammalia; order Afrosoricida; family Tenrecidae; genus Echinops; species Echinops telfairi. The sequence goes on from NW_022103920.1 coordinate 28,373,221, forward strand.
TCTCTCACCAGATCAACCTCTCTAAGAGATGGCAGGGTTTTAGTGCTGTTTCTGAGATGCGGCCAGTTAATACGGGCCTTCTTGCAATGAAGCCTTTTGTGATGTGTTATAGAGTCTAGCCCTTCTACCTGTAGTTATAACCCCACTTTGAAGAGCATCGTCTGCTAATAAACAAGAGTCAAGAGAGACATGCTCTGAGCCTCCGCGCTACGAGAGGGTGTGAGCCAAGTCATCCCCGTTTCCTTGAAAAGACAAACACCAGAGCTCCATTAAAGCCCTTCCTCCGCCTTGTCTGGAAGAGAGCTCTCTCAGAAGCAGGAAGAGAGGGAGATCCCAGGGCCATCAAGGAAGAACAGCCACCAGTGGAGCACATTCCAGATTTCTGGTGGGGAGTGGAGAGGTGGAGGGAACCAGAGGTACCAGAGGCTGCTGTCACAGAGACAATGAGACAGAGCAAATGAGCCCGGTCAAGACCAGAAGAGGCGGCCAGGAGACCAGGAGACAGAATGGAGGAGGAGTGCCAAGGCTCTAAGACGGTGAGGCAGGGCATGGAGGCAGAGGCCCAGAGATCAACTACCTGAGAGGCTGGGGACGAGAAAGAGACTCGGCTCCTGAATGAGGAGAGGTGTTGCTGGGCAACAGTGGCTCCATCCTTACTGCTCTCTGTCCTAACTTGTGGTACCCTGCTAACCTCCCTCGTGAGCATGGCCTGTGAGTTTTATGTGACCACTGCAATAAATGATGGAACCCAGAGGAAAAGTCGTGTCGTGGGAGGAATGGTGGGTTTCCCAATAGGAGGCATGTCTGACCTCTGCCTCGTGGCAATAGTTCTTGGGATAGGGAGGAGCTGGAATCTCCTTCCCCCTTGGGTAGCCGGAGGAGGCCAGATACGCCCCTTTTCACAATT
>NW_022103920.1:28374995-28380230 GCF_000313985.2 Echinops telfairi
GACCCCTGTGAAACAGTCGTTCAAGGTTGAGAACTGCTGCCCTAAGGTGTCACCCTAAAGGCATCAAGGCCTTGACACTGGAGGCTTATATGTCACTATCTTGCTCGTTCACATCAGGAAGGGTTCCCTCTTCCTTGCTGGGCGTTCACAGCGGTCATGAATTTAACAAATAATGTCTTTCATTTGCAGTCGGCCTTTCAGATACACTTGGATAGGTACATCCCCATAAGTCCACCTTGGGATTTCTCAAATTCTGAATTTGTTCAAGGGAAAAGACGCAAAGAGATGATTGTGTCTCACCTGAAAGGGCAGAGCCCAGGCTCAGTAAGACATCCCAGGTTAGCGCTTGCTTCATTCCTCCCAACCAACCACTACAGTTCGTTATATGGTCGTCAGGAGTGGAGCGGAAAGCAGATGTTGTTGATTGTCACTGAGCCAGCTGTGACTCACAGTGGCCCCCTGCCTGGTCCTGTGCCATTCTCACCACCACTGCTAAGTTTGAGTCCATTGTTACAGCCATGATGCCAATTAACCTCATTGAGGGTTTCCCTCTTTTCTGCAGACCACGCATAATGTTCTTCCCTAAAAGATTAAGACAAAGCCTCGCCACCCTTACTTCTAAGGAACATTCTGGCAGATAAAACACTAAAATGAGAAGACTTTGAGGAGTGTTTAATAAAAGAACTATTTACAGAGGTGCAGAAAGGGTTCATGGTTACTACTAGAGATAGTGCCATTTCCCAGGACTCCCCAGCCCTAAGCTGAAGAAGACAAGAGACAGTAAATAGAACCAAGAATCTCTGATGTCTGCCTCCAGAGATACTGTGGTCTTTAGTGCAGGGGCACAGCCAAATAAATGACTCTCTTTGTACCTTCCAATGTCCTACTAGCTGAAACCAACCAAACGCCAGAAGGTAAGAGAGTTGACTAAATTCCAAGGAGGCCACCTCCCAGGGACGAATCAATAGGCAAAGAAGTGAGGAAAAGTAAATCTTAAGAAGCAAAATGGACGATGATTAGTGCATTGCACAATCACCAATTACTTATTTGAGTGGAAGAAAATAAAAGACAATACAAATATGTCCAATAGCAACCTCCTAGAGAAAGTACATCTATTATTTCATGTTGTAGGACTATATATGAATGGGCTTCAAAAAGTTCATTCAACTTTCAATTAAAAGGTTATGGAAATTTTCCATGAACTCCTTGAAGCCACCTCATATTTATTTCTCCTGACTGTATTCTAGAACTATATTCATATTCTTCTGATTGTGGTCTCTAAGATAGATCTTCTCCACGTCAAGCCATCCCTCGACCCCACCCCATGCCTTAGTGAATTCATGTTTAATAGCTTTGAGTATGAAAATATAATCAAAGGCTTTCTCTTAATCTGAAAACATAGTGTCCATTGATTTCGCCTTGTTTGGGGGAAAATGCACTCTTTCAGATACAGCTACTTGATTCTCATAAAAACTAAGCAATCTTTGCTAAAAGTACGAGAGTTGCTTCCTTTAATTATTCTAGGCTTTACTACAGGAATATTACTACTCAATTAGCCATTAAGATATTTTGGCAAATAATAAACAATTTTCTTAAGTTTCTCTGGTACTTTTTTTTGAGGGGGAGGGAGATGTCTTTGAATTCCAGAATTACAAATATATGTTATTGACTAATCAGATCCAAATCAACCTCCAATCCATTTGCTCTAAAAAAAAATTAGAAATATGACATCTACCTTACACTGAGGCAAAAATGTTATTCAGTGTCTCTGTTACCTCTGGTTCCTGTCTCAAGAGACCTTTACAATAGAACCAGAGCACTACTGGCTCCTGTCTTCAATGTACTTGAAATCACTCTTATCATTGGTCTAGCAGTTTTACCTGACAGGCTCAATGGCAAACCTGACTCTTCGAAACAAGCCTTATTTCTTCAATCTCTGTTATCCACCCTGACCCCCAAAATTTACATGCTCCCTCAGAAACAATCTTTACATTATCATGTGCCTGGCTCATGACAAGTCCTGACGTTTCATAGAGGATTAAGTCAACATTTCTCTTGTCAAGGAACTTGGTGAACAAAGAAGCAAGTGTGGTTGAAAACTATTTCTTCTCCTTCTAAGTCCTGTAAGTAATGAACTCGGCTCACTGTCCCACAAGAAGGCATGTATCCAGGAAAAAGGAAGAGCCTAGGAGCATGGCAGGGGAGGTTGGGGGAAATGGGGAGCTAACAACAAGTACGAGAAAGAAGAAAATGTTATAAAATTGATTGTGGTGATAATGGTACAGCTCTTCTTAATATGATTGAACTATTACGTTGTATTCTATGTGAATTATATGCCAATGAAACTTTTTTTTTTTAAGAAAAAAAGATCGATTAATCATTCCGCCCCAACTGGAAGCTACCTAAGTAGACAGTGACAATAACCAAAAACTTCACTGCGTGGAGTCAATGCTGACTGATAAAGACCTAGAGGGTGGGCAGAATTTCCCCTGTGAGCTACTGGGGCTGTCACTCTCTATGAGCGTCTAAAGCCTGTCTTTCTCCCACAGGACACCCGGTGGGCCTTATGGCTAGTGGCCCATCACAGCACCACAACAGGGTTCCTTGAACACTGACAATCGAATGAAGAAACATGAACAACCAACGTATGTTCCAGATTCCATCAAACCTAAATACTAGTTTCAGTGGCTTAAAAATGAGACGAAAAAAAGGAAAAGTAAAATTGAAGGAGACCTGTGGACTTGGAGCCTCAAGGACAAACCAGTTCACCTCAAAAAAAGAAAAAAACAAATATACACTGACACAATGAATACATTTTCAACAATGTTTATAGGTACTATACAGCAATGAGAATGAACAAACTATTGGCTACACATATTAGATGTGTTTTAGGATACAAAAGAGACCCCAATCTCAAATGCAATTTAAAAATAACATTTATTAAGTCTTTAAGGGGGCAAAGACAACACAAAAAACACAGATGCATCGTCCGGGTGAGGTGGGGTGGGGGAGCATCTGTAAACCAGGTACTCATAATTTAAGCTCTAATACTGAAGAAACAAACAATTTTGAGAGAGAAAAAAAATACACACCAAAAGAACACATACCACATTATTCCATTTGCTTAAAACAGATAAAACACACGTATGCTGGCAGAAGACCAGAGGGCAGCTACCTCCAAACAGAAGGGATGAGGGTGGCATATTGCGGATTGAGCTGTGTCCCTCCCAAATAAAAGTTGAAATCCTAACCGCAACACCTGTGCATGGGATGATCCTGTATGAAAACTAGTTCTTCTTTACTTGTATTAACATGTGTGAGTACAGAAAATGAGAGACATAGGGAAGATGTCATGTGATGGCAGATGTGTCTATAAAACCCAGGAATTCCAAAAATGCTCGTAGCCCCAAGCTGCAAGAGGCAAAGCAGGGTCTTATACCCTAGAACCAAACCCACTGCCAGAAAGTCAACTCCAAGGCCTAGCTACACTTTGGGACAAAGAAGACCTGCTCCACCTGAGACTGTAAATCTTTATGGGCGCAGATAGTCTCGCATTTCTCCGGGGAAGCATCTGGAAGGTTTGAACTGCTGACGTCTCGGGTAGCAGCGTCACAAAACGATCCACTGTGTCACCAGTGTCTACGTTTGGTCTTTCAGTCTCTGGTACTACTAAGAAAACAAATTTCTTTTCTTTAAAGCTACTCGTGGTGCTTTGTTGTTTGTTGTAGAAGTTTGCTGAGAAACTACAGCAGGGCTTGTGGACGGTCGCTGGGATGCTGATAATGTTCTGATTCTTGATCCAGGTACTAATGGCATGGGTCTGCTCAATTTGTGAAAATGCAAGCTTTGAAGGAACCCTGGTGGTATAGTAGTTACAAGTTGGGCTGCTAACCTCAAGGTCAACAGTTCGAAACCACCAGCCGCTCTTAGGAGAAAGATGAGTCTTTCTCCTCTTGTGAAGGGTTACAGTCGTCAGAAACCCACGGCGGCAGTTCTGCCCTGTCCTGGAGAGTCGCTTTGAGTCGGAATCAGCTCTATGGCAAAGAGTTTGCGGGTTGTTGGGTTTTTTAATCAAGTTATGAATTTATGACTTCTGTTCTTCTCCGTATTACTATAATTTTCAAGAAAAACAAAGGTTGTTGTCATTTTAGAGACAGTAAATGAATTAAGAAGAATTTGATTATGTCAGATCAATGACAAGAAAGATAAATCGGGGAAAGGGAGTAAAGGGTGTAGGAAAGTGAAAGGGATTCACAATTTTAAAGGCTCAAGCAAAGTTAAACTGAGCGGGTAGCACTGATTAGAAACCTGAACAGGGTAGGGGTGAGGAGCCGCCAGACACAGGGCAGGCAGGCCCATCTCTGCTCGTCGTTAAAACGCACACAACAGACAACACTGAGCAATGCCTTCCTTTCTTTCTGACGTGGAATTAAAACCTAGGATGATTAGCTTTTCTTTCTTTTTTGTTTTAAGGGCAAGGGTGAAGACTAAAAAAAACGCCCTCAAACCCAGACCAAGCTTTTGGAGAAAAAGGATTCTTAGGTATAGACAGAACTAGTAAAGGGGATGAGCTCATCTACATTAGAAAGAACCCGGCCCAATCAGAAGAGGGCAGAAGTTAAGAGAGAAATGCCTGCTTCAGTCTCTCACTCACCCTTCAGGAAGCACAGGGTAAATGATGCGTGCCCTGCACCACACCACACGCACACACAAACACAGTTTCTATCATCCAAGGAAACGAGACACATGAGGGAAATTTCTAGCAGAACAGTGAAAAAAACAAAAAAATGAAACACTTAAAGACCCGCAAAACACACACAAACCCAAAACGGACGAAAGCTCCACTGGGTGAAGCTTTTGTAGGACCCATTTTTCCCGCTAGGCGAGCATCCAGCAACTCGCTCTGAGTTAGTGCATGCAGTGGCATCACCTGTAAAGGGTCTCTCTGGTCACAGTAAATTTTTTCGTACAAGCAGTTTTGCTCAAACCTCGTTTTTTGTGATGGCCAATTTAAGAGAACAGTGTGAGGATTTTGTTTCCTGCTCTGGAAAAATGCTACAGAAACTGTTGTGATGTTGAACACAGTTTACAAGGACAGCACTATGGGAAAAACTCAGGTATACAAGTGGTTTCCTCATTTCAAAAAAGATGAAATGTTGATTGATGAATCCAGCTAGACCAGAGGATGTACACGGGTACAGATAAGAGCTGGAAACACAGGGAATCCAGGACAGA
>NW_022103920.1:28381812-28383220 GCF_000313985.2 Echinops telfairi
GGAAGAAACAGAGCATTCCTGTGGAGATAGAGCATTTTTTAAAAAGCATAATTTTATCCCAGAGACAAGGGGAAAAAATAGAGGCTGCTTAAAATAAAAATTAAAAGGGGATGATGGAATTGTACAGTTACAATGGGTGAAGTTCCTGGGTGTAAGCTTATTCTTGATTACAGCCGTGGAGCGCTGCCTCATTCCCAGGATGCAGCCTGGTGCCGGTGCATATGCCTTCAGTGGAGTCCCTGTGGTCACACGAGCCGGTGCCCACCAGCCACAGGTGGTCGGAGCACCTGAAATGTGTCCAATCCCGATGCAGATGTGATGTACATGTCAAATGCTCGCTGGATTTCAGTCTTACTACAAAAATACATAAATAATAATAATCTCAATAACTCATATCCATTACATGTTGAAATGGTAATATTGTAGCAAAGCAGGCTACATAAAATAGACTATCGATTCATTTTATCTGTTTCTCTTTAATGTGGCTCTGCTTTGTGGCTGCGATCTTTCTGTTGCCCTGCCCCAGACTATGTACTATCACTTTCATTGAGGACAAGGGGATCCTCAGCAGAGTAGACCTTCAGTAAGCAGTCACTGAATCAATAAATCATGGACATTGTCACCGCACTGCCGTCAAGTGCGCCATTTGCGAAGTGCCTCCGAGGCAACATGGTCAATTCATCAATACTTTCTTGCCCTGTGTTGGTAGTTTTTAAAGTGTTTTCATGTATTTTACACATCGTGATTTCTTCTCCCATCTTCTATTGGAACACACAGTCAGTAGCCCCGATTATTTCAATAGCTACGGACAGAAAGTCCAAAGAAACCCGCTGCTTTATCTTTCAAAGACTGCCCTCTAGAGCTCACAATATCATCAAAACAATGTGTTACATTATCCACAAAGATGAGGCAGTTTCCTAATACATTTTAAAAATAAATTTAAATGTGAGATGCATATGATTACATTGAAGGACTTAATAAAACACAGCAAAATTTAAATGATCCAGATAGCTAAAATATTGGTCTCTTAGGTGAAGCAGCTTAATCAGATGCAAACTGACGAGAAAAATATCTGTCATTTAAAAGATACCTGTAAATATCCTACCTCATAAAAGTGGGCAAGCTTGCAGCCTCCTTTGTCATCCATGCAATAAGTGAAACTGGAGTACAGAATGACTCAGGAAATGCTCAGTTATGAGACCTTGTCTAGAATCATGACAATGTACCGGTCTGCACAGTGGTTACACAGCCAGGACTCTGTGTTAGGGTAAGAGGACGTAAACCACAATCAACAAAGAGAAAGCACACTCCAAGTGGCATCTGGAGAGAACCAGGTTCCAGGTCTGGAGTTACCTCCTGGTGCAGTTGGACTAGATGTGCTCAATCCTCCCAAGAAGGCAGCTGTCAC
>NW_022103920.1:28384789-28386121 GCF_000313985.2 Echinops telfairi
TTTCTCTAGTCAACCTGATCTACAAAGGGTGCTATAGTAAATTATGATGAATAAATCAGATGGCACCTGGCTATCAGTAAAAATAGCATCTGGAAGGGTCTAAAACAAGCAGTCATCTTAAGGAGTGTATCCTAACTCCACAAGGAAGGAGCACACTAGCCATGTGATCCAAAGATTGTAAATAATAAAATCCAAGATCAGAGGAGGGGATTGTATTAGGACTTAAATTCTGAGCATCCAGTTTGCTATGGATGACAGTTGAAAGCCAAAAAGTAATGTCCAAAGTTCCACACAGATTAAGCCTCCATTGAATTCCTTTGGACCATGACCAGGGATGTTCATTGTCTTGCCCTCAAACAAAGTGCATTGGAAAGTGGATTACTGCAGAAATAGTTCGGTTAAAATTCAACATATATATCATTTGTTTTCCCATTTAACCCATTTTTAATGTGTTCTAGTTTCTATACTCTTCTATTTTCTCTTGGATTGAGTTTTTGCTGTGTTATATTGTGTTGTTGCTACTGGATTTTTTGGTATGGTTTTCTTTATTTGAAATCCAGTATAGGTACATCTATAGAGACTGTAAATCAATTAATAATTCCTTAGGGTTATGGCAAGGGAGGTTGGGGATTGTAGGGAGCTAACAATAATATGTACAACAATGAAGAAAATATTCTAAATTTGTTGATTGCACAACTCTTTAATACATTTGACCCATTAAATTGTATAACATGTGAATTATATGTCAATAAAATTATGTTTAAAAGAGCACTGATGAATAAAATTATTAGAACTTATTCATACTGATATTAGCCTTCTGGAAAAACTGCTCCTTAATTCCTGCTACTGAAATCCCTGTAAATGCTTTAGATTTTGTCCTCTCTGGAATATTTCATAAGCTTTTCATGAGATTCTGAATATCTTCACCTTTCCTTAATCAGTCAGTTTCTGTGGCTTGTAACCTAGTCTCTCGCCCTTTACAATCACTAACTGCTTTATCATCAGTAACTCTCATTTTGTCATGAACACATAGCCCCAGTCCTCCTTTTATTGACAGCTAGGACAAAAATTAGAGCCATTCCATTTCAATTATAACATACTCCAACCACCCAATGCCTACAATCATTCTATATGTTACTTGAGAAATTAAAAGGATTAAGTTATTTTCCTTCTATGTAAAACTGGTTATATCCACCTATGGGCCGCTCAGAACAGGCCAGCACCACAAATCTACAATCCTTTCCTCCAATCCCACACCATCTCATGATAGCATATAATTTCAGACATTTCATGGCTTCATGAAAGGAAGGGCTGGTGTCTCCCCATTCCTTT
>NW_022103920.1:28387169-28393319 GCF_000313985.2 Echinops telfairi
AACACACACACACACACAATTTCTTTTTTCACACATACACACGTACGTGCACACACACAAGTCCACTTGGCTGGGATAAATGCTCTGGAGCACAAACTGCGCTGTGGATTCACACTGCAGCTTTCCAGCAGACATCCTCGTTGCAACCAGGTTAAACTGCTGACGTCTTTGCTTTCTCACAAAATTCGATCAATTCAATTTTGAGAATTGAAGGGTGCTTCAAATAGATCATCTCAAAACTGAACTCACTGCCAGTTCCAACAGATTAGAACTGCCCCTGTGGGCTTCTGAGACAGTAACTCTTTACAGGAGTAGAAAGCCTCCTCTTTCTCCCTTGGAGCAGCTGGTGGTTTCAAACTGCCGACCTTACACGATGCGTCACCACTACACTACCAGGCCTCCTACACATAAGGGACGGCATAGCTTCAAGAACCATCCAAGAAGTGAGCTACATTGGAGTTCCTGCTCTGTTGTAACTGATCAGAGAGGATTTGGTTTGCTAAACAAAACAAACACCAGTAAGAAGGAGGACAAGGAGAGAGAGAAGGCGCATGAGTGAGAATCTTCCTTTTCCTGAGTAACATGGAGTCAAGCAGGGGAGGTGTCCATGCTCCAGAGGGGGCCAGCAGGCAGGGCGTGAGAGCGCAGAGACCCCGGGCCCAGTGAGATGAACTGCAAGAAGCCGGTGTAGTGTCAGAGCCCTGGTGGTACAACGCTTACAGCACTTGGCTGCTAACCAAAACGTCAGCGAGTCAAACCCAGAGCTCCACGGGGAAAAGATGCGGGAGTACGTGGCAGGCTGCTGTGTAAACATTTACAAGCTTAGGAACGCTATCGAGCAGTGCAGCACCACCCTAAAGGGTCCCTATGAATTGGAGTGGACCCAATGGCAACAGGAAGCAGAAAGGGCAGTTCCACATACGGTGTCCGAGCCAGAAGGATAAAGAAGGGATCCAGTGGGAGAAGGGAGGTGGGTGGAGGGTTATGGGTGGTTGGAGGCCAAAGCGGAGAAGCAGAGACGCTGAGGAAGGTTGTTCAGCATGTGGTTTCAGAATCTGAGCGTGCTGGAACCAGAGTGGGGAGACAGGGATCCAATCACACAGGCATGTAAAGGGACAAAGGTTACATAGAGATGGAATGAGCAAATAAGTAAATATATTCAAGATAATGGGAGCCAGGCTTCTCACTGCCAGGAAGTCTATGGAGAGGGAAAAACCTAGAATGAATCCTGTGGGGATTAGATTGGAAGGTGAGGTATTGACGTGAATTCATGGTTAATAGATAAGTTAGACAGTCAGCTAGCAGATATAATAAAAACAAAAAGAGATGGAAATGTGCATACGTCTATAGATAGCTATCCAGTTTCCCCTCGCTATCTGGGAGTACAGTAGTCCAACGAAACTTCTGTAGGATGAAGCAGAAGAAAGAGATAAAGATATTATCATTAATTTATGCATTATTTTTGAGCACTCCCAGACCTCCAAAAACAACTTTTATGTATGTTACATCATACTAACATACAGTGCTAACGGGCACCAACACACAGGGTTCACAGACACATTTCATAGCGGTGGCACCTTGTTGCGTGCAGCTGAGTGTAGTTCCCAGCGAAGGAGCTCGGCAACTTGCTCCTCAGGGTGCAGGTGGCTCTTGAAGTGCTCACTGCAGAACCAGTGCTGAACACTAGGCATGGCGAAAGCCCTCTTTGGATTTTCCTTTGATTAGCAAAAGCTAGTACTACTGTAGGGTTTTTATAAAGGTAAACCGGCATACAGTGAACTTTTGGAAACGGTGGGGGGTATATTGAAGATTTACCTGCACCCTTGTTCTTTCTCCTTACAGGCTGAGGAATGGCAACCCTCCAATGACAACAAGCACACCTCACACCCAGATCTTAGCAGCTGACTCCAAGACTGGGGCAGGGCCGTACAAGATGCGGACGGAACATCCTAGACATTCATAAACGCCCCCAGAGAATGGCAGGGACATGGTAAAAGAATACAGAAGCCCACTGGAGCTTCCCACAGACCAAACGTGGGACAATATGACATCAAATAATAACAATAGTAAGACATTATAGCCCATTGAATAAAACAGGAAGCCAATAGACCAGAGCATGTACACAGGTACAGATAAGAGATAAGAGCTCAGGACACACGGAATCCAGGAACAGGAATGGGAGTAGCGATACCAAGAGGATAGGGGGAAAGGTGGGGAGAGAAGGCGAGGAAGGGGGAACCAATCGCTATGATTAACACATAACCCCCCCACCCCCCCAGGGGGACGAACAACAGAAACCATGGGAGAAGGGAGACAGCAGCCAGTGTAAGATATGAAATAATAATAATTTATAATTTATCAAGGAGTCATGAGGGTGGGGGGTAGGGAAGGAAGGAAAAAAAGAGGAGCTGATACAAGGGCTCACATAGAAAGTATCTAGAAAATAATGATGGTAACATATGTACAAATATGCTTGATATAATTGATGTATGGATGGTTATAAGGGCTGTAAGATCCCCCAATAAAATGACCTTTCAATTAAAAAACAAACAAACAGGGAGCCAAGATGACCCACTGGCACAAAGAGAAAATGAATAAATTAAAACTATGATTAAACAGTTTTATTTCCAAGTGCCTCCATATAAAATACAAATTACAGAAGGTAAAAACAATGTCTTTCCATTTGTGAATGCTAACAAATATAACCTTGACTATATGGTTAAAATGAGCATACTTGGTAATGGGAAAACTGAAAAATCACAGGCCAGCTGACAAGATACAATAAGACAAATGGCATCACTCCCAAGATACCCTGCCAAGTGCGTATAGCCTGAAATCCTTCACGACGAGCCTCTACACAAGCCCAAAGGGAAGGCCAGTCTGCAAGATAACTGCCATGGATTCATCAAAAAGTATCAAGGTCATGAAAGCCAAGGAAGGCTGGAGACAGTGTCCCAGACTACAGATTATAGAGACATGCAACTAAGTGCAAGGTGCCATGGTGAATGTTTGCTATAGAAAGCACATCACTGGGACCTTATACAACTTCAATTGGGCCTAAGAATTAGATGGTAGTACTGTATCAACTTCTGGTCAATTAATTAAGCTAATTAAATTATTAATTTGAAGGCCATACTATGTTCGCGTTGGACAATATCCTTGCTTGTAGGAAACCCTCACAGATTGATAAGGTAACACGTCAGTAATGTTCTCTCAAATGATCTTAGAAGAGGAAAAAAATAGATTTTTATTGTACTTTCAATTTTTGGGTAATTTTGAAATTGTTATAAACACTTTGATTCTTAACGAAGTGAGTCAAGGCCACTAGAAGGGTCTCATATTAGACTGTCGGCGGTTCCTTGTGACCAACACTGAAGTAAGAGTCAGCTGGCAGAGGAGCCAGGAACTGAGGGGAAAAGGCGCAGGGCCCCTCAGAACTCTACCCTCAGGGGTAGACAGGCCTGAATGTCCCATGGTATAGAAGTAAAACCCTACAGAAGAAGTCAAGGTCAAGAATGCACAGGACAAGGAGATGAAGGAGCTGAGCGGATATAGCTTACACGGGAATATTTTGATTTTGGTATATGAAACTATTCAGACTCAAGTAAATTAGAAGTATCTAGTTTACAGGTCAATGATCAAGTTTCCATGATAAGAAAGGTGAGGAATTTTGAAGATGATTAAGAATATGGGCATGATAGACAAAAACACAATGCTATATAAACTATACTTTCAATATGGTGCAGACCTGTTCCATATTCCAGGTCAAAATAGAGAAGCTTGCTGAAGATATAGTTATAAGATCTAGAATATTACCAAAATAATACGTTTATATGTCTCTTTTATTTGCGAGGCAACCGAAAGACATTAAAGGCTTTGAAAGCAATATCCCAGTATATCGGATAGCTTAGGAGAGATTAGAGGCAGAAAGGTTAGGAGATTATTGTATTAACATTGTAAGGATCGAAATAAAGGCAGATATAAGAACTGAAGGGAGAGATTCATAAGGAACTACAAATTTAGCAGGGCTTTGTAACTAAATTGTTAAAGAAAGTATATAAAGATTATCATCAGGCTTGGAAGTGGTAGGCTCCTTAGGTGAAATTGACCTGTTAGAAAGAAAAGAACAGACGGGAGCTAGTGAACTTTCTCTCCATGAAAATGCCCAGAAGGAGTTGAATATGTTTACGGAAGGATGCCACATTAGAAAAGATTGCTGAAAATAGAACCCTGAGAAATTCATCTTGTTTGAAAAGTAACTGGAAAAAGGATATATTTAAATATGGATTTTGAAATATTTCAAATAGTTACACATATATTTCAGAAAGTCTGGAAAAAATATCTACGCCAAATATTTTCCACTTCCCCCACGTCAGCTTCCCACCCTCCCTACATTACCTCGTGTCCTGGGAGGCTGACCTTTGTGGATCACATGAACAGATAGCAGGAGGCCAGAAGAGAAAGAGGGCAGACAATTATTCCCACTCACCCCTCTCTGCCAACCAACTGGAAGAGATCAGGATTAGTGACTATTCCAAAGAAAAGTGATCCAATAGAATGCAGAAGTTAGCAAGCAATAGTATTAATATCAAATGCAAATAAAATTATGCTGAAGATAATTCAAAATGGATTGCAGCAGTACATTGATAGGGAGCTGCCAGAAATCCCGGCTGGATTTAGACGAGGATGTGGCAGGAGGGATCTCACTGCTGATGTCAGATGGCTCTTGGATGAAACCAAAGAATACAAGAAAGAGGCTTACTTGGGTTTCATTGACTATGAAAAGACATTCTACTGTGTGGATCATACCAAGCTATGGAACACATTGGGAAGAATTGGAATACCCTAACATTTCATTGTGTTTATTTGAAACCTATACACAGCCCGTGAAGCAGATTCAAATGAAATACGGGGATACTGGAGGGTTTAAAATCAGAAAAGGTATGTACCAGGGTTTATATCTTTTCACATATTAACTCGATCTGTATGCTGAGCAAATCATCTCTATGAAGTTGAATGTGGTATCAGGATTGGAGGAAGGCTCATTAACAACCTGTGGTATGTAGATCATATAAGCTTCTTAATTGAAGGCTAAGAGGACTTAAAGCACTTGTGGATGAAGATGTAAAGCCACAGTCTTAATCTGGATTACAACTCAATGTAGAGAAAACAAAAATCCACACAAATGGACCAATAAGCAACATCATGATAAATGGAGAAAATATTAAAATTGTCAAGAATTTCCTTTTACTTGGAACCGTAATCAATGTGCATGGAAGTAGCAGTCAAGAAATCAAATTGCAGAGAGGTCTGAGGGGTCGACCCCAATGCCAACTACTTGGATAACACCCCCTGCCCCCAGAAGAATTCACTTCAGAGGACAGCACTGAAGCTACAGCTCAGAGAGAGGGACATGTCTGATCAGACACCTGGGAGCAAATGAAGGGGGAGGAAGAGAGAGTGGAGCACATTCTGGCCCACCAAACCTTGAGGACAATATCCCTGCTCGGAGCAGCCAATACACAGAGAAGACCAGATGGCCGGCCCCATTATGAGACACAACACCCCTCACTGACCCATAGCCCTATGGAGGACAACACTGGAAACACAGTGTGGGAATTGCGCCAGATCTGACCCCACCACACCGAGGCAAAACACTGTGTGTGCAACAGAACAGCAAGGGGAGCAGAGCAAGGAAGTCTCGAGGGAATACCAAAAATAGACTTTGGGGCCAGGGCATGTCACCCCATCAGACTCAACAAGAAAACACTCCTAAAGGTCAACAGACATTGAACTATTTACATCTTTTCTCTTTTTTTGTTATTGTTCTTTTTTGTTGTTGTTTTCTTTTGTTGCTTTGTTTTGCTCTGTCTTGTTTTTGTGCATATTGTTACCTCTGAAGGTCTATCTAGATAAAATAGGCAGAATAAACAATCTGGAGGAGAAAACAATGGGACCGATGGTTCTAGGGGGATATGGGAGAGGGGAAGGTGGGGGAATGGAAGTGGGTGTTAACAAACCCAGGGACAAGGGAACAAATGATCCAAAATCGATGGGGAAGAGGGTGTAGGAGGCCTGGTAGGGCTTGATCAAAGGCAATGTAACCGAGAGGAATTACTGAAACCCAAATGAAGGCTGAACATGATAGTG
>NW_022103920.1:28394986-28396284 GCF_000313985.2 Echinops telfairi
TCATTCTCAAAACATTTGCTCTCCACTTAAGCCCCTGGCATCAGCTCCTCATTTTTCCCCTCCCTCCCCGCTCCTCCCTCCCTCAAGAACCGTTGATAATTTATAAATTCTTAAGTTTGTCATATCTTGCCCTGTCCGACGTCTCCCTTCACCCACTTGAAATTTCTTAATAGAGCTCTTCTACCCAAGTCTCTGAACTTCTACCAACTGATAAAGTGGTGGTGGTGGTGGTGAAGTGCCATAGGTACCCTCTGGACAGCAGAACGAACCACTGCCCAGTCCTGCTCCCTCATCACAATTGTCCCTATGGGTGAACCCATTGTGCAGCCACTCTGTCAATCCATCTCGTTGAGGACCTTCCTCTCGTTCACTACCAGGCTTGAGTGTGGAAGGTACATCATTTCATGGCAACTTGAAGATATATAAAAGTGTAGGGTGGTATTCAACCTGTCAATCAGGTCAGCCTGATGGTGCCTCCTTGTGGGCGTGGTCTTATAAGGAGAGCCCTCAGAACCTCCCCCTTTCTCTCTGCCCTCACCTTCCTGCTGCTTGAGCCTGATTGCTGCGAGAACCACCACTGTTGGATCCACATGGCGTTGCACCCATCGGCCTGTGATCTTCCTGCACTCTGCATCATTGTAAGTGGTTGCACAAGTCTGAAGAGGGACATGTGAACTAGTATCAGACTTATGGACTTGAGTTGGATGAGACTGGAATGTTGTCTTGGTATGTAATTACTTCTTGATAGAAAGCTCTTTCTTACACATATGTGTCACTGGATTTGTTTCTCTAGTCAACCTGGCCTAACAAAATGAGGAACCCAAATGTATTTGATTTGTTGGTATAGTGATTACACATGGGCTGCTAACTGCAAGGTCAGCAGTTTGAAACCACCAGCCGCTCTACCGGAGAAAGATGACGCTTTCTACTCCCATAAAGAGTTACAATCTTGCAAACCCACAGGGACAGTTCCACTCTGTGTCATAGGGTCACTATGAGTTGGACTTAACTCGATGGCAGTGAGTTCAGTTTATTTTTGGGAGGGTACTTTGTGATCATTGGTTAAAGGGAAGTAGTAATGACAGAAACTCACAAATAGTGAAGTGGATCCTTTGGCATTTTGCAACACTTTATTACATCATGGGTGGTTTGAGCTCCTAACATCGATCTTATTTCTAAAAGTAGCATTTGATACATGAATTTCCTTTTAATTTGAGAATCTGACTACCCCATTTTGGATAATATTCTATAATCTGGGGGAAGAAAACTAGGACAAGAATTCAAGGACATAGAGCATT
>NW_022103920.1:28396393-28401001 GCF_000313985.2 Echinops telfairi
CAGTAAATCTATTGTTTTGAAAAGATGTAAAGCTGCCATTTTTCAATAGTCCTGGTGACCAGAATGATATTTTTTAAGGAGGATGAAAAATTATGACAGCAACAAATACTAAAGGATAGGTTGCATAAGCAAGAATCAACACCATTCATATAGCAACAGCATGCTTTATTTAAATGAACCATTGCAAAAGAGGGATGTAATCCACGTAAAAGATATTTAATACCTCTTAGGTGCCATTGAAAGTTCCGATCCATAACGACAATATGGACAACGAATGACTGCCTGACATCTTTTAGGTTATTGAAAAAAGGCATTTGCTACAAGTAAGTCATTGGTCTTGCAAAATTCTATAATGTGATTTTCAGCTTCGTTTCTATCTCCAAGTCGATATTTTCCAACTTCTGTCCCTTCCTCTTTGTTTCCAACTTTTCAATAGCCAAGAATGATCAACACTTCTTGATTGCTTGTTTGATCCACTTCAGACTGATGCCATGGGTAGAATTCTTCGATCGCTACATTACTAGTTTTTGTGGTGGGTGCGTACATTTGAATAATAGTTGTATTGATTGGCTTTCCTTGAAGGCAGATAGATGTAGTCCTGTCACAGACAGCACTGTACTTCATGATTGATTTTGCAATGTTCTTTTGACAATGAATCCCACATCATTCTTCTTGATTGTGTTAAAGTATAGTAAATCATATGATAGTAAATCATATGATTTTCTGATTTAAACTGTCCAATAACAGTCCATTTCAGCTCACTGATGCCAAAGATATTGATCTTTATGTGACGGTCGATTCCTTCTTCATTGCCTGTTCCTAGTCTGGGAGCTCCACTAAAACCTGTTCGCTTTGAGTGATTCTACTTGCCTTTGAAACGTCAGTGACAGAGCTTCTGGTATCACAGCAACACACACTTCACCACAGTGTGACAAACTGACAGACAAGTTGTGGACTAATATCTAAATGTGTTTATATGTTCTCTTGATTTTTCAGATGTTACCATCAGAGGTAAAAACATTTCAAGAGATTCCATAATTTATTTGTAAGTCATACTTAGTCCTAGAAACAGCGTTGAAAAGGAAACAATAAAAAAAATTTTTTTAAAAGATCCCATTATCAATATTGTTTTGGAATGCATAGAATCTATAAGTTTTAACTAAATAAAATTTATTTTATTTTAAAAAAAAAAGAAAAGGAAAGGAAACAATAGATGGTCATCATAATGTTCAAAACATAATGGAGAAAAGTGTTTCCTGTGGCCACTGTAGGCACTTCCCTTTCCCCTGCCATTCACAAACTTCTAACAACTATAATTATAAATACCACCTAAAGATCACATTGTAATAATTTTGTATCAACTTGGCTGGGGCAGGTTTCTCAGGAATTCTGCCCCATAATGTAAACTAACATATTCAGCTCCATGATGGGATCTACTGTGTGCAACCACGCAGTTGTGGGGAAATTAGGGTAGTGTGCTACCTTCTACTCAGGTCACAGGCCTGGTACAATGGGAAGCAAGTTTCCTCAAGGTGGTGGGCTAGTCCTTTGTACACTGATGCTGTGAAGAAGTTAGCTCACTTCTTCTGGGGCTGGGTCCTGCATCTGGTTTTCAGACCGTCAGTTCTTTGGACTTGAGCCAATGGTCTGCCATATTGCCTGTCAATCCTAGGAACCATTAATGGCCTGCTGACCTTGATTCATTTTACTTTGCATCCACTAATTTGTGGTCTTCCTGCTTAATATTCTTGAGTCCAAGTTCATCAGCCCCCACAACTGTACCTCTAGCTTAATCTGACCCACAGACTTGAAACAAACTGTACTAACCCATTTCTACAACTGTGTGAGCCACTGTCTTGATATAAATTTCTCTAGATAGATATGGTTTTACTTCTCTAGAGAACTGGCCTAATACAGGCATTTATCTACCATAGTGATAGATCTTCCCTCTAAAATAGGGAATAATAAATCTTTTGTTTTTCCTTAGCAGCTGGCCAGTTTTTATACAAGCTTTCAATCTAAATCTTATCCAACCCAAATAGTAACAGGTTACTTGTTGTACCATCTGTACATATTACTCTTCTTCTTCTATTTATTCTCATGGTTAAAACTAAAAACGCTCATTTTTATGAGCCACAATTCCTTTAGGCATAAATCATTACATTATTACCTGCAGTCAAGCAACAAAAAACAATTATTTGTGCAAAGAGCATTTTCATGAATGTTTTCATAGCCCAAATGAAGTGATGCATGCATATCTTTGTTCACACTTCATTGATGTGATATTGCCATGTGTCTGTTTCTTTTTCCATAAACAGAAGTTAATCATTCAAATAACATCAAGGAAGGAAAACGTTTTTTTTTCTGATGGTAGTGAATTTCTTCACTCGATTTTCAATAAGATTTTTAATTATATTTTCATATTTTTACTGTGTGCAACTACCAGTTGAGGAGAAAAACAATCAAGAAGCTAGTTTTTAATATCTTACCATTGTAATTTAGCCTCTCATGCTTCGGGTCTCAAACACAGGAAGACAATTTAACACATTTTCCTAAAAGAGCCATCAGGAAAATAACAAACTATTCTCTTCCTTCAGCACAAGTAAATTAAGAAAAAAAAATCTCTGTACTGTCAAGTATTCTGATACTCAACTGAGAAAATTATAATGTAATTTGCTTTTGTTAGTGTGTTTTTTAATAAAAAATAAATGATAGGATTCCGTCAGGGAAAAGTACAAATCAGGTCATACACCTCTAATTCTGTGACACCAAATCAATCTAAACAGATGTCACAGAAATAATACTAAATGAGTCAAGTGAGTGTCATAAATAGCAAAATACTCCAAGAGCATATTTATTAAGTGTGAATGCTCAAAAAAAGCATTTATGTAAGATATAGATGCAACAAAGCCCACCAGCCTGTGTGATGATGAGGTGTCGACAGGGATAGGTGTCAGAAGTTCAAAAACAAGCAGTCACATTGACGTGAAGGATCATGGACACAGTGGAGCCCCAAACCCACCTGTCCTGTAATTGGACAGTCCTCACAGAAGGGCCCAGAGAAGAGATGATAAATCTAAGGGCAGTATAGTACTGATGAAACACATAACTATCCTCTAGTTCTTTAGTACTTCCTCCCCTTACTATTATGGTCTTTGTTTTACCTTATTAATCTTGTTAGACCTGCATATGTTCACTTGTATAATTAAGAGCCTTCAGTGTGTGAAAGCCAAGATAGGTAAAGGGGGAGCTGATAGCAATGATGAGTGTATAACCCCATTCTAGGGAATGAGTAACAGAATTGCAGGTGAACAAATACATTGGATGGTGTATGATATGACATTAATTAATTATAATATTATAGTAAGGGTTCCTGGGGGGGAGGGTGCAGAAGGTAGGGGATAAGAGGAGCTGATATCAAATAGTTCGAGAAGAAAGAAACTGTTTTGAAACTGATGGTGGTAACAATTGTATATTATGCTTGATTTAACTTAATTATGGATTGTTATAATATCTGTGAACGCTCCCAGTAAAATGATTAATAATAAAAAATATAAATAAGTAAAAATCCTGCACTTCCCTTTTTAAAAAAACAACCTTCTGTAAAACAAAAACAAAAACCTCTCTAACATGGATTAACCTGGATGGCATTAAGCTGAGCTACACTGGGTAAAATCAATCAACCATGGAAGGATAATATTATATGAGACACCATTATAAAAGTTCAATAAGAGTTTTTCACCAAAAGAAATATTCTTAATATGTATATTCTTTGATAGCTATCAGGGGCTAGAAAGAAAGAGGGCGGGGAGTCACAAGCAAAGAGTAGACAAGGGTAGACAACTGTTAACTTGGGTGAAGAGGAAGGCAGCAGACAATAAGAGAGAGGTTGACCAAAACAATTATGAAAGCAGATAAAGACCTGGGGAGATTAGCAAGAGTTAGAGGCAAAAAGGCAAATGCTGTTAGATACACTTTCCTGCGATAATGGTGTTCTGCAAGCAGATGCTTGGATAGACACAGTGTGCTGGGTGAGAGTAGTACACTCATGAAAACACATAGACTTGTACGTGTGCAAGTACAAGTCTGCAAATATACGCATGAATGTGGTGGACCATACAGGGGAAAAGTTAGGAAAAGTTCTAGACATAACTAAATACTTTGAAAGAATAAGTTATGGCCCTGGAGGCTCAGGACCATAATCTTAAGGGGCCACAAGACGAATTAGTATAACATAGTTTACAAAGATAATGTTCTACTTCCTATATTGTGAAGAGCAACTCGAGTCTTAAAAGCTCCTAAACAGCCATCTAAGGTGCAACTAATGGTGTCTCCCCATCCAGAGGAAAGAAGAGTGATGAAAATCCAAAGATAGGGAAATAATGATCAGTCCAAAGGACAAAAGGACCATGCAAACATTATTCTCCACAATCCTGATACCAGATGATGCCTGACTACCACTACCAACCTGTGGTAGTTATACAATCTGGTGTCAATTTGGGACTTGACAGAATTAAGAATGAAGGGGTGGGGTCTAGTCTGTCAATCGGCTTATAGCCAATAAGGCCTCTGTACGGGCATGGCCTTCCCCTGAGGATTCTGGGAATT
>NW_022103920.1:28402022-28404451 GCF_000313985.2 Echinops telfairi
CATATCAGATATTTACTTGACGATTCATAACAGTAGCAAAACTACAGTTATGAAGTAGCAATGAAAATAATTGTATGGTTGGGGGTCAGACCACCTGAGGAACCGTATGAAAGGGTGGCGGCATAGGGAAGGTGGAGAATCCCTGGTGTAGAGGGCTAGAAAAGGAGAGACGGAAACAGGAGACGGGGAGGATGCAGGATAAATAATGGGACACTGAAGGGATTGCAGGAAATGAGCTGAAAGAAAATGTGTATGAATTGTTGGTTATAGAACTTCCATCTACGCTGTAAACCTTCACCTAATTCACAGGAAAAAAGTTTAAACAAAAATCTTTGCTCGCTGACCTAAGAAATTCCTTTACGGTCCTTGAACTGTCCACAGACTTCACACAATTTCTGAAAGACTGCCACTTGACCTTTGATTAGATTTGGAGCCAACTTAAGAATCAAAGTTAGGGTTTTCTTCAGAGTACGCATGTAATTAATATGCTTTCAGTTTTCTAAAATTTAGAAAAATCATCTCTCATGTTGCCTTATAGCAATACCAATTGAACAGCGACTCCTCAAGCCAAAACCACAGCTAAAATAAAATACTGCCAGAAACTAACTGGGCCGGTCAGCTTCTTAATTTAGCACAGTAGGTAGTGCAGGAATGACGGCTATATTTGAACCATGGGTATAAGTAACACGTAAGCAACTAACTGTCTGGCTAGATTTTAGCAACAAGCATGAATTTCACGACACATTCTCTGTCTTCTGAGAAACACAAAACTTCGTATGACCACCTTTAAAATGTCATGCTACATGCAGAGAGGATGTTAGGAGACTGGCCTTTACGTTTCTATCACACGGGCAATCAGTAGCGTGGCTAAAAACAATCCAATAGAACCATGATCCTGCTTGGTGTTATTCTAGAAAGAATATCCGGAAGAAAGAGAGATGTCACTCTGTGTTTCTGGCCTCTCAATGTGAGAGCAAGTCTAGAGGACACAAGCTCTGGGGAAATCACCTACTGGAAGGCGTTGGATTTAGTAACACTTCACACTCTGCAAGTGCCAACGCAAGCTGCACTCCAGTCAAGGCACCAATTTGAGCATGGCCCTGGAGGTTGGGGGGCACTTTTCCCACCACACAGCTATTCACAAAATGCCCAAGGATGTGTCTACGACAAACGATTTTAAAAGCACAAACACTCGTTAGTTGTAGCATCTGTCCAGCTACACACATTCTGGCAGTCCCACACCAGCACCGCCCCAAGTCCCTCACTGAGCTCTTCTACACAGCTGTGCTCACACGGCACTATCCTTTCCCCTGCTTTGCAGTCCCCCACTAGGTTTCCTTGGTACTAGTTTCCTCTTGAAGACATAGCAACTCCTCTTGTGTCTTCTCCCTCCGAAGGGTCCTTCTAGCTGTCCTGAGTTGTAGTGATGAGCCACATAACAAGCCCAGTCTTGAAGGGTGAGTAACATCATCTTCAGAACCAAGCGAAGGAAAGGAGAGCCTGAGTGGTGAGGTGCAATAGGAAGGAGGGAAAACCGGCGCCATCAATCTTAGAAAGTCTTACAACACACCCGTAGTAGTCCATGTGTTCACCTTGTCATCGATCCTCACAGAGAACAACCACATGTAGGAAACACGAAAACACAAAAGGCACAATGCCAGCTTTAAAGCTCCTCACAGCGAACCAAAGTCCAAAAAGACCCCAAGAGTCTCCCTCAAGTTTTCATCGACATCTGTACATTGGGCGGCTTTTCTATTAAAAATACATTTTTGGAATGTGTCCACTTTCCATTGAAAGGATAACTAATATTATTATAACAGGATTTGTTTGGTCTTAAGCACGCAAAACTGTCAAATGGAAACCAGCGACAGTATGAGTTATAAACAGGCTTTTGCGGACAGGCCCAGGGAGCCTAACAACACACAGTGCCCAGCTCAGAGTAGAACTCAATAAAGGTTCATTCCCGAATCCTTCTCGGTTCGGATCACTCTGATTTTAAGGACTGACTTCAACTGCACATGGTCCTTGTCGTTGGAAGTAAAATACACCTGGAAGCATTGGTGAATAAGGCAGTGTATTAGGAAAGGATGCTAATTGTTCAACATAGAAAACTGCTGCAGAATCTTGGAAGCACATAACTGGCATGGGATTATACATTACATCTAAATGATAACCGAAAGGAATAATGCAATTTCAGTTTTATAGTCACCTTCTTCTCCAAAAATACTTCAACAGTTCAGCAATTCCTGAAAACAGACACAGGAACACATGGGGGAAGGAACTGTTCTCACACTACGGCCCGCGGGCCACATGCAGCCCACCGAGGACATTTATCAGGCCCACCGGGTGTTTTTGCCCCATTTTGTTTTTTACTTCAAAATAAGATATGTGTAGTGTGCATAGGAATTTGTTCATAATTTTTTATTAAA
>NW_022103920.1:28404693-28415712 GCF_000313985.2 Echinops telfairi
TGGGCCAGGAGAATTTTACTCCAAATTAATATGTTGAGATATCTGTAAACGTGCCCAGGTAACCTTAATTTTATTTAGCATCAGCCTACACAATCTTTAATCTCCTGAGAAATGACTACATAGAAAATCATTTCCTAAAGGGTAGTGCTACTGCTGAATCACAACCAATGGACCTACTTTTTTTTTAATTGATACATACATATTCAGTGCACGTTAGGCCCAGACACTACTCTAGAGCCGAGGATACAGAGGAAAGCACACAAGATGGACAAGGCCTTACTCTCATGGAGTTCACATCTGGGCAGAGGCTGTGGGGGCTGGTGGGAAATAACACGAATGCAAGCAATAAACAAGAATTATATCCCATGATATCTCTGCCCTCTGCAGAGAATTAAAGTCCGGTGATACGAGAGGTTGTAATGATCACTTTAGATCAGTCATCAGGAAAAGCTTCTTGAAAGAAGTGATATTCAAGCTGAGACGAGAAGACTGCCCTGCAAGTCAAGTGAAACAAGTCCTGCGCGGGGGGAGCTGGGGCAAAGCCATTAAGCACGTTTAAGAATAGAAAAGATGTGTTGCTGGAGAATGCAGACCGAGAGTGAGAAGTACAAATTGGAGGCATGGAAGGGGCCACACCATAAGACTTTGTAAGCCAGAGTAATATACCGGGGTGTTTAACTTCAGGAAAATGGAAAGACACAAAATAAAAATAAATAAATACGCAAATGGAAAGGCATGGAAGGAGGCCATGTAGAATTTAGCCATAGTCACATATAGAATTCAAATCAGGAAACAATTTAGCCATAGTCACATATATAATTCAAATCAGGAAACAAACGTATCTTCATCAAGCCCAGATATTCGCTTGATGTTACACTCTGCACTCAATGTGATCCATCCCAAGATGACAGAAAATCTTAGAGCTGGAAGGAACCTTAAAGATTATAAAGTCATCCCTTCAGATACAGATACTACGGACCTAAGAATAGGACATCATTCTGATTGCTTCATTAATGGCTGAGAGAAATGTTGCCAAAAATAATTAATAGGAACTAGCCCTGGTGGCAGAGTAGTTACACACTGAACCGCTCATAACAAGGTCAGGAGTTCAAAACCACGGGCCACTCAGTGGGGGAAAGATGAGGCTTTCTATTTCTGTAAAGGGTTATGATCTCAGAATCCCACAGGGGCATGTCTACCCTGTCCTGTAGGGTCTCTACGGGCCAAAACCGACTAGATGGCACTGAGATGTCCTAAGGGTCCTGGGTGACATGAATAGTTAATGTGCTAAGTTGCTAATTGGTGGTTTCAGTCTCCCCAGAGTTAACTCAGAAGAAAGGTTAGGCAATCTAGTTCAGAAATAAGTCAATCATTGAAAACCATATGGAACACAGTTCTGTTCTGACTCACAGCTGACGAGATGCTAACAAGGTTCTCCTAAATGCCCTCAATTCAAAGCTGGCATTAATCAAATAAATGCCTTCCCAGGTGCTCATAAACTGGACCACGAATCAGATGCATATGACCCCTCAAAGAATTTCTTAAGTTTTAAGGACCGCCCCTGACCTCATTCTAAAGCTGAAAACATAGATGGGGCACATACGTACCCAGCAATGGATCTGATGGATTCCATTGTTTCCATTCCAACTCAAAATAATTTAGGGGTTCGTTCATTCATGTGGAAGGAAGTACACTGGGAGATGAAGAACTGGAGTAAAAGGGATTATGAAACATAAAACCTCAGAGAGAATCACACACACACACACACACACACTGAAACTCTCAACACGCACAACTATAATCCACGGAAAGTAAAAACTGCCGATGGACTTCTCAGATAATGCATTTGGGAGTTAGAGGAAATACTACTTTCAGTTGAAGGCATCAGAAGGCAGCTCAAAAGCTGGTCCTTGAGGGATGAGTGAGATTTACAAATGAGCACGAATATTTTAGAGCAAGCAGTGCAGGGGCAAAGGAGTCATGTAAATGGTAATGAGGTCCTCTAACTGCAGAATGTTGATTAAATTTAGAGCAACGATTTTTCCAACATGGAAATACAATTGAGCTGCATCTAAAGGCATGGATCGTTCTAATTCAACACCTCTCATCTAAGAGTTACGCATCTGTATCTATCGTTAGAATGGCTCGTGGTAGTGGTGGTGGTATTAGGTGCATCAAGTTCATTCTGACTCATAGTGAGACTACGTACACTGAATGAAACACTGTCCAGGTCACTGCCATGTTCACAATTATTCTTATGTTTGAGCTCACTGTCACTGTTTCAATCACCTGGCCGAAGGCCCTCCTCTTTTTCACTGCCCCTCCAATCTACCAACCACAATGTCCTTCTCCATGGACTGATCTCTGTCAACATATGCAAAGTATGGAAGACAAGGTCTTGCGCTCTTTGCCTCCAAGGAGCAGCACTCCGGCCATATTTTCTCCAAGACAGATAGGTTTGTCCTTTTAGCAGTCCATGGTACTTTCAATATTCTTTGCCAGCACAATGCAAATACATCGATTTTTTTCTTATTATTATTCAATGTCCAACTTTCATATGCCTCTGAAGCAATAGAAAATACCATGGCTTGGGTCAGGTGCACCTTGGTTCCTCAAAGTAACATCCTTGCTTTTCAACACTTTAAAGAATTCTAGCAGATTCACCCAGTGCAATGTGTCTGTCATTTGCTCTCTTGGCTGCTGCCTCTGTGACCATTGATGGTGGATCCAACCAAGGCAAAATCCTTGAAAATGTCAATCTTTTTTTATCATTTATCATGATGCTCCTCTGTATTGGTGCAACCGTAAGGCTTTTGGTTTTCTTCACATTGAGCTGCAATCCATACTGAGGGTTGCAGTGCTTGATCTTCGTCAACAAGTGCTCCAAGACCTCCTCACGTTCAGCAAGCAAGCCTGTGTCCGCTGCACACTGCTGGTTGTTAGTAAGCCTTCCTCCAATCCTGATGCCACAATCTGCTTCATATAAGCCAGTTTCTCTGAGTATTTGCTCAGCATACAGACTAAGTAAGTATGGTGTAGAAGATACAACCCTGACGAACACCTTTCCTGATTGTAAACCACACAGAACTTCCTTGTGCTGTTTGAACAACTGCCTCTTGGCCCACATACAACTTCTGCATGAGCACAGTGAAGTTCTGGAATTCCTATTCTTCTGAAAGCTATCCATAACTTGTTATGATCCACGCAATCAAATAAAACACAAGTAAACATCTTTCTGGCATTCTCTGCTTTCAACCAAGGTCCATCTTGTCATCAGCAATGATATTTCTTATTCCACGTCTGTATTAGTCTGGGTACTTTAGAGAAACAAATCCACAGAAGTTCATGTACAAGAGAAGTTTTACGTACAGGTTAAGTGCGCATCAAGAAACCATCCCAACCCAGTGCTGCCCAGCCGACAAGCCCATTAACCCATATGTCCGACACCAATCCACAAAGTCCTCCTCCATCTTACAAAACACATGCAGTGATACCGACTGCAGGAAGAAAGCCAAATCAGTGACCGTGTAAGCATCTCAGCGCTGGCAGGGGTCTCCACACGGCTGCTCCAGCACCCAGGGCTGCATCGGGGTAGGTCCATGTGGCTTCTCCTTGGGGATGCCATGCAGGAAGTGAGCCTTGTCAGCTGAAGCAGGGAACTGGCTAAGGCAGCTGCACCCTGCTCCCACCATCAGAAAGCAAGAAACCAGAGAACTAGAAAGGCGAGGCTCACCGAGCCATTTATCTCTCCGCCCTTCAATTAACCCCACATGTGTTTATCGGTCAGGTTGGCACAATAAACTAACATCCTTCTGAATCCAGGCTGAACTTCTGGAAGCTCCCTGACAATGTAGTGTTACAACCATTGTTGGATGATCTTCAGCAAAATTTTACTTGCATGTAATATTAATGATATTGTTCTATAATTTGAGCATTCTATTGGGTCATCTTTCTTTGGAGTGGGTACAAATATGGATTTCTTCCAGTCAGGGGCCCAAGTAGCTGTCTTCTAAATTTCCTGGCAGTGATGAGTGAGTGCTTCCAGTGTTTCATCAGCTTGTTGAAACATTTCAATTGGCTCCCCATCAATTCCTGGAGCTTTGTTTTAGCCAAAGCTTTCAGGGTAGCTTGAACTTCTTTCAGTACCATTGGTTCTTGCTCAAACGCTACCTCTGGAAATGACCGAGTACTTATTTTGGTGGAGTGACCTTGTGTATCCTTTCAATCTTCTGTTGATGCTGCCTGCATCATTCAATATTTTGTCTATGGAATCTTTCAGTATTGCAAGTCAAGGCTTGAAGTTATTTTTGTTTTGTTTTTAAAAATGATTATCACTAAAATGAAAAGGTCCTTTATGATATAAACAACTTTAGGCTATACTCACTCACTCACTGCCATCAGTTAATTCTGACTCATGGCAACCCTATAGGGCATAGTAGAACTTCTCATGAGAGTTTACAAGACTCTTAACTCTTGATGGTAGAAAGCCCCATCTGTCTCCCATGGAGCAGCTGGTGGTTTTGAACTACTGATCTTGAGGTTAGCAGCCCAACACGTAAACACTATACCACTAGGGCTCCTAACTTTAGCTTAGGGATAGCTATTACATGTGTTTTCCAAAAGCCATGAAAATGCATTTCAAAGACATTGGGAAACTTGTTTTTCAGGAAACAAAGACAGAATTGAAAAATCCCTTAACCGTCTCAATACAAAAATGACAAAGGGTTTTAAGAAAAAGTGTTATCATGGAAAGTGTGGTAAATTTGCATCTGTAGTCTTAAAGTAGGGAGATGAGAAAGTGGTACCAACACCATGGAATAAAGTATGCTACAGTGCTTTTAAAAATATATCTATATAGTTCATCGATTCCACTGTTTTCCCTGAAAAATATCCTGTATGGCTGCTCCTATGAACAATTAATTTTCTGCCGTTGTTGAAAAGCATTATCTTAGGATATTAATTTCACTTGAAAATTGACAATGTAATTTGGGTTTCCTTTTCAGCTTACTAAAAGTTTACTTTTGTTTACAGTAATACATCTGAGTTATAGTCCATTCTTATGGCCCTTCTACAATCATTCCTATGTGATACATTGTAATTCTGGACTGTACACACCTGTGGTTAGTCTCATACTGAAAGGCATTCTATACGATATTAATGGATATTAGGGTGAGAATGAGACCTGACTTTGGGAGAGGGTGTGGACCAAGTCCCACTCTTTCCTTAGTGGCACCTTTAAGACCCTGCCTTAGCAGAAGGTGTGACTTATGACACCACCTTTCATTTTCCTCGGTTGCGGTATCTACACTGGTACCATTGTAAGCTCCAACACACATCGCCACACCAGGAAAGCGAGATACTCACTTCGTGGCTGGGATTTGGTATTAGCAAGAAGACATGCTGTGACTTTGGGGCATTTTTGGCTCCTGGCTCTGGACCCTGCATTGGACTCTGGCTGACCTTCGCATCTGGGAGCGAACAGCACCCACAACCACAGAAGACGTTTTCTCAAAGTTCCGTGTGTTTCTAGAGTGATATCCTATAATAATGCTTTTCCACAAGGGCAGCAAATCAAGTGTTCATACATAGTTGCAGTCACACAGCACATTGCACCAAATCTGAGAACTCAGGGATGTGAAGGAATACACTCAAGGGAACATGGGGAGAGAAGTGGAGACTAGCATCTGGAAGATTGGACATTTGGGACATCTTTAATCTCCAACTCCTTGGGACTAATGCAGTATTGATTCTTCTAAAAGAAATGATCACCACAACATCATTCCCACCCCCTTTTTATTAGGGGCATTTATAACAATCTATACATCAATTGTATCCAGTGTATTTGTACATATGTTGCCACCATGATTTTCTAAACATATTTGCTATGTGAGCCCTTGGGATCAGTTGCTCTTTTCACAGCATCACTTTAACACTGTCTTGTCCATCTCCAAGGGAGCCCTGCTGCTGCAGCCCGTTATGCGTTGGGCTATTAATCACAAAGTCAGCAGTTTGACCCTAACAGCTGCTCCATGGGGCAAAGATGAGGCTTTCTGCTCTGGTAAAAATGCACAGAAACCCAACAGTCAATTCTACTCTGACCTTCAAGGTCACTATGAGTCAGAATGAATGGCAGTAAGTTTGGGTCTTTATCCAATACAATAACAGTACATCGAAGATCAATGCTGAAAGATAATCAGCATGCGTTAGTTACTCCGTTATGATGTTTTCTTCTTTTTCTTGTTTCAATTTCATTTTTTATTATAAGGATTGCTTGCCTATGTGACATTTTCTTTTGTGATCGAACAGAACACAGTGGAATTTTGAAAAACTTTATCCCTACCTGAGATAGTTTATTGTGCCAGCCTGGCCGATAAACACAAGTGGGATTAACTGAAGGGCAGAGAGATAAATGGCTTGGTGAGCCTCGCCTTTCTTGTCTCTCACTCTTTGATCATTGGACCAGTGTGCGGCTGCCTTGCTTGTTCTGTGCCTCAATTTAAAGGCTACACTACCTGTGGGACGCCTAGCCTGTGGACTGTGTTGCTGTAAGTTGAGGTCCTTTTAAGACATCTCTGGAGCTGGGGACTGGCAGTTGGTGACCTGGCTGGCAGTTGGTGACCTGCCTTGTGATTGGCTGCTGTGCTGACATAGCCTAGCTCTCTCTATAAATAGAGGAAGATCTGGCAGCCGACTAGACTTGAAGAACTGCTAGTCTCTCACAACTCTCTCTCACAGGAGTTAGTTGCACTGAGCCATTTGTAGTGCTTTATAATTTAACTGTTTGTTTCTTGTATTATATATTTATCTGTATATGATTTAACAGTTCATTTCTTGTTATATATCTAATTATCTTTATAAATAAATATATTCAATTATCAGCAATTTGGTTTTATTTCTCTAGAAAACCCTAACACACTACCCTACCTGGCACTGGCTCAATGCAATGAAGCAGCAGCAGCACATCAACCCAGTAAGAATAGAGAAGTTCAAGGAAACTCAGGCACACCGTGCAAAGAACCTCAAATGCAATTGTGCTTGTAAAACTGTACACAATACAAGAGCTAGGATGTACTGTGACGTCTCATTAGTCTTTTTCTTCTCTTGTCTTGAAGGAAATGTCCACACAACTCAGTTATCTGATCGCACCTGCACTCTCATATCTCTGTGCCTGTGTTTGGTGGGTTCTCCCCCAACCGCCCCCCTCAAAAAAAGAAACCACACTCACTGCCATCGACTCGCTTCTGACTGATAACAACCCAATAAGACCGAGCAGAACTGTCCCCTTGGGTGTCTGAAACTTTAACTCTTGACCAAAGTAGAGAACCTCATCGTTCTCCTGAGCAGCAGCTGGACCTGAACCTGAAACTGGTGGTTATCAGCTGGACCTGAACCTGAAACTGGTGGTTATCAGCTCCGTATCTAGCCCACTGGAATGCTCCCTGCCCCCTGCGGCTCATCTCAGGGAAGCTCCCATCACCTCACCCAACACCACCTGGCATTATGGGAAGTTGTACATATCCTATAAACTCTTTATCTAGCCTAAGTTCACAAGCGTGTACCTCTTTCCCGTCATTGCACCTGTCACAGGGTTCTATGAGGGCAATGAATATACAAATGTGCTTTACACAATTGATGTATGTATGGATTGTGATAAGAGTTGTATGTGCACCTAATAAAATGATTTAATTGAAAAAAAAAGAAAATTTAAAAAGGAAAATCAAATTACATACTTTTATCATCAAATATGTTCAAACGAAGTTAAAAATATTAAAATTAACAATAGCATCCCTGATAGTGAAGTGGTTAAGCATTAAACTGCTAACCAAAACCTCAGCGGTTCAAACCCACCAACGGCTCCCTGGGAGGAAGACGTGGTCATCTGCTTCCATAAGGATTTACAGCCTCAGACACCCTACGGAGCAGTTCTACTCTGTTCTTGAGTGTGGCCATGAGTCAGAAACGACTCAAAGGCAGTGGGTGGGTGGTAGTAGTAAAACAAAAAGAGATTAAGAAGAACATGGTGCTTAAAAAAAAAGAAGAACATGGTGCTTGTTGGATAAGCGCAGGACTACTAACCACAAGGTGGATGGCTCAAATCCACCGGCCTCTATAAAGTATGAGAAAAATGAGCCTGCCTGTTCCCACAACCCAGAAACCCTATATAATGTCGATATGAATTAGAATTAACTAAGTGGCAGTGGGTTTTTCCCCCACAACCTGAAAAGCGCAGAGCTGGGCCTGTGTCATGGAAGCCCTGGCACCTGGCTGCCTTACCCACCTGCTACACTGGGATTCTGTCCTCAGCTTCCCCACAAAGGGGGGTAGGAGGTGGAGGGGTCTGTACCACTTATAGCTCCCTTCCAACAGCTCTAGGGCAGCAGCTTCTCCAAGTTCTCCTTCACAGGAAAATAGCAAGCACCACAGGACCGAGGACAAGCAAAATTACAACTCAGCTCTGCCTGCAAGAACAAGTTGGGCAACAGGAGACTCATTCGCTCCTTGCCTAGTGCAGGGGAGGGGGGGTGCACTAGGCAGACTTGTGACCATCAGCCTTCTGCCTCAATGACTGGCGTACAGAAACTATTCCCAGTTGCGGGGAAGGGGAGGCACGCAAGAATGGGGTGGGGGTGGGGGGGATTAGATGACAGCAATCATTGAGCAGTTTTCCTATTATTCTCATTTTCACTTCAACGGGAAGACATTCATCGTACAGGTAGAAACTGCTGAATTGGCGTATTTTGGCTCCGTACAGTTTTACCGAGGCCCAAACAAAACAAATGCATTTTAAATGGAGGGAAGGGCAAAGGGACTCAGGTAGCTGCGACTGCGCTCCTCGAAGCCCTAACTGTCTGGGTGCTTCCGTGCCATCATTGCACGGCTCTAATGGCTGCCCCAGTCCCCAGCCCCCTCCGCCTCTCACAGAAATAGCAGCGATGAGTGCTCTCCGTGGATTTCTCCCTTTGGCTCCCTTTATGACGAAAATGTGCACAAAACCACAGGGAAAACAGAAGTACATTATTAAATGGGAAAATGGCCTCAGGCTCCCCTATCATGTGTCTCGTGAGGTGCAGCCCAAAGGGCCTGTTCATATTTTCTCTCTCTTAAAAGCCCAAATGAGAAACAACAAATTGACAAAGGTATCTGTAAGAAATGCTATATTTAACGTGACTGGAAAAATACCTAAAACTGTTCTTCCCGAAAAACTAAATACTTTCCAAGGAGATGTTTTGCTTCTTGACTGTTCTGTATAAAGCACTGCTTTGTGGGCACACGTGGGCACATACACACACACACAGGGATGATTATTTAACCCACTTTTTAAAAATATGGTATATAAATGAGTGTCCTGAGATGGAATTTTAAAATGTGTGTGAAATGAGACACGTCATCATATTTTTAAATCCCACAATGAAATGTTGGGAGGGAAATATCAAGGTCCTTCATAGCAACAACATATAATCAAAGAACTTCTTACAACCATGGCACTCTGGAATTGGAAGGTATCGTAGAGATACTCACTGAAAGCAGGGAAGGTGGTGACATGCAGCCCCTATAAAAGCCAGGAAGCCCCAGCCTGGGGCAGGGCTGGCTCCAAGATGCTGAGCAGCATCCAGTCAATTGGTGAGAAGATTCTGGGGGTGCAGCATCCCACCTGCCTCCCACAGCACCACACAAATATAAACATGAACTCAGATGGATGCATGAATCAAAGCGAAAGCACACCAAGATGTCTGAGGGTTCATTAGTGCTTAAAAGCACAACAGTAAGGAAGTGATGACTACCTTACTTGTTCTAAAACATGGTTTTAGTGTAGTTCACACGATACAGGAACATTTCCAGACTTGGGCATCCAGTGTCTGAATCACCCACTAGGTGGAATATGCAGAGTGACCCAGGTGGTGCAACACAGCTGAAATGGGAAAGTTAGAGGATCCTAAGTGAATGGGTTCCCTAACTACTTTAAGGCAAGACAGGTCTAGCACTTGGCTTCTGTCAAGATTAGTCTACAAACCTCCATGAGGCAGTTGTACCCTGTCACATGGGGTCGCTAGAAGTACAACTGGACACCAACTAACTAACTATATATATATGTATGTATGTGTGTGTGTGTGTGTGTGCATATATGTATGTGGACAAGTCATGGAGGCATAGTGGGTTACAGGTTGGGCTGCTCACCACAAGATCAGTAAGTCGTTCAAATCCACCAAATCCATGGGAGAAAGATGGGGCTTTCTGCTCCCATAAGCACCTAAGGGTCTCTGAAACCCACAGGGTCAGATCTACCCTGTCCTATAGGGTGCCTATGAACTGGAATTGACTATATAGCAGTGAATTGTGATAGAGTGATGGGGTGGGGAGGGGCCTGTGGCAGTGAAGGAATGAAGGTCCTTAGGGAGATGGATGGATACAGCGGCTGCAGCAATGGGCTCAAACATGGACACAACGGTGAGGATGGCGCAGTGTTTCCTTCTGTTGTCACAGGGTCACTATGGGTCAGAGCGGATTTGATGGCATCTAACACGAGATTTGGGGGGGGGGGGCCATACACACACGTATTTCAGAACTGTGAGATATTCCAGAGGGCTGTGGAATTAGAAAGAGAAAGAGACCTACCTAACTTGATTCCTACCACAATTTCCAGACTTCTAGAAGGATCGCCCCCTTCCTTCAACATGGCCCTTGTATTTCTTGTATGGCTTCGGGAGCAGCACTGTTTGCCTTCTCCCAGTGGGCTGCTTTTTAAACGATTCGATGGACTGTCGGCGTGGTTATTCAGATCCTGTTCTAATTACCTTCTGCAATCACAACCGTGGGGATGAGGCCAGCGGGGCTCACTTTTTAGCCTGGGGAGCTTTACGGAACTATTTTAATAACACTAAGCCCCAAATCGCCGGGCGCCAAACGAGCTCGCAGACGGGGAGAGGGGAGGGAGCGGGATGGAATCCTTTCCAAACTTGCACAGAGACCACCGGCGATTGCAGACGGGCCTTCTCTCGGCTGTTGTGGCTCCGACATTCC
>NW_022103920.1:28416728-28418568 GCF_000313985.2 Echinops telfairi
TGCCAGTGGCTGTCCTGCAGGGATCACATGGCCCCGTCCCCGCGCCTTCGGATCCCGCTTCTACGACGTGCACTTGGAGAAGAAGCGCCCAGCGGCCGCACCGAAGGAGCCCCTTGACGTAATCGCCGCGGCGGGCCGCTTACGTGGAGCCGGGCGCTTTTTCCAGCTCGATCTCAAGGTCACGCTTCCAACGGCCCTGCGAGGTGGACGTCGTCCCGAGACCCAGTTTATGGTCGGGGAAACTAAGGCATACCCCGCTTTCTTCGGTGGCCTTAGCGGGGAGCCAAAATTCAATTCGGAGGCGTGGATTCCAGGGGCAGAAATCTCAAATCTTACCTTCTCCCCATTTCTGGGAGAAAGACGAGGCTTTCTACTCCCATTAAAAGTACAGTCTGGGAACCCCAGAGGACAGTTCTACCTGTCCTGTAGGGTCGCTGTGAGCTGGCTTCGACTTGATGGCAGTGCGAATGAGCAGTAGAGTGTAGGTTCAAAAAGAGAAGTACTCCCAGAGTAATTCACCAGGGAGCAGTAGGCTTGAAAATAAACCATTGAGAAAGACAGGGGTTTCCAAAGACGTCTTTGTCTTCCAAGTTTTGGTAATCACTGTTAATACAACTCTCAGCCTGCTTATACTGTAATAACTCGCTAGAATCGTTTTGGCTTCTTCTGAACCTGTGTTTTTAAACAATAAGTAAAGTATCACATGTTTACCTGTGGTGAATAAAACGTTGCCCTTCTCAGATTACATTTAAAGTTAATGTTCTATGTATTAGAACACAATTTGAAGCTATTGCAGCCTTTCCAACGTACAGCTAAGACATTTTTCTGATTCTGAGCATTCGGGCCAATCATTTGCTATAAATTCTGTTTTGCTGACTTGTGGTTTTTATTCCATAGTAAATATGCACCTCTGACGGGTCTGTATTGATGGAATTCATAATAGAACTAGCCTCCTTTTTCACTAATTCCAGCCGCCCTCTCATCTGCTGGTCTCCCCACACCTCCATCTACACTGAAATACGAAGAAAAGGGAAATTGACACACATACGCTTTAACATACTTTTCCTGGTGATGTATGGCAGCACCCTACCAAATGGGTTTTGCACCAAACAACAAAGACTGAATTTTCAATAAAGTAGAACAACCTGAATACAGGAACCACCTCCTCCATGTGCTGAGTAAATGTCCCAACAATTTCCCTGCAATTCAGGAGGCTAGACCAGTGGTCAGCAAACTGCGGCTCTCCCACCATGCACGGCTCTGGTATGTGCATGTGGCTCTGAAGTAAATTGAACATTGTTAAAGGATGTTATTGAGATGAGGTGATTTCATTTGTTTGTAAAAATATAGTTATGGATCTCGAATCGTTTTTAAACTCTTGGGATGGCCAAGATTGGCTCTTCCGTCTCAAAAGTATGCCAACCCCGTGGGCTAGAATATTTGATATCTAATTCAAATCAGGAAACGTGTGTGTTCCATCACCATCTTAACCCAATCTGTATGATGAGCAAGTAATCAACAAAAAAAAAACACAACTGGACTATGTGACGAAGAATGAGGCACCAGAATTGGAGGAAAACTCATGAACAACTTGTATTATGCAGAAGACACAACTTTACTTGCTGAAAGCCAAGAGGAATTGAAGCATTTACTGGAGTGCAAAGACTACAGCATTCCGTCTGGGTGACATCTCAAAAAGGGAAAACAAAAGTCCTCCCAACTAGACAAGTAAACAATAATAAATGGGGAAAGATCCAAGTGGCCAAGGCTTTCCCTTTACTTGGATCCACAATCAAAGCCCAGGGATGCTGGAGTCAAAAAAATCAAACAATACGTTACA
>NW_022103920.1:28419399-28425456 GCF_000313985.2 Echinops telfairi
GTTTGCTTAGGGGACATTGAGTTTATGTTAATGATGGTGGAATAATTTGGGAAACTATATCAATAATGGTTGTACAACGCAAAGAGTGTAATCAATGGCACTGAATTATACATGTAGACAGTGTTGAATTGGAGAATGTTTTGCGTATGTTTTTACCACAATTTTCAAAAATTACACGAATAACTGCCTACAGAGAAGAAGAAAATGTCCTAGAATTGATTGTGGTCATGACTGTACAACTCTTCGTGATAGCATTAAATTGTGTGACATGTGGATGAAGTGCCAATAAAACTGTTTTTAGAAAAAATTATAGTCCTGGAAACTCACAGGGACGGTTCTACCCTGTCCTACAGGGCACGACGAGTTGGCATCGACCCGACGGCGGTGAGTTTGGGGGGTTGGGTTCGTTTTTAGTAACATGCCATTGCTGGACAATGGATAAGGAGAACCAAAGAAGAATCGGGGCTTTTAAAATGATGGTTTTGACAAACAATATTATATAGACAATGGACTGATAAAAAGAGCAAATCTGTCCTGGAAGAAATAGAACCAGAGTGCTCCGTAGAAGCCAGGATGGCGAGACTTGGTCTTACATACGTTGAGTATGTTATGAGGCGTCCCTAGAGAAGGGCATTGTACTTGATAGAGTAGAGGATCAGAAAAAAAAACACACCAAAGACCTTCAAAGACAGACTACACAGCGGTTGCAACGTGGCAATGACTGTGACGATGCACAAGACCGGGCAGTGTTTTGTCCTCCTCTCGTAGGCTCGGTATGAGTTGGACCTGACTCAACCTCATAGCAACCATCTGAGTGAGTGTTCCAGGAATCTGACTTCTCAGGGCCCATGAGCTTTGGTGAAGGAACAAGGCTATGACTCAGTTGAGCCACAATTTTCGGAGAGTCTGCCCTGTCTTACTCATCCTTGCTTCTCCCTGGTGGGCAGGCAAAGACTGTGGTTGCGGCGTTCAAGGTAGAACACGTTTCTGCTGTAGAAAGGAAAGCTTGATGTCCTGAGGACTAGCCGTTTTCAGTCATGCTGCCAGGCAGGCTACTCTTAGGGTGAGAGAGGTGTTGGGGGAAATAAAGCTGAAAAGGTAGTCCTGGATCGGTTTTTGAAGGGATTTGTGAAAATAAAAAGGCATCGGCTATTTTGGAAAACCCTGAGACATTTGAATAAGGGAAATGCTATCGTGTTCACTCTCTAGGAGCCCTCTGGTGAGAACGTAGATGTAAGCATGTGGTAGTGAGTACATGGCTAGACTGATCCAGAGATTTATGGAACAATGGGGTTGCAATACAATGCAGGTAGAATTGATAGACCTGGGTGACTTGTGACAGATCGAGACAAAGGAGAAGGGCAGCTCCTGATAGGGTGTCATTGTTGGGGGTGGTAACCTTTCCCTGGATCCCTTTCACCATCCTAGAGAGACTTTCACTGGACTGTCACGCCTGGTCTAGTCTTTCTTACCTGCTGGGTGAATTTAGAGCAACTAAGCCAAGGGGAGCCAGTGCTCGGGTATCTTCAGTCTACAAAGAGCACATGGGCAGGCTGTGCCTTGCCAGGAAGGCCGGCAGTTCAAGTTCAATTCAGGGCAACACTAACAAGCACATTTGATCTCAACCATAAATAGGTTTCCCAATCCTGCTGGGATCAGTAATAAAGCTGATATTTGATCACCAAATACCACTCTTGCTTTTTTTTCTCTCTCTCTCTCTTAGTTGTTTCCCAACCCAAAAGGCTTAATGAGCATTTTCCTGTCTAAGCCCTGTTTGTTCATGTGTAAAACATATAGACTGATAATATCTAAGTTGCCTGGTTGTTGTAGGCATAAAACATAATAGGTATTTAGTGACGCTCTCAGTATTATTGACAGGTGAGGGTGCTGGCGAAGAATATTAAAGAGTGCAACTGCCACAAGGCCAAGCATATCTGTGTTGGAAGAAGTAAGGCCAGGGTGCTCCTTAGAGGCAGGGATGGCAAGACGTCATCTTACATACTTTGGACATGTTATTGGCAGAGACCAGACCCTGGAGAAGGACATCCTGTTTGGTAAAGCTAAGGGGCAACAAAAAGGAAGGCCCCCAAGGAGATGGATTCATTCACACAATAGCTGCCACAGTGGATCAACTGTGCGGCGGATGGCGCAGGACCGGCAGTGGGCAGTGTTTTGTTGTGTTGTGCATAAGGTCTCTATGGGGGTGAAGTCACTTGATGGCACCTAAGGACAACAACACAACAGCAACAATCATACTATGTTGATTTTTGTTTGTTGTTTTGTTTTGGGTATTTTTTCGTAACTAAGGGGGGGGGGGGGAAGCTCACTGCCATGACGTTGCTGTTAGTGACCCGAGAAAAGAGTCTCTCCGTGAAGTGCTGTGGACACGAACATTCTTTGTAAGGATTCTAGTTCCTGGCAGGTGGAAAAGACAAGCCCCGCAGTGTTATCCTTGATTGTAACTGCTTTCATGTGTAATTACTTTTTATTATTACAAAATGGCACATAGCATTACAAAAACACACATACTAGAAAAGCAAAGCACGCGGGCCCAGTATATATTCTCACCCATCAGAAAGTACCACTGTTCCGATCTTAAAGCATACCTTTCCGAATACTTCCCTAGTGCTTAGCTAAGTGTCTGCTTTGTTTGATGTGTATAGTTAAATATAATTTGCCTTCTGCCCGAAGAACTTCTTTTAACATTTCTTGTCTTTCTGGCCAGCTAGTGATGAATGGTTTCAACTTCAGTATGTCTGAAAAAAAATTTTTTTTTAGTTTAATTTTCATTTGGGAAAGATATTTCACTGGATAGAGAATTATGGGTTGGATATCGGTCCATCTTCAAAGTGGCTCCATGTCACAGGTACTAGGGTAGCCCCATCGTTCCAATGCCTCAGGGAAGCTCCGTAACTTGTCAAAGGGAGTGAATGGCCGGAGAAGGGTGAGAATTGTGTGACTCCAAGCCTCTGCTAGGCTTTCTGGTTCTTCATCATCAGGAAAGTCCATGAACTCTGAGGAACGGTGGTGGGGTCACAAAGAAGGTGATCTTTCACACGAGTCTCTAAATAAGCTTCTCCCAGGAAGGAAAGCTGAACAATGAGCTAGGACCGTGTCCGCCTGGTGCCATCAAGCAACACTCTTCTCTGCTTCTGGATCTTTCTCTGTATCCAAGGATTCGTACACGAGCCAAAGAGGTTCCTAAAAGAGTACTGCCACTGTGCATGATCAGACTTAACCAATCAAAACTGACAAACTGAGGCTGCCTCGGGGGAACTGTTCAGGGACATGAGGAGGGTTCGAAGAGTGACAATGCGTGGACCACTCAGAAGAGTCACATGAAGAAAATCAGCAGGTCAATGTAGTTCATATTGGCTGTGGGAGGCAATCATATTGTTACATGATTTAATGTATTCTCCTTACTGTCCTAACCCAGGTGCTGCTAAATTATAGGGAGCTAAGACTTGGGTGCACCTTTTTCAGTTGAAAAAGACTGGAATTCCTCACTGGACTGATCAGCCAACCGAGGGATTCAAGCAAAAATTCAGGCACTTCAGCCCACAGAGGCAAAAGACTGTGTGAGAAGTAGCTGGCTGACCCAAGACCACAGGTCAAGTCCAATGCAAGTGGCTGAACAATTTAAAGGGCACTTTCTGCTGATAGTGACTGTCCTCATGTCACTGGACTATTGCAGATTGGTAATGTTTGTCCTTGTGAACCTAAGCCCCTTGCCTTTGATGCTAGTCATTAGTCACTGCCTCCGTAACTTTGATGTGTTTGAATCTTTTACCATTTCTTTTTGTTCTTACTAGATTATTCTTCATTAAAAACCTACTTGCTGCCCTTATTTGCCTTTTTCTGGGCAGTTTTTCTCAACTATGACACATTTCTTAACTCTACTCTTCTGACTCATGACAATTCTCCTTAAAGTGTGGCATAAATACCTTTGTCAAGTTAGCCCCATCTATTGCACAAGTGGGCTTATCTAACTGATTGCTGCGCTTACTATAAAGTTCCCAGGACTGTGGAAGAAACCCAAGATCCACTAGCTGATCCAGTATGGAAAAGCTTGCTGGGGATATTGCTAATGCCAGGTCAGCTCAGGAGAAATCTTTAAACATCTTCGTTAAAGGTGTTTTAGACAACACGCTTGTCTTAAATTTTCTGTTGGCCTAGCAGGGAGAAATATATGCCATTGCTAATACCTCCTCATACACTTGGATATACACTTCTG
This sequence comes from Echinops telfairi, assembly GCF_000313985.2. Taxonomy (NCBI): domain Eukaryota; kingdom Metazoa; phylum Chordata; class Mammalia; order Afrosoricida; family Tenrecidae; genus Echinops; species Echinops telfairi. The sequence continues at coordinate 28,423,634 of NW_022103920.1, forward strand.
GAGAGGTGGAACAAGGTATCAATTAAAGGAATTCTATAAATGGTTACCTGATTGCACATTCCTTCTCCGAAAGTATGCCTTCTCCTGGATATCTTCAATTGGTTACATAAACACATACATTGTAATTTCTCTTTTGTTAGCAAGAATTTAAGTTACTTAGGGTTATTGTTATTATAATTAGAACAACTAATGCTATGTGAAAGCTACTACTGATGCTTTGACCCACAGAATCAACTTGTTACCCATGAAGCAATTTATATGCATTGCTAAAACCTATTGCATCAACCTACTTGAGTTCTCATTCTAAATGCTTTCTCATTACATAGCAACCAAATATTTCCTTTAAAGTGGCCCTACTTTATACTAGCCTTTCTCAAAAGATTAGTCAAGACTGCATGTTCAATCTCGGCATAGTGAAGAGAGTGGATGGTGTTTGGCCGTGCAAAGACGTACAAGTAGACAATGGCCATCCCAAAGGAAAGAGTCGCAGAGAAGTCCATGAGGAAGCAAGCTCGCCACCCTAGTCTATGTGGAATCAAACCATTTCACATACATCAGTCCTCATACGGGTAAATGTATGAGAATCTGAATCACTCAGTGTGTGTAAATAGAACAACGTGAAAGATGAGGCTTAACCACATCTTAATCTTGGCACGAGTCTGGAATCATGCTGAATGTTAAAGTTGTCTTTTCTAATAGCAGGATTCTTCTTTATTTTTTCAAACTCTGTGTTTACTTCATGCCTGGGAAAGTAGAAGGGCAGGGAAGAAAGGAACACCTTTGACCAGGTGGATTGGCACAGGGGGTTCTGCCATGGGCTGAGACATCAGAACCACTGTGAGGATGGCACGGGTTGGAGGGGCGGGGGGCGTTCCTTCTGTTGTACATTGGGATGCTATGAGTTGGAACCAGCTTGATGGCATCTAACAACATATACTCAGGTTTTTTCAATGTATACAATTTTAGAAATGTAGACACTTCAAACACCTGTACACCAATTTTAGGATCAATGTTTGGAAATGTTATATGTAATGGTTATTTTATTACCCAAAGATCCCTTAAATCACATTAATGCTGTTCCTCTCTCTATAGATTTCCCCATCCTGGATTTCATATACAGAAACACATACAAAACACAAACAAAAATCTAACCTATCTGAGGTACAAAAGTAGAAGTTAAATGATTATGTCATTGAAATACAAATTTAGACTGAGGGAAAGAGGAAAACTTGTATTTTGGCAGTAGACAATAAGCAATATTCTCCTATAAACCTCCAAGTAATTCATTTTGTTTACTCAATCTAAAGTAACTCATTTGGGTTCCATGCAGTTCTGGATCAATAGTCGTCTGAAACCACCACGTGCCTGTCACTTTGTTGTACTGTGGTGGCTTGTGTGTTGCTCTGATGCCTAAAACTATGTCATTGCTGTTTTAAATGCCAGCAGGGTCAGCCAACAGGAACAGGTGCAAGGCAGGGTAGTATTTTGTTCAGTTGTGAATAGGGTCACTATGGGTCAGAACCAACCTCCTGGCACCTAACGGCAAGTAATCTGAAAACTTCATCATCTTTCTATAATAGCCCTATCCATCTTGATTTAACCCAATGGAATCCATGCTTGAGCTATGATAGTCCCTTTTTTATATATCTAATATGATTCATTTTTGTTAGAAACATTTCTGTCAAATATTTTCGGTCTATTAGCAAAGTAAAATGTATCTACCGATGACAAACTTAAAATGGTTGTGATTAACTTACGGGGCTAAGACTCGGCCTTTAACTTACTTTATTTGCACACATCAAGTGTCTCAAGATTTCAGACAG
>NW_022103920.1:28426749-28428516 GCF_000313985.2 Echinops telfairi
AGGGTACCCAGCCCAATTCAGGTTGTTTAGTCTAGGGGTTCCAGGATGCCAACCTTTCCTTTTAAAACTGGGACCATCTGGAACAAGCCAGCTGAGTGGTCACCCAACTTCTGACTTTCTGCAAGGATCCCGTGCTATAAGAAAATCTAGGCTATCCTTTCCCCCGTGTACAGTTGAGGCTGCGTGGTCAGTCAAACACTGTCACATACCCTCCATTGTGGAAAGCCAGCTAATGGTCCCATTAGCTGCTTCCTCATCAAACTGTACTACAAGAACTCAAAGACGCCTTCCATTTGTAATCTTATGTGAGATGTGTTAGTCTGGGTAGACTAGAGAAACAAATCCAGGGAGACTCATATGTGTATAAGGAAGAGTGATTGAATATTGAGAAAAAGTCCCAGTCCAGTCCAGATCAAGTCCATAAGTCCAATATTAGCCCATATGTCTGACACCAATCTATACAGTCCTCTTCAGACTCATGAAACCAATGCAATAATGTCGAATGCAAGAGGATCACATTTTTCTGCAGGAGGCCAGTGAGTGGGAAGTCTTGTGGATCCAGTAGTATTGTAAACATCTCAGTGCTACGTGGCTTCTCCGGCTCCAGAGGTCTGGTTGCATCAGGGTAGGTCCATCTGGCTTCTCCAGCTCCCAGGGCGAAGCACCATGTGTCTTGTCAGTAGAGCATCTCTCAGGGAGTGATGAGAGAGAGAGAGAAAGAGAGAGACAGACAGAGACTTTCCCACCTCCAAGGAAGAAATCCAGGCATTCCCAGAATTCTCAGGAGAAGGCCAGGCCCATAGAGAGGCCTCACTGGCTATAACCCAAGTGGCAGACTAGACTCCACCCCTTCACTCTTAACCCTCTCAAGTCCCAAATTGACACCAGATTATGTAACTACCACAGAGGTCAAACAAACAACAAACAATTCCCACTGCCTTACTCTTAACTCAAGTTATTCATTTCCATTAAATCAGCACATGCTCCAATGAGGCTATCTATAAAGAACACTTGTAAATGTTTATCTACACAGTTGCTATTGTTAACAGCCATTGAGTGCACTCCAATTGACAGGGAACTGTCTTATAACAGAATGAAACATAGCCTCATTGATAGGTTCATATAAAATTATGGTAGCCTAACACAATTGCCTTTGTGAAATTAAAGTGTAATGTGCAGTAAGTACTTGAAGCAATAATTAAATTTTGGCTAGAGCAAGTTACTCGAAAGAGTTTCTTCAATCAATCATTCAAATGGACTGGATTGTAATATTCTAGATGCACTCCGACACAAAGGCTGGATGGCAAACCCTGATCAAAAGATTAAATTGAACTATTAACGTAATATTATGAAGTTAAGTTTGAGAGCGAGGAAAAACTCAAGGGAAGGCATTGCTTCCATTATAACCCACATCAGCTGTCATTACATACAAGGAGGTAAAACGCATGATTGTCAAACATGCAGAAGATGCTAAATTTGGCAGCAGTACAGATAACATACAAATGCAGAATAAAATGGAAATCTCAAAGGATTTTTTCCATGCAAGGTAAAGAAAAGATGCAACAATTAATATTAGAACTAAAGCTAACTTAGGCTGTGGTGAGCAATTGTATTACTTAACACTACCCTGAAGTCTACATTAAGATAAACTGAATCTTTTTTTCTTTCTCTTTTCTGGATTATGTTTCTCCAAGGGCCAAAGATACCACATGATTGTGCCATTTCCACTTCTACCTGCATGCCTAAGTATAATCTTGCACATTATAA
>NW_022103920.1:28428950-28437178 GCF_000313985.2 Echinops telfairi
TCATTTTAGCAAAGCGATATCTAGCTATGATGCTCAGCCCTGAGCACCAATTCTATCCAGTTATGGACCCAAAATACGCAGTGTAAAAAGTAAAACTATCAAACGGGAGTAGGCGATGGTCTTTCCCACTTACAGCAAAGTTCAGACAATAAACTCTTGTTTTGATTACAAGGGCACAATTAAAACTCGTCCATTCGAGTATTTTTTAAGTGTAAGGCTGTAATGTGCACACTATTTTAGGTGCAACAGAAAAACTACCCATCTCAGCGTCTATTGCCAAGAGACAAAGGACCGAGCATCATAGTAAAGACTACCAAGAGGCTTCCAAAAGTTCACGGACAGTTTCCATTTCTCTTTTAGCTCCATTTCTCCATGAGCCTTTTCAAAGCCCTGTGATAGAGAGAGCAAACAGATGGGCTCCCGTTGATAATTCCACTGAGGAGTTAGCCTAGGGAGGGTGGGGCCAGACAGGACTTCAGAGGGTGCCTGTAACATCTCTCTGGCTTGCTTTTGGTGACCATGTCGTTTCACTGCCGTCTTTCAGATTTGCTTTCTTTTCATTGGTTTGCCTGTTTGGACTCTTTCACCTCTCCCTGGCGTCCTCCCCTGGTTGGTTTTCGCAGGATAAAGGAGACATGGGTGTTGGTTTCTCTATTTCTTTTGTGGGCTAGGAATCATCTTGAGAACTAAAGTACCAAGCCACGGTCATTTTAGTCCCCCCCACCACCACCACCTCATAGACATGCGGACGCTGGACAAGGAATGAGGCAGACAGAACAGACAGAAGAATTGATTCCTTGGGACGATGGTGGTGGAGGAAGAATATTGAATATACCATCGACGGCCAGAAAAATCAACCAAATCTGTCCTGAAAGAAGTACAGTCAGAATGCTCCTGATAAGGAAGGGGGACTTGCCTTCATCTCATGTACTTGGGTCAGGGCGTCAGGAGAGATGAATACCTGGAGAAGAATGTCGGACTTGGGAAAGTAGAAGGTCGTCAAAAATGAGGACGACCCTCTACCTGCAAATATTCGGATCGTTTCCTGGCACATGCACTGCTCAGGCTCTGCTGCACGGGCGTGGGGCCGCCTCTGCGGCTCTTTGGAGCTTCCCTCTTCCCACGGGTCTCTCTCTGCAGAGCTCTGGCCTTATGCCCCAGCTGCCTGGTCTTCTCACATTCTCAGCACTGTCTCTGTGTAGGTTTTGTGTCCACTTAGCTGGCCCAGGATTCTCAGTGGTCAAGCAATCGAGACCTAGGAATTCCCCCGTGGCATGAACTAATATAATCCAATCAACTCAATGATGGACTCTTGTGAGCAGCCACCCAGCTGTAAGAAGATTAGAGTGGTGTCTAACCCCGTTGCTCAGATCACAGCTCTGAAGCAGTTGAGAGGACATGTCCTTCAGAGGTGTGGAAGGATGTGATGCTGTAGAAGAGCTTGCTTGCATTTTTTGCTAGGTCTGGATCCTGGATCTAGGAACCCCGGTGGCATAGTGGTGACATGTTGGGCTTCTGGTCATGAGGTCAGCACTTTTGGAATCACCAACTGCTCTGAGGGAGAAAGATGGGGCTTTCTATTCCCGTAAAGAGTTAGCCTCAAAAACTCACAGGGCAGGTCTACTCTGTCCTATAGGGTCACTATGAGTTGGAACAGACTCAGAGACAGTGAGTTTGGTTTAGTTTGGTCCATCCTGGATATAGCATATGCACCTCTGGTTCTTTGGACTTGAATCAACGACTTTGTATCTTGCCAGCTGACCCTGAGAGCTGCCATTGGCTTGCCACCTGACCGGCTGACCTTGGGCTCATCTGTCTCTATAGTCATAATCCTGACCTGCTGACCACCGTGGATTCATCCATCTCTATAGTCACCAGCCTGTGGTGTTCCTGCCGATCTGGGCTTCAGCAGCTCCTGAAGCCATGAAGGGCAGGAGAAGCCTCCAGCTGAACATCTGACCCACGGCTTGGAACCTCTCAGGCCATGTCTTCATCGACAACTGTGTGAGCCATTTTCTTGATACGAATTTCTCTCTTTACACACACACACACACACACACACACACACACGCTTGCACGCATGCACAAACACACACACACCATTGATTTTGCTTCTCTAGAGCACTCTCTCAATTCAGGATGTCTTCCAAGCTCTGCTTCGGTCTCCTCACCCAGTGTTCTCTGCCTCAGTCTCCCTGCCCTGTGTTATCATCTGGAAACTTTGCAGGCCGTAAGCTGGGGCAATTGCACGGCTCCCCTCATTTGCCTCCTAACTCTTAGGAATCACTCTCCTAAGACACATTCTGTGTCTTCGCAATTGCTTGATTTGTTTTGCCAACCTTGTGGTTGTTTTGTGTATGAGGTTAAATGGAGAATCAGGCCCCTTACTGTATCTCCAAAGCAAACCGAACAGGATTATCAAGTGATGCGCTGGTTAAAAGGAATGCAAATAAAGTATCTAAAGAATTCAAGAGAGAGAGAAATTAATGTAAGACAGACTTTTGGAGAGTGCGCAGACCTTGAATCAATTATGCTGCCTTTGTTTTTAATTTTAATAAATCATTTTATTGGAAGCTCTTAGGACATTACATACATACATACATTGTATCAAGCACATTTGTACATTTGTTGCCATCATCATTTTCAATGCATTTTCTTTCTACTTGAGCCATTGGTATCAGTTCCTCTTTTCCCCCCTCCCTCCCTCACCCTCCCACCCTCATGAAACCTTGATAATTTATACATTATTTTTATTTTTATATTTTACACCATCCACTGTCTCCCTTCACCCATGTTTCTGTTGTTCTTCCCCCTGAGGGGGGAAGCAAGGGCTGTACGTAGATCATTGTGATCGGTTCCCACTTCTCCCCCCACCTTCCCCCTACCCTTACGGTATCACTATCCTCATGATTGGTCTGGAGGGGTTTATCTGTCCTGGATTCTGTGTGTCAAGAGCTCTTAGCTGTACCAGTGTACATGCTCTGGTCTAGCCAGATTTGTAAGCTAGAACTGGGGCCATGATAGTAGGTGATGGTGGGGAGGAAGCATTAAGTGGTGGGGAGGAAGCATTAAAGAACTAGAGGAGTGTTGTGTGTTTTATTGGTGCTATACTGCACCCTGACTGGCTTGTCTCTTCCTTGTGACCCTTCTGTAAGGGGATGTCCAATTGTCTACAGACGGGCTTTGGGTCTCCACTCCCACCCCCCTCATTCACATCAAAGTGGTTCTTTGTTTGGGGTCTTCTGATGCCTGATTCCATCAAAACCTCGTGAGCACATACGGTGGTGTGCTTCTTCTATGGGGGCTTTGTTGCTTCCCTGATAGATGGCTGCTTGTTTAACATCAAGCCTTTAAAACCCCAGACACTATATCTTATAATAGCCGGGTACCATCAGCTTTCTTCACCACATTAGCTTATGCACCCATTTTTTTCTTCAGCAATTGTAGTAGAAAGGTGAACATCACAGAAGGTCAGGTTATTAGAACAAAGTGTTGTTGTATTGAGGGAGGACTTGAGTAGAGACCCAATGTCCATCTGCTACCTTAATACTTCACCTATAAATATATGTACTTAGGCCTATATCCCTCTCATTACATCTTAATATATTTACATATGTACACATCTATATTTATACTTCTATAAATGACATTTGCCTCCTAGTTCTTTCCTCTATTTCCTTTTACTTTCCTCCTGTCCCACTATCATGTTTAACCTTCATTCGGCTCTCTGTACCTCCTCTTGGCTACATTGCACCTAATCAAACCTCACCAGGCTTTCTATGCCCTCCTCGCAATCCATTTTAAATCTCTTGTTGTTTCCTTGTCCCTGGGTTGTTGGCTTCCCAATGCTTTTTCCCCACCTCCTCCTATCCCCTGTCCCCCGAAATCGTTGGTTCCATTGTTTTCTTCTTGGGATTGTTTATCCTGACTATCTTATATAGATAGACATGAAGAAAAAAAGAAAGAAATATAGCCTATGAATAGTTCCAGGTCTCTCTGTAGTTCCTGGTCTGTCTGCTGACCTTGGAGAATGTTTTCTGATCCGGTCTGATGCAGGGCCAAGCCCTGCCTTCTGCGTCCGAAGTCTATTTTCAGAATTCCTCGGGGACTTCGTTGCTTTGCTCCCCTTGCTGCTTTGTTGCATTCCCTTTGTGTTACGCCCTGGTGTGCGGGGGTCTGACTGGGCGTGATCCTGCACTGTGTCTTCAGTGTTTCCCCCTGTAGCGCTGTGGGTCAGTAAGGGGACGTCGTGTGCTCTTGTTTTAAGGCGTAGGTGAGATTTGAATTGTAGAAAGGGCGTCCAGGTAGAAAGAAGACAAGTAGAAGGCTAGCACTGAGTCAGTCAGGATGTAAGACTGGGGAAATAAACCTTACAAAATGGGCTCCTTGTTGTTAGGTGGGGTGCTGTCGAGTTGGTCCGGACTGAAGGCCACCCTGGTGACAACAGAAGGAAACACTGCTCGGTCCTGTGCCAGCCTCACTATTGTTCTTGTGTTTGATTAAAGGTTGTCTTCTGAAATTTTCCAGGAATAAGTCTCTATAGTTCAGAGTCTGTTTGAAGAAGTGGTCTTGCTTTAAGGATGACATGATCTAGTCTTTGATTCCAGGCAGTAATTCTCTGCAGCACAGTCAGTACAATTCATGCTGCCTTTGGGTTCAGCTTGTTCCCTGACCCATCATCAAAATCAACTGACTGGCTGACGGTCACTCTTGTAGATGTGTGGGCTATGCGGTGAATAAAACGAAGACCCCTGCCCTTGTGGAACTTACCTATGAGGATGGAGGGGTGCCAGGGAGAGAAGACAGTACGTAACCGACAATTAGATTCTTCATCAGTGTTCAAGAAAATACCTATATTTCGGCCACATCACTCCATGAGGTCAGCTTGCTGACTGGCTGGTATCGCATTCTATTTCTTTAGATATTTAGAGGGTGGCGGGCAGGGGGATGCTTTTAGGCAGGGTGCAGATATTTAGAGGGCAGGCAGAGTACATAGTAAAAATGAACTTCACACTGTGAAGTCTAGCTTTAGAACTCAGAATTAGCTTCAGGTGAATTGCCGATGACTAGGGTTTCGTGGGTAAACTGAGCACCCAAATAGGGTGTGCTGATCGGTAGGTGAACTGTTGCTGAAACAGGAGTGCAGGTCTGTCCTGTGCGGCTACTAACTGGCACGTTGGTGGCATTTTACAAAAAGAAGGGGTGTGCATTCTCCTCTCTGACTCATGAAGTGACATCACCAAATGATGGTACAGAATGTGCTAAAGGGAGATGACCACTTCTCAACAAGGCCGTAGCCATGGTTTCTCAATGTTTGGGTTCTCTTTGGAGATCTGCAGGTTTTGTACGCACTTTTGTGTTATGTGGTTGTGGTAGTTACATCATCTGGTGTCAATTTGAGAGTATTAAGAGTGAAGGGGTGGAGTCTAATCTGTCAATTGGATCATAGCTAATGAAGCCTTTGTGTGGGCATGGCCTTCTCCTGAGAATTCTGGGAATTCCTAGATTTCTTCCTTGGAGGCGGGAGACATCTCTCTCTCTGCTCACTCCCTGGGAGACATTGCAGCTGACAAGACACATGGAACTATGCTAGTGCCCTGAGCCAGAGAAGCCACATGGACCTACCCTGATGCAACCAGACCTCTGAGGCTGGAGAAGCCACGTAGGGACCCTTTCCCGCGCTGAGATGCTTACAACACTACTGGATCCAAAGACTTTCTACCCACTAGCCTGTGATCGTCCTGCGTATGGCATCATTGCATGTTTTTCATGGGTCTGAAGAGGACTTTATAGATTGGTGTCGGACATATAGGCTAATATTGTACTTATGGGCTTGGACTGGACCAGGTTGGGATGCTTTCTAAATGTACAATTACCCTTTATGTAAAACTTTCTCTTACACACATATGAGTTTCTATGGATTTGTTTCTCTAGTCCACCCAGACTAACACAGTGGTAGTCATGAACATCTGATGTATGTGTATTCAGTGTGACCAGGACAGCGCCCATATTATATAAATCCTGGGACATGGTGACTCGGTGTTCATTCACTCTCATAATGTCAAGGACACCTCTGGAGTCTTGCAGCTCTGCTGCTTGCTGCCAACAGCATTTGCAGTCATTCATTCATTCATTCATTCTACAGATGCTTGTTGGGAGGCTTCTGGGCAGGCGCCATTTGAGAGCCTTCCTGTTCTAGTTTGTATTCATTAGGGTTGGGTCGAGCTGAATGTAACAGCAAATCTCAATTAGAGTGGTTTAACCAAATTAGCTCCCTGGTGGTGTCCTAGTTAGCATTGGGCTGCGATCTGCATGGTTGACAGTTCGAAACCACCAGTCGCTCTGTGAGCTTTCTCTTCTCTTAAACAATTACAGTCTCAGAAACCCACAGGGGAGTGGGTCACCACACTGTCAGTAAGTCTGGCTTGTTTTTTTGGTGGGGGGGGGGGGAGAGGGGCAAAAGTAGCTAAAGGTTCCACTATCGGGTTGTAGTTTAAAACTCACCTAGAAGCACCTTGAAAGAAAAGCCGGGTGATCTGACTGCAAACGCCACACAGCCTTGCAAACCGTGTGCAGTGGATCACCCTGCACACATGGGGTTGCTATGCCCACGGGCCCTGAGAGAGGAATTTCTCTCTCTTACATCACGTGGAAGTCCTCCAGGGGCAGGCTCCTGCGCCCAGCCTGCTCTCCCTGTGGTCCAGCCTGCTCTCCCTGTGGTCTTGCGCCCAGCCTGCTCTCCCTGTGGTACAACGTGCAGCTATGTCTCCTTCCGCGAAGAGGCGTAACTTTCTTCGAATTTCAAATGAATCTTCAGCGGCAAAACTGAAAAAGTCCCGTACTCTTGGCATTAACAAGGCTAATAACCGTTGGTGGGCAATACTCAAACGTGTTGTTACCTAATCCCAAGTTTCGTTCTCAGAAACACCCGCGTCGTTCGCCGAGTAACCAGCCGAATCGCAGCCCAGGTGCTCACGCTCATGCCCAGAGCAGCACGCCTGTCCCGGGACCGGGCGGACCTGAAGTGGGAACAGCGACGCCTGCTGCCTTCTCTTAGAAACTGCGGCCGCACCCGTTCCTCCATTGACTTGTGCGGAAAGGCGATCTCGCGCTATTCAAAAATACACCCAGAAAAACATACAACGCGTCCCCCTTCAGTCAGAGTTTGGGAATGTTTAGTGAGAAGCAGAACGATCATGTTTCTGATCGCAAGATATGCGAAGCGCAAAATCAAACGATAAAAGGCAGATGGAGAGAGAAATGTTTGCACCCATTGCTAATGGGCCCTTCTGTGGTCAGAAGTCTTAAGAATTTTGTGATAAGCAACCTATCAATCTTTTCTTCTATGACTTCTGAATTTTTCAATTTTATTCCCCAGGAAAGTTTTCCCTTACTAAATAGTATGATTTTTTAATGCAAAAAAATAAAAGAAAGAAAGAAAACATTAATAGTTGGCTAGGTTAGATCTGTATAATCCATCAGCAATTATTTCCTTTAAAAAAAATAATAGGTAAGATGGGTTAGGAGAAGGCTTAAGGATTAGGTTAAGATGTTGGTGACCGTGGTAGCTAGATGATTTTGTGTCCACTGGAAGATGGACATAGTGGTAGCTAGATGATTTTATGTCCACAGGTTGAATCTAACCTGTCAATCAGGTCACAGCCTGATGGTGCCTCCTTGGGGTGGGGTGGGGGCTTCTCATAGGAGGGCGCTGGGAACCTCCTTCTCTCTCTTTGCCACTTTGCCTTCCTGCATGCGGGGACTCTGCACTGATCCTGAGAGGTGCCAACACCCTGCCATGCTTCCACCCACCTGGGTGCAGACCAGTCTGCCCTGCCCAGCCCCGTGGTATCCCTGCCTTCTGCATCATCGCATGTCGTTGTGTGAGTCTGAAGAGGAACTTATGGACTATATCAGATTGATGGACTTGAGTTGGACTGGGCTGACCTAAAATTACTTCTTGATATAAAAGCTCTTTCTTATATATATATTAGACCTTGACCGCATCAGTACTCGACATCATCGGATTTCGGCGTGAAATGTCAAGAAAATTTTGCATCGGAGCTAGAACAAAACATCGGAATCCAGCCCACTGCATGTGATTTTAGTAAACAAAAGCAGTCCGTGTTTCAGTCACTCGTAGTTGGCGTTGTCAGTACTCATTGTTTAAACCTTTTGCGGCTGTGTTCCAAGCGTTTTGCTATAATTTTCTTCGTTTTTGTGGCTTT
>NW_022103920.1:28437278-28440137 GCF_000313985.2 Echinops telfairi
ATTACAGATGACAGACCTTGTTTTGACAAGTTTAGTGCCCAATGAAAGTGAACTTGGTTTGCCCAGAATCTCTGGCAAAAGCACCGCTTCCACTTTTCTTCCTTCCTTCTTTCTTCCCCTCTCTCTAAAGGATAATCACAAGGTCTCAATAGCACTCACAGATATCAAATCACCCTAAAACGTTGTGTTTTTAGCATCTACGTGTAAATAAATAAAACATATATGGATTAAATTTCTGTTATGATGCATAAAGTTGTAAGAAAAAAAACGTAAGGATGAAATAATTCCAGAATGGGCATTCACTGCTTTAATATTAAGTGTCCTAAAGCAACTAAAGATTTCCAATGTACTCAACAAGCAGACAGAAAACCCATTCATATTGTATTATTGTATTTCATTGTAGAGCATTAGTGGTTTTCAGCCAGGAAATTAATACTGAAATATAGGACATGAAGAATCTCAAATATAGAGATTCTTATAAATCCTTGAAGAATTTAAATCAACACTGATTTGGAGCTATTGAGAGAATGAATACAGACATAATGCAAATCAAAGTCTATCAGCTTTGTTATCAAAAGACTATGTTAATAAACAAATATTTTGAAATTGAATTAGAAAATTGTTCATTATGCCTATAGTGAAATATTTGATACAAAATACGTTTTGGACCATCATACTAACAACTTTCTTTAAAAGGAAACTGAACAGTTTAAAATATAAAAACAAAGTATAGAAAATTGTTCTACATTTAGGAAAGGGAATCAAGAATGTAGTCCACCTACTCCACTTACTTATTTATATTGTTGTAGTTTCAATGAGATTCACATGCCATACAATTCATTAAAGTGTATAGTGATAAAAAAGTCAGGAAGGGCATGGCATTTAACCTCCTCTGATTTTACAAAGGGTAGAGACTCACTATTATAAGCACCGGTTTCCTAAAACTTATTCCTATGATGCTGAGGTCAGACTGGCTTCCACTCTCCACCCTTCCTTATTAATTCTAACACCAACTGGATCTCCCAGTATTCTCTACTTGTTCATTGCCATAGCTATATTGAGCCCACAGACCATATTAAGATTAAGGGCTTTGCTAGGGAAGATAACAATTCAGGATCAGAAATGCTCAAGGTACAGCTCTTTTATCAGGACATCCTCTTTCATCCACACCTATAAGCAAGTCTCTCTCTGGTCCATGACCTCACAGCTACATGGCGCCTTGGACTCTGCCCTACTTGAACAACTTTGTAAAGGTCATGTAGTGCTGCCAATAAATGCCTCAGGGGAAATCTAATCCACTCCGCTCTAGCTATCATCCTCAGTCTGAAGATACTCAGGTCCATAAATCACAAAATTAAATCCTCCAATAAAGTGCCTAGAGGAACCCCATGCCACAAGCCAGCCTCCTGCCACCAAACACTCTGTTTCACTTGTCCTATAAGCCCAGATGCCCGCCCCACCCACTCTGTTTTGTGTGCTTTCAGTTCTGTTGTTTCGGCCTCTGGATCAAGGATACTCAATGCATGGGAATCTTGGAGTCCAAAAGATATGCCCCACTTCTGAGTATTGGCTAATAATTTTTCATGGTAGTGAAATTCTCCTTTCTTCTTCTGAAAGGGATCATTTTAAATTCAGTAGATGACAAAACTTACCAGTTACCTCTGCAGATTTCCAGGTTTTCACAAGTATAATTAACGTTGTTAACAATCATTCATAAAGAATCATGTACACCTATCTGCATATTTTCTTTCTCCAAAGGTGCCCAGGTGGCATAGTGGGTTACTCACTGAGCTATTAACTACAAGGTTAAGAGCTATCTAGCCCAGTGCTTGTCAACCTGTGAGTCGCAACCCCTTTGGGGAGTCGAACGACCCTTTCATAAGGGTCGCCCGATTCATAACAGTAGCAAAATTACAGTTATGAAGTAGCAATGAAATTAATTTTGGGGTGGGGGGGGTGGAGGGGTGGGGTAGGGGATGCACACACAGTAGTTTGTTCAGAAGAGCCTACATGTGCTGTTTCAGGGAGCAATCCTTTCTGTCTCAAAATTATCCTGGTTCAGGTAGTAAATTACAGAAATAATCATAATAAGTTACAGAATAATTCCGCTCCTGGAAACGTGCAGGGTCCCGGGACGGCTGTAAGGTTTTACATGGTCACAGCTGATCAGGTTTTGAGGACAAAACAATTCACTCAAAAATGTAGTAAACTTTCCCTTCTATTTTCTTTCCATCAGCTCTATGTGTGATGTGCAAGGAACCACAGCCAAATATGTCAACTCGGGGAGATTTTATGCCCAAACAGCGACCTGCCCCTCCCCGCTGTGCTCTCCTGAGACCCCAGGCTCTCCCTCTCCACACCTTGAGGCTGTCTTAAATAAGCAGAATCTTCCAAAGACCACCGTGGACCTCCACCCTTGTAAAATCCACTCCCCTGGATGTGGAACGAAGCCCAAACTAAGAATGATGTCATAAATTATTTATTATCCAGTTCAAGAAGCAAAATCCTACAGATATAATTCAATCCATCTCTACTGTTCCCCCCAAGGAGCCCTGCTGATGTCAGAGTTAGGGGCTGGGCTGGTAAGTGGAAGGTCAATGGTGGTGAGAACTTACCAGGGCTCCAGAGAAGGCAGGATCTCTGTAACCATTTCCAGTCTGCCACCTAAGGGTCTCTGCGAGCTGGAATGGACCCCAGGGTATACAACTCACATGTGAGGTACCTCCCTGGGGGCTTCCAAAAAAATTCATGGACAAATGGAATGAAAAGGTAAGGGCATTCTTCTATGAACTTCTACGTCCTACAGTGACAAAGTCCACAGCAGTGCTCTCCAGAGTCTACATTCTGTATTCCTGTTAC
>NW_022103920.1:28442483-28452566 GCF_000313985.2 Echinops telfairi
CTATCTTATGTAGACAAACCTGTGGAGATAATAACATGCACAAAAACAAGACAGGTCAAAACCAAGCAACAAAACAAAACAACAAGCCGATGACAAAAAACTAAACAAAACACAACAAGAAACAAAAGCTTGTAGTTAGTTCAAGGACTATTTGTTGGCCTTCAGAAGTGTTTTCTGGTCCAGTCTGATGGGGTGCCAAGTCCTGCCCCCAAAGTCTATTTTTGGTATTCCCCGTTTCGTGAGTCTTAAGAGGAATTTATAGACTGGTATTGGACATAAAGGCTAATATCGGACTTATGGACTTGATCTGGATTGGGCTGGGATGTTTTCTCAATATTCAATTGCTCTTGTGTATAAAACTCTTTCTTATACATATGAGTGTCTATGATTTTTTTCCTAGTCTGTACTAACACCAATCTTTCTCTCCAGGAGCTGCTGGTGGTGGTTTGGAACTGCCAACCTTGTGGATTGCAGCCCAAGACGTAACCACTACACCACCAGGGCTCCTTTGGTTCCGTAACAGTCTTATAGTCTTCTATTGATCAGAGTGCCTTATGTTCACGCAGTCCCACTAGCTAATGAGGAACAGTTTCTGCGTAGCCGTTTTGGTATTTGTGTGTTCTATGCAGATGGTCAGGAAAACCTGTTAGTTCCCTGCTACACAGCAACACCAAAGAAAGAAAATGGACAGACCTTTTTTCAAATGCATGACATGTTTAAGATTCATGAGCAAGACTGGGCTTTCTACTACTGTGAACAGTCTCAGAAACCCACAGGGGGTTCACTAGGAGTCAGCGTTGACTCCATGGCAGGGAGTTTGGTTTGACTAAGATTCATATAAAAATATATGGTTAATATGGATCTTAATATTTCAGCACTCACTTGGCCTTTCAAAATATGTAAATATTAAAAATATGTATATATTCTTACAAAAAGAACATGAAAATTCAAGGGGATTTCAGTAATTCGTTGATTTCTTTTCTGTCAAAAAATGAACTGGCATATTTTTATTCCATTTCACCAAATACAGGGATAAAATGTTTTCAATTGGCTTTGTTGCCACGCTATCATTTTATAAGGGCACTTTTTCCTTCAATCTAGTCTGTTATGATTTCGTTCTGTTCCATGGTATTTACAAAAAGATTTCATTTTGAACTGGATCATGCTACATGACTGAGGGCATGATACCAGAAACGCTATCTGGATTGTGACACTGCAATGGGACACAATTCCCTACCACAGGAAACCCTGACTGGCCAGCACATCCTCCCCAGCACTGTGAGGCATTGTTGCACCCACGGTGTCAATCCATCTCGGTGAGAGGAACTGGACTCTACCGAGCATTTTGTCCCTCTCCAGGCTCTGGTTCCTCCTGATAAATTATCCAGGCTACGTGTGACAAAGTCTTGCCTCCTCCCTTCTAGCAAGCAAGCCTTCTGGCTGTCCTTCTTCCAAACCTGATCAGTTTGGTCTTTGGGCAGTCCATGGTACAGTCAACATGCTTTGCCATTGCATGATGGCATGACCAATGCATGATCCTTCCTCAGCCTTCCTTAGTCAACGTCCAACTTTCACATACATGAGGCGATGGAAAACGCCATGGCATACCTGGTCAGGCAAACCTCAAGTAACACCCGTGCTCTTCAACACATTACAGAGGTCTTGTGCAGCAGAATATCGGTAAGTCTGCTGTACAAGACCTTAGATGCATCCTTGTTTCCAGCAATAACAATCATACTTATTCAAGAATAAATATATGCGAAGAGCCAAGGAAATTCTGAGGGGTGGTGGCGGGAGATGTAGGTGGACTAGCCTTACCAGATACTAAAATATTCTACAAAGCTGTTTTTGTTGTTATTAGGCGCCATCGAGTTGGTTCCACCCCACAGCAACTGCGATAGTTAAGGTTTATTGTGTCAACCTGGCCGACAAACATATGTGGGATTAATTGAAGGGCGGAAAGATAAATGGCTCGGTGAGCCTCACCTTTCTGGTTCTCTGATTGTCAGACCAGTGTACGGCTGCTTTAGCTAGTTCTTTGCCTCGGCTGGGAAGACTCACTTCCTGAGAGACATCCCTGAGGAGAAGCCACATGGACCTACCCTGATATAGCCCTGGGTGCTGGAGCACCTAGGTGGAGACCCGTGCCAGTGCTGAGATGCCTACATGTTCACTGATTCATCTTTCCTCCTGCAGTCGCGTCATGTGTTTTGTGAGATGGAGGACTTTGTAGATCACTGTCGGACACATGGGCTTGGCCTGGACTGGGTTGTGTGGAAGTGAAGTTGAGGGCTCACCCATCATCTCGAGAAAGCCTTCTTTGGCTTGGCATCCCTTTCAAAGTTACCTTAGGTAAGGCCTGGAGTTTTATTTTTTAAGTAATCTTACAGTATTTTATTTGTGGTAAACTTTCTTACATGGGTTTAATTTGTGGCAAGCCCTTCAACTTCAAGGGCAGTTGACAAGGAGCCCCTTCATCCCATGCCCCTGCAGTATGCCTTACAAATGCAATTTTCTACTTGCCAGTAGGGGGGTTATGAGTCAAAATTGTCACCACAGAAATGGGGGTGGGGGTGATGTGAAAAGTGTTAAAAAAAACTGCTATCATCCCATGGCTAGTCTGTAGACGTTTCTAAGAAATCATCTCTTTTCCTGATGCCACAATGCCTTTGAACAACTTGATTACCCTGGATTGGATTGGCATTCATTTCTAATACCAATTTGATCTTAAAAGTTTAGCTGGTTGTCCATTTGAGCTGGCGAATATTTTCCAATTGCTAGCACCACTGGCCAATCCTACAATAAAGCTCTCGCCCTGCACCCACTTGTTACCCTGAAAGACCCCTAGGTAAGGAGGCTGTCATTAAAGTTTTCGGTTTTAAGCCACCCCCCCACCCCCCCGGCCAATACTAGAATGTAAAAATAAGTTTATTACAATTCTTTAAAATGAATCCACTTTAGAGAAATTAAGAAATAGTCCTTCTCTGGATGTTTCATAACATGCATGCAATATAAAGCATCTGCATTAATTGCTGGTAAAACGTGCCTTTTATACCTGTTGTAAAGGTACAAGCAGCTATCAGAATGGAAAATCTTTTGAACACCCATATCATTCCAAAACTTTCGATGTGGTTCAAAGCCAAATAGGATCCCCCCTAGCCTCCATTGCAGTTGTTTATGAGCATTTTATAGTGGTTTGGTCAGTTTACTGAGCAAATTGGTTTGCCAATCAAAAGTTACATATTTTATTTCATGACATTAGCTACAATTCCCTCAATGTACAATCTTCTAGTTCCTCTCTGGCTTCCCCGGTCCATTTGGCCATCTCTCCAGTCCCTTCCTGCATTCTGACTTTAGCTCTTGGGCACATGCTGTCCTTTGGGTCTCCAGGGTTGATTGTTCTGGAAGCATGTCCCCCCTGGTGTGGTTGTTCACTTTAGAGGCTGAGTGACCATAGTAGGGCCAGTGTGAAGTGTGATGGGTGGCTAAGGGTCATACTCGGGGATTCCACCAATCTCCATGATAGTTGTCTGATTTTTTTTTTTTTCATATTTGGAAGATAATTTATTCTCCAGAAGAAAGAAAGCAGGCCTGATACATAACATTACACTGGAACATATTAAACATGCTGCCAGTTGTCTGATTTTTATTAGGATTTTGGAAAGTGTTCTCCATTTTTCTCCCATCTTTTCAGGGCCTGATGAGAGTGGTTGTAGTAATAGCTGGGCACTATCTAGTTCTTTTGGTTTTAGGCTAAAGGAAGCGATGGTTCATTAGTCCACTGGACTGTTTTCTTGAATCTTTTGCGTTTCTTCATTCTTCTTTGCTTCCCCACAGGAAGAGACTAATAGTTGTGTCTTTGATGGCCACTAGCAAGTTTTAAGACCCTGTGCTACTCACCAAAGAAGGATGTGGATCATTATCTTTGTGGACTATGATATGCCATTGACCTAGATGTCCCCTATGGGGGACCAGCCTCCCCACAACCAAATGGGTCCAAAGGGCAGTTGTGTAATTGAGGGGTAAATTAAAGAGCCACCAGACAAGATAAAGCATGCAAGGTCTCACCTCTCAGTCATGACTTCGGGAGCCAGATCTGAGGGCGTAATGCAATCTCATGGGTTTATATAATCTGGGGAACCTCAGGCCACGGTGAGCACACAGGTAAGCACATCCCTAACAGGAAGGGATTGTACACTAGGCATACATGTAACAGGAGGGGGACAAGCTAGGGGTATACACACAACAGGAAGGGGAGGCACTAGGGGCACACATGTGACAGGAGGGCATATACCCAACAGGATGGGCAGACTCTAGTCAAGATGGCAGCCAAACCTTGGTATTCCTGAGTTGGCTTGATGTTAGGTCTTTGAGCTCTCCCTCTGGGCAACAATCCATCATCTTTATCAGAAGGGAGTGGGCCCTACTTTTGGTGGGACAGACAAAAGGTCTGATGGCCTTGGAGGGCTGATATAAACCTTCAGGCAGTTGACTTCCAAGTGTATAGTCAGTGACCATTTGTTTGCAAACAGCACCTTAAACTTGGAATCACTAAGGGGCAGACATCGTGGGTTATAACTTTCAGTTAGAAAAATGTGAGATGCATCTCCAATCCACTAACACGAAGGTTTCCTCCACAGGTGCCTTGGCCTCCCAGATGCCTTAAAGTTTGAAGGTTGGGAGTTTGTCTGATACACTCTCTTCCCAGTTCTGTTTCCCAGTATCCTGCATCTATCTATAGTCATAAGCCCTTAAGCCCAGTAACTCGGTCCCTGATGCAATTTGGTTATGGTTAATAAGTTTGCCTACCTTGGCTCCCTGTGTGCTCTACTATAGAAGGGGGATTCAAAACGTTTGTAGGAAAATGGAGTTATAATGGAATTTCTCCATGAACTTTTGGAAGCCTTTTTGTACACTTGGGTATACTGGCACAAACACTTATGTAGAAATATCCTTTGCAAATTCTATACAAGCTCATGGGTACATTCCCATATGCCATCCCACACCTGTTCAGCATACAGACCTACCTAGGTCTCCACGTCAGCTACTCCGGAATTACGGAATAGGCTTTACTGTTCTTCCCATGGGCGCGTGGAGCTGACCCTCCTTACTGTGTCATCTATTCCCCCTCCCTCCCCTTCCCAGCCCCCACGCGCTGCCACCGAGGGTGCCTTCCTATTCCGAGTGACCCTGGAAAGCCGGAAAGGGGTGCCCTCTAGGTCTGTGAGACTGTAAATGTTTACGGGAGTCGAAAGCCTCATCTTTCTTCCAGTTCTAGTAACCATCAGCTGTTCTGTGTATAAAGCTTCTCCTGACTTCTATAGTGGCATTGGCAATTTCACTCAGTGTGAGGTCCTCCAGGAACATCCACGTCACGTAATGTGGATTGCTGTTCTTTAACATTGTGTAGTTAGCCACTGTATGTTTGTACCACAGTTCACCCATCCACTGGTGGGCACGGAGGTTGGTTCCATCCTTTGGTTGTTGTGAAGTCAGGGGTGCATGTATTCAAATGAGTTTAACCACAAAACAGACTACCCAAATGCCACAGAATTACCTGCGCTGTCCTAATTCCTCTCAAGAATTTCACTTCCCAAGAACATTAGAAATGAACCAGAACTTTTGGAAGCCCTTTTGTACACTTGGGTATACTGGCACAAATACATATGTAGAAATATCCTTTGCAAATTCTATACAAGCTCATGGGTATATTCCCATATGCCATCCCACACCTGTTCAGCATACGAGCTTCCCAACCAAGGCCTCGGCGTTGCTCAAACTCCTCTGCCCACCTCAGCTGGTCACCTCCTTGCTCACACTTGTCATTACAATAACGGCACCCTTTGATCTCAATTCTAAGCACAGCACTTTCCAAATACTCCATTTTCATTCTAAATATACCAAAGATCCATTTACTATACCCTATTTTCATAATCCCTCCCTTCCGTTTAACCAGTGGCCAATGAATTCCGCCTCATGGTTACCCCATGGGTATCAAGAGCACAACAGCTCCGTAGGGTTTTACAGAAGTAGATTGTCAGGTTTCTCTTCCGCGGTACCTCTGGGTGGACTCCCGCTTATAACCTTTCATCTAACAGGTGAGCATGTTGGCATTTGCATAACCCAGACTCCCTCACGCCCCGACTTCTCTGCTTAAACCAGTCGCCATGGAGCCAATTCTTACCTCACAGTGACGTTCCTGTTTACCATACCAAATTTTACACAACCACTATGGCCATACTCTCTCTATGCAGTCAGTCTCTTGGCAAAACCCCAACTTTCAATAAATTCCATTCATTGACTGCCTGTCCCTATGCTGTGAGCGATGGCTGAAGAGAAATGTACAGCTCTCTTCACTGATCTCACTGCAGACTGGTTATCACCACCCTGGAGCACTGCTGAGCGGGCGGGAGGTTCCATGACATTGGACTTGGCCTTTGAACCTCAAGCCTGGTTCCCATTTTCATTCACTTTCGCTTGCTCCTGGCCCAGAGCCTGCATCCCGCATCTCCGGGTTCCCTAATCCAACTGCTCTAGAGAGTTCCTCTGATGTCTCAACTGAGCTCCTGATCACCCCCGTCTGCTCTTCCCACAATCTTCTCCTAATTCCACTCTTCCAGGCCCCAAGCACAGTCTTAAAGGTCCTTAGTAGTTCCCAATCGCCACTTCGGCACGTCTTGATTTTGTTTGGACAATTTATCCAGACCTCACCACTTCTTAGCACTTGATGTTTACCGCCTCAGCCCAAGTCACCGCTCTCTCTCAACGACATCACCGCAGCGGGTCCCAGCTTCTGACATTGCCTCTACACAGCAGCCTATTCAACAGAGTAGCGACTCGGGTTCCTATGAAAAGTACGTCTCTGAGGCGTATAATAATTTGGTTGCTATTTCTCTTCCATTTTAATAAAAGTCTTAGGCTATCAAAAGATTAATCTACGGTACACCATTATTCAGAATGCCTTCTGAGTAACCGAAAAATCTTCCCTTTCCCATGCAGATACCTTTAAAAACAACTCCATGTTGCATTCCGGACAGAGCCAAAACAGAGTCAAAGTAACTGACCTTGACAAGATGCAAACCTATACAAAATCTAAACCAAACTCACTGCCACGGAGCTGATGCTGACTCACAGCGACCGCACAGGACAGGGGAGAGCTGCGCCCGTGGGTCTACCAGACTGTAATTCTTTATGGGAGGAGAAAGTCTTTCTGCTGCTGTGCGGCTGCTGGTTTCAAACTGCATTATGGTCAGCAGCCCAACACATGACCACTACGCCACCAGGGCGACTTAAAACCTACATGCCACTGAGGTAAATAATTTGTGATGTCTAATATTTAGTTCAGAATTATCACCATCCTTCTTAATGTATCTTAAAAGAAAAAAAAACCCTACTGTTAGCTATTCATTTCTTTAGGAATTCTAATATAGGAAAATTATTTTAAAACTAAAAAGAAAATAAGTTAGCTAATGATCTAATTTCCTACTAGAGCTTCAAAGGCTTTTGAAGTACAAAAGTGATTTTAAAAGTATATTAAACAAGCTTTCACTGAAATAATTTTAAAAAAATCTATACAATTCAAGCTAAGTAAGTATTTTATTGTACATAAGTGGTTAAAAAAAACCAACCTTCCTCTAGTTCTTAAACGCTTCCTCCCCCCAACTACCAGGACCCCAATTCTGCCTTGCAGATCTGGCTAGACCAGATGATGCACAGCGGTACAGATGGGAATTGGAAACGCAGGGAATCTAGGACGGATGAACCCCTCAGGACCAGGGGTGACAGTGGCGATACCAGGAGGGAAGGGGGGTGTAGGAAGGGGGAATTGATCACAGAGAACTACATATAACCTCCTCCTCTCTGGGGGATGGGCAACAGAGGGGTAGGTGAAGGGAGACGCCAGGCAGTGTAATATAAGACATAATAATAATTTATAAATTATCAAGGGTGCATGGGGGAGGGGGTAGAGGAAGGGGGGGGGGGAAGGAAAATGAGCTGATTCCGGGAACCCAAGAGGCAAGCGAATTTTGGGAATGATGAGGGCAACAAATGTATAGATGTGCTCTACACAATTGATCTATGTATTGTGATGAATTGCATGAGCCCCAATAAATTGATTTAAACAAAACAAAACAAAACAAAGCATTTCCAGGTCCTGACATCTGCAGGAGTACGTGAGAAAGTGACTCCACTCGAGTCTGAGGAAGCCATCCTCTCTGAATGAAGGCCTAAGCTCACCCCCCGTCCTGCAGGAAATACTCCTGTTCGTCACAGGCCTGGGATTCCAGTAGCATCCGTAAATGTATCTTTTTAACATGTAATCAACATGCTTCTGATATATAAGGAAGATGGAAACATTTAGACTCTTACTGCATTCCTTATTGCATGCTTGGCTTGCCTACTTCACAACCAGGTAAGAATCACAATATCCAAAGAACGTCTTTAAAACAGTAGATGACTCCCTGGCAAATGAATGATTTTCTACTGAAATAAATGAGAAAATTTGCATTTTTGTTGTCACACTGAATTTCAGTATTCTTCAATCCAAGAAAGAATAAATCGAGACATGGTCATGAGTTCAGGATTATATATATTACAATTTGCCTTGTTATAATACATTTGTGGCTTTATGATAAAAATAACTCAGGGACATATGAAATTCAAGCTGATTTGCGTAACTGTCACAAGGAAAAAAAAAAGCATTAAATGCATTTCTGAAATAAGTATTTTCATTTAATTCCAGAATCTCAAAACAGCATTAGACCTTGGCCCTGTTTAAAAAAGTTCAGTTAAACACTAAGCTAGCTAAATAACCCTCTCGTAAGGTTTAAACACAATTGTTATACAAAATGTTTTCCCTCTAATCTCAGTCTTACATACGTGGGAGAGGTGAGGGGAAAGGCAGACAACTTCTTTAGCAGCATATATGGCTAAATCCATCAACCACCTTCAACTAGGGTGTCCATTATTGACTCCATTAAAAAGAACTGGGCTAATATCAAAAGTTACCCACTTCATAAGCCAAAAGACAATGATTTTAGGGTTACAGTGAGTAAAATGTTTTTGAAATACTTTGAAAAACGTTTAACCAGAAACTTGAGAAATCATCATCTCTTCATTTGAAGAAAGGTCTGAAAGGAAGTAAAAGACATTGAAACAAAAATGATTTTCAATTCTCTCTGAACAAAAGAAATGAAAAATAATGGTTGATTAGCTAAGCCTTGTGCTCTAACCAAACTAATTAATTACAGTGATTTAAATGGCAACAGCCCAACTGATTGGGCAGCTTGACAGTTCGGAATACTTTTGCAATATTTTTTTTTCATAAACGCAAAAACATGAAAATGATCCAGTCATGCAATGTTCATCTTATGCATTCTGCATCTCTTTGCCAATCTTGTAGCTGAGGATCTTGTTCCAATCGATCTTGGTGCGTGTAACTGGCAACTGTCGACGTAAGGCTTTGAAAGTAGTGTCTGACATCGTCTGGTAATTCTCACTGATGGCAGTCTGTGAAAATCCATAGTTAAGTTTACAGCATGAAAGGACCAGATCATATTTGTAAAGCATCTAAAACAGTTGCTTTTACAGAAACCTTTGTTTTAAGCAGTCTGTTTCACTGATTTACATTTTAAATTTTGTTACTGAGATTGTACACAGCGAAACAAAAGCCAACGGGACAATGTACATGCTGAGTGCAGTGACACTGATGATAGTCAGAGTTGTACACATCCTCCTCCTCCCCCGCTGACACAGACTCACTGCTGCCAACGCCAGGTTCCTAGCGCACCCGCTGACCTGCTCTCACTGCTTCTAATACTCAACTGAGAGTTTGTGAAAATAAAAATGCTTCCAAAAGCAAATAAGAAGGCTTATAATTTTGAATAATTAAACTTAATAAAGTAGATTTAATGTTTGTGCGTTCTCAATTTGGAATTATTTTTTTATTTCACTCAGCGCAGTTTCTATATTGCATACGGAGAAACACATTAAATGCTTGAATTGCAGCGGGCAGCTCAGAAGTTTCCTGCTCACAGAAATAGAAGAGCACGAAATGTGAACCAGATTACACATAACCCAAAC
>NW_022103920.1:28453221-28454587 GCF_000313985.2 Echinops telfairi
CCAGAGAATAAACCAGATCTCAGTGTTTAACTAGCTTAAGAAAGTGAAAATTTTAAAACACGTTTATGAAAAATTTAATGATCACATTTAATGTGCAAAGAGCTGAATGGAATATTTTAAAGGGCACCTGCAGTAGTTCATGCCAAATATGACACCGAAATGGGCGAAGACCTGGAATTAGCAAAGCGACAGGAAGAACATGCTAGGAAGATGAAGGAGCACAGGAAACGATCCAAGCCTGGCTCGCACTACTGAAAGAATCTCTGGGCAAACTGTACAATGATGTAGGAGGCATCAAGAGAGGAGGGACAGGCTCCCAGAGTCACTACCAAAAAGAACTGGTAGACATGCCACCCTTTCGAGAGGTAGCATATGAACAAGAATTAATGGGGCTGAAAGATAAAAAGTTCAAGCTACACTGAAGCATCAGACCACAATAAGGCTCCAGGAATTGATGTTTCAACAAAAGCACTAGAAGCACTCACTCATCTATGTCAGGAAATTTGGAAGATAGCTTCTTGGAAAGCCAACTGGAAGAGATCCATATTTATGCACATTCCAAAGAAAGGTGACCCAAGAGAATGTTCAAATTATAGAATATCATCGATATCACATGCAAGTAGAATTCTACAGACCATGCAACAACAGTTGCAGCAGTACATTGAATCCAGCCAGAGGTTCAGGCTGGATTCGGAAGAGGGCCTGGGACAAGGAATGTCAATGCTGATGTTAGATGGATCTTGGCTAAAAGCAGAGACTACCAGAAAGAAGGCTACTTGTGCTTTATTGACTATGCCAAGGCATTTGACTGTGTGGATTACAACAATATACAGGTAACCTTGAGAAGAATGGGAATTTCAGAACACTTCATGGTGTTCGTGCAGAACTTATACCTGGATCAAGAAGATGTTGTGCGAACAAAATAAGGGAATTCTGCCTGGTTTACAATCAGGAAAGGTGTGCATCAGGGTTGGATCCTCTCATCATCCTTGTTCTCCTCTCATAATCCTTGTTCAATCGGTATGCTGAGTAAATCACCAGAGAAGCTGGCTTATACGAAGAAGAGTAAGGCACCAGGGTTGAAGGGAGGCTTTTAACAATTGGCAAATGCAGACGACACGGCCTTCATTGCTGAACGTGAGGACTTGAAGTACTTGCTGATGAACATCAAGGATTGCAGACTTCAGTATGGATTGTGACTCAATGTACACAAAAAAGACCAGAATCCTCACAACTGAACTAATACGTAACATCATGGTAAATGGACAAAGGCTGAAATTGTCAAGGATTTTGTCTTGCTTGGATCTTGGTCAATGCTCATGGAAACAGCAATCGAGAGATCAAAAATGTGTTGCATTAGGTAAAT
>NW_022103920.1:28456152-28457391 GCF_000313985.2 Echinops telfairi
TTAAAAAATCCTTGAAAACTGAGCTTAAGAAAAACCTCATTAAATCAAAATCCAAGCAAAAGTTAGGGACTAAATGTAAAAGCTAAACTTATGAAGCACTTTAGAAGACTGGAGTGAGTCTTTGTGACTTTGGCCTAGGCAATGGTTTGTACTAGATACAAACACACCAAAGAACAAGAGAGGCCCACACTCAGACTACAATCTTTTGTGCTGCACAGGATGCCATCACGAATGTAAACAGACACCACAGAGAAGGGAGGAATACGTAAGGCACTTGTATCTTGGGGGAAAAAAGTATATGTGTGCATGTGTATACATATAGTCACTGAAGAATAAATAAAAACACAAATAACTCAATGAAGAAATGGGCAAATATGAATATTCATTTCTGCAAAGAAGATATACGAATGGCCAATAAGCCCTTGAAGAGACATTCAGAATCATTAGTCACCAGGGTAGTGTAAACTAAAACCGCGATGAGGTAGCACTCTTGACACCTATAAGCGCATAGAAAACACCATTCTGTCGCCAGCATGGAGAAACTGGAGCCCTCCTCAACTACTGGTGGGAATGCAAACGGTGCAGCTGCTTGGAAAATAGCCTGACAGCTCTCAAGGGTAAGACAGGTAAGACTCGATCCACCACTAGATAGACAGCCACCAGAAATGAAAGCACTGGTCTAACAAAATTCAGTACACAAACATGTGTAGAAACTTATTCACACTAGTCAATAAATGCAGACAACCCAATGTCCATCAGCTGATGAACAGTAATAAAATGTGATATGGTCATACAATTAAACTTAATCTGGCATTTAAACATAAATGAAGTACTGACGCATTCTGTAGCATGGCTAAATCTGGGATAATTACGCTAAGTACAAGGAATCACAGTTATGTGAAATGTTCAGAACAGGCAAATCCACAGCCAGAAACAGATTAGTGGTTGTCAAGGATAGCAAGGATTTGGGGGAGGGAACCAGTACTGATGGGTTTCTTTTGCAAAGGATGCGATGTTCTAAAAGTAGTTTGCGACAATGGCTGTACAGCACTATGAACATACTTAGAAAACGGAATTTTGCATTTGAAATGGATGAACAGAATGCTATGTGAATAATGAGTCAATAAAGCTGCTCAAAGGAATCCTGGTGGCAGACAATTTATTGCACTCAGCTGCTAATAAAAAGGTCAGTATAGGGGGCAATTCTTCTCGGACCCACAGGAGAACTATGTATTGGAA
>NW_022103920.1:28458211-28460354 GCF_000313985.2 Echinops telfairi
ACAGTAAACTTAGGCAGCATTGTATTTTATGAAGGCCTGGAAGCACTTACAGTTGAAATATGTGAGAGGTGGAGGGATGTGCTATATATAATTGATGTATGTATGGATTGTGATGAGTTGTATGAGCCCCTAATAAAATGTTTTTTTTTTAAAAAAGCTAGAAAACTATACAGGTAGGGGCAATCAACTTCAGTTCTTGTAACCCATGTCAATGGTCTAAACGGGCAAAGTGACATATCCAGATTAAAATAACAAAAAACTTTCTGATGGCAATGTGATCTGAGGATCACATTGAAAATGAACTGAGCTAGGCATTCCGTAGAGCTGTCATTTTGGAAATTGTGGCCGTCACCCAGGGGAGAAGTAAAGAGATGATGACAGAATGACATCAACTGTAATGTAGTCTTCAGGGGCGCTTATGTCTGGCTCTCTCCCAACAATTTCACTCCTATTTATGAGTTTACTCTTCCAACAATGACGCGACTTTTTATTGTTTTTCTTTGTTGATAAAACAAGGAAACAAACATACAGGGTTTAAATGACTTCCTTATTTACACAGCTAGTAACCAATAGGAGCTGGAATTCAAAACCAAGTAGCCTATTTTTAACACAATCCATGCTCTTGGACTCAGTTCTCCAGTATGTAGGGGTCATCAAAACACAAGTTACAAAACATAAGACTAAAAATGTAAACCTTAGTCAGATTATACAGCACATAAAAGTCTTTGGGTTATTAAACTTAAAAATCTTGTGGAAATATCCCACTATCTTTTAATTCTATGTTTCCATGACCTTTTTAAAAAAAAAATTAAAAGGTCATTTTATTGGGGGCTCTTATAACTCCAACCCATACATCGATTGCATCGGGCATTTTTGTACATATGTTGCCATCATTCTTTTTTAGACATTTATTTGTATTGAGCCCTTGGTATCAGTTTTTTTTTTCACCCCCACCACCCTCACGACCCCTTGATAGATTAGAAATTATTATTTTCATATCTCACGTCACTGTATCCCTTCCCCCATTTTTTCTGTTGTACTTTCCCTGTCCATGAACCTCTTATAGCCTCCCTCATGCATATTTTAATAGACATATTTAACTACACACACACACACACACACACACACACACACGAAAACTTCATCCAAAAGACAGAACAGCACAATTTGAGTTCCAAAGATGCTGGATGCACACACTGTAGGGGGAGCAGACTAACTGGTGTCATCTAATTTTAGAATCTGTGGTTTTAGAATCTGTTAGCTCTCCTAGCAGATTCTTGATTACCGGGCAATACACCACAAAGGTTATTTACAAGATGGAATTAGGGTTATCGGCTTTTTCCACTGCCCCAAAACAATGATCTGGAAATGACATGGCTTAGATCAGCAAAAAGACAATTTATCTCAGACCTGAATTTTCAAGATGCCAACCACTTGAGTGGTTGAAGGAGTGATTGTAAACTTCCACTCTGACCGCCAACGACCATTCCTTAAAAATAAAAACAGCAGCTGTAAGTAAGGTAGGGAAAACACTTTGAATAAATTATGTTTGTGATTTAAATGTAATGTTGCAGCACAGGAGACTGGGGAGGGGCTGCTAGGCATTAGTGTTTTAATGGTGGAATTATTCAAAAGAATCAAAGGTTACGCTTACTTATGAGTTCCATTTCATTTTCATTCTTTTGCTAAAGAAATGACCTACGGAATGGATGGAACTTCAAAATGCTAAATTTTTTAATTTAAAATACAGGTCAAAATTCAATCATATAAAGCTATTTTTAGGAGATATCCAACTTAAATAATAAAACCAAGGCTGCTGAAGTGTGCATTTGGAAACTGATGAAATACTGTATGTGCATATTATATTAAGAAAGTTCACAGGATGACAAGAATCACCACTAGGAATAAGACTACTGGTATTTGGTAATTACAATCATTAGAACAATGTATATGCTTCACAAATAAAGGAGAATTCATTTTATAACATGTTTTGATTTTGAATGTCTTAGTCAACATTACCCATAAAACTTGGTTTGAAAAAGAACCTAGGTCTATTTATTTTTATTTCAAGACTCTAAAATGGAAAACTGTTTTCCAAGTGGGTATCCGTACAAAGCACTAGTGTGGGGTGAGCATGCGCATT
>NW_022103920.1:28460795-28462051 GCF_000313985.2 Echinops telfairi
ACCAGAAAAATCCTTGTCTACTTCATATTCATACTTCATCCAAGAATCTCGATACACTGAAAATTCCATTATAGTTAATAAAGCCACAGTGGTAAATGCAATTAGAGAAACTGTACCACCACTGGCTGAAGTCTCTCCGAAGCACTCAGGGACCTTCGGAAAGGTATCCAACGCTTTCACGAAACTTAAGGTTTTTTTCTTGATTCAGTTCCCTTGATATAGCTGTGCTTGTGTGACAGCCTGAGCCAACCGCTAGGTTTCACAGAAGCCCAGTCGCCCAGACTCTGGAGCATCCAGACACACCGCGAAAACAAATAACGCCTACCAAAATGGAGATGTCAGAAGGGCTCTCTCGCGATCTGTCCCGATGAAATTTAAGAAACACCCACGTGTTCTGGTTTCAGTCTACCTACACTCCAGGTGAGCTGAAGAAGATGTCTTTGCATCAAAACATTTAGTTTATTGAGATTATTGTGACACGATATTCAGCACTTCAGAAAATTTTGTAAAATTTTTCCAGAGCCGCCATTTTTAACCTCAACAATGTATCCATTTAGAAATAAAATATGTATGTAAAGGGAAATCATGAGAACAGGAAACTCAAAAAGACATTAAAAATTTTTACATAAAGTTTAAAGGATGATATTTGGACAAACTACTTAGTAGATTCATTATAACATTGCCAATCTATATTAAAGTGAAACGGATTAACAAAATTTTCCTTTAATAGTTCAATCTCAACATGATTGATTTTGAGATATACCTCTTGGTACAAATAATATAAACTAACAACCATTTTGTGGAGATTCCTGTGCTAAGGTTCTGGTAGATTCATGCTACAAGTATTTAGGACTAAAATACAGAGGGTCGCATTTGTATTAAACCCACAAAGGTAACTCTGCACACCAGGCTTCAGGAGATGGCAGCTTTTCAGTAAGTCAGAAGTTTACATATGGAATTGATTTTATTTCGGTGAAGATGTATCTGCATGCTTCCAAATATTCTTGGTTAACCTTGTTAGCTTGCATCTCTTTCTGAAAAGGTTAAGCAGCTGAGCAACCTGGGCCATGGAACAAATTGGTCCACGGGGTGACTGACACTAGTTGCTTTACCTGCAGCAGCAGCACCACCAACCTGGTTAACCAGTCACAGACTCAGAAACTTCTCACTGCCCTCAAGTCCACTCGGACTCACAGTGACTCTCTAGGGACGGTCTAATGGCTCCTGTGGTTTTCCAAGCCTACAAATCTCTGCAG
>NW_022103920.1:28463065-28465233 GCF_000313985.2 Echinops telfairi
GAATACAAAGTAGTAGGTCATTGTTCTAATTTGGAGCTGAAGAAATAATACTCAAATATGTACAGTTCATTATATGTTCAAGAGTAGATATTGCAATTTATGGAGTAAATGAATTGACTCCAGATATTCATAAATGAGTATAATTTATGGAGTAAAATGAATTGACCCCAGATATTCATTTAATACCTATGCATGTCATGTTTTACATTCCAAAATGCATGCATCTTAAGTAATACCAAGAACTTTTCAAGCACATAGACACAAATCTAGCTGTCCTACACAGATAAGTGGATACAGATTGTGGCTTCCATTTTTGTTCAATTCACTATCTTTGGGACTTTCATTTCTCTTCTCTTTTGTTAAAGTATCAGGATAGCAACAGGAAACAAAAAAGGAGAAAGGTCTTTAAGAGAATGTTTATGACCATGCTATTTCACTTCTTGCTTACTGCTTTAAACAGGCCCACGGGCCCTACAAACCATGTGCCCAAGTCTGGGAACCACAGTGGGGAGTCTCCGAAGGGTTTTCGTTTTCAGACGGTCAACTCAAAGGCCACTCCACTATGGAAAAGATCACAGAACCCAAGCAAGCACCGAGCGGCCTAGGTGAGTGCAAACAATCTTAGGAAAAGACCAAGCACTCCTACTTCCTATCTCATTTTATCCTGAAAACAGAAAAGTAGGCAAACCTTTGAATGAACTACATATATTAAAAAGAAAGAAAGGAAAGCCCACGGAAATTTGGTTATAAAACCCATGAGGACACGATTTCACTTCTAAATAATATTATTTCTTCTAATCTCTCTCTGACTAAACAAAGGAGAAACTGACCTACACTTATACTGAGTGATAACAGTAAGATTAAGGAATTTTATATCTTGCTTCTACAACCATTAGAATTCCTAGGTGTTTAACTCAAGATGCAACTATGTTTCCATTTTTAAACTATCATATCATCCACTATTTAGAGTTTCTAGGGGGCAAGGAGAGTAAGCATTAATCATCTCGGGCGTGGGGGAAGACACAGCATCCTAAGTTATGGTAGTCCTGTCAGAACTAAGGTGAATTTCTGGAGATCGCAAACACCCCGTGTCACTAGCATGGCATGAAGATGGTGTGTGCTGGTGACTTACAGTGCAGACCCCATTTGGGTAATGTTCTTTCACATATGCCCGCAGAGCAGTTTCTACTGAAGTTCTCCAGGATTCCGCTGCATTTTCTGCTTCATAGGGTCTTGGGTCAGTTGCTTCCTTCCTTAGGTGATCAAATTTGAAACAGATTCTGTTTTTTGGATCCAAAAACTTTCCATTTCCCAAGTCACCGTGTTCTGTTATCAATACCTTCAGTGATGGAGTGAATTTTGGGGGGAGAAAAAAAGGATTTAAAACTGTATGTAGGTATTGATATATATTATTAATATTCACGCACACAAGCTTTTCCTTTTAAAACTATAAAAGAGTTACATCCCAAGCATAAAGTTTAATGATATTAGTATAACTACAATACTGCAGATGAGTTCCCTGTAAAAAACCAAGACTGCTGCCATTTAGAAAAGATCAAACTTCCCTCCTCTATTAATTTCGGTTACTTAGTGAAAAACATGTTCTTCCACACACTGCTGGAGTCCATTGTTTGTCTTTTCTTTGAATGATAGTTTGTCATGCCTCACAGTGCCCCCAGCTCCTCAGAACACAGGGTGATTATAAGAATGGCTTCAGTTAAGAATCCTCTTTCAGTGCTTCACTGTTGTAGGGCCTACAATCCCTCTTCCGCAAAACTCACTTCTCGTTGCTTACAATCCAATCACTGACAGTTAATTACTGTATATGCTTGAGTATAAGCTGGCTCGAATATCAGCCAAGGCATCTAATTTTACCACAAAAACTGCATGAAAAAAATGCTGGACAACTCGGCTTATACACGGGTATATATGGTAGGTACTTCCATATTTTTTGAAATCCAATTTATTTACAGGCAAATGGAAATGCAAAAATTTGATCATAAATGTTTGATCCATATTTTTTAAATGAAACTTATTTACATTTATTTACATGCAAATGGAAAAGCACAAATTTGATCGTGTTTTCAGTTTTATTTGAACAAATTTCTCCTTTTTTCTTCTCTTGTAATTTTTCCAATCCACCTATAAATCAGGCTAGCAACATATCC
>NW_022103920.1:28467253-28468921 GCF_000313985.2 Echinops telfairi
GAACATGTACACTGCTGCTGATAAGAGCCTACAACACGGGGAATTCAAGATAGATAAACCCCTCAAGGCCAGCAATGAGAATAAAGATACCAGGAGGATGGGGGAAGGGTGTGGGGAGAAATGAGGAATTGATCACAAGGATCAACTTGGGGGACAAACAATGGAAAAGTGGGTGAGGGATGATGGAGGATGTTGTAAGATATGAAAATATAACTTATCAAGGGTTCATGAGGGAGGGAGGGCAGGGGAGGGAGGGGGAAGAAATGGGGAGCTGATATCAGGGGCTCAAGTGGGAAGAGAGTGCTTTGAAAAAGATGATGGTGGCATATGTGTAAATGCGCTAGACACATTGGAGGAACGTATGGATTGTGTTAAGAGATATAAGAGGCCCCAATAAAAGTATCAAAAAGAAAAGCAGTATTTAAATGGCAAATAAATAGTTAAAATAGTAAACAGATTTCGGTCGTGGCACTCACTACTCTAGGAGTCGGAATCTCTGGATTTTGTTTCAGTCCTGTCAGTAGCTAATATTGGCCTCCACTTAACCTCATCTATAAAAACTTCCAAAACTCCTTGCAGTAAAAACAAAACCAAAAACACTCGAAGCACCTACTCACCCCACCACGCCCCCTTTACTCCTCTCATCAATCACCCATGCAACCACTGACTGTGCTCTTACTGCCTAAAGGCAAGCACAACACGGCAGGGAAGGGAAGAAATGTGGAATTCTCGGGTCCAGTTGCCCATTCTAAGCAACCTGGTTCCCACACTGAGGTTTCCACACCATTTACCTTTAGTCAAATCATCATACAAAAGTGTCTTTTCCCACACTTCAGCATTATTGTTTTTCTTACTCAGTTCTTACTATTAGAATCCTATGTCCCCACTGGTCAGGATTTCACATATTGGGTAATATATATTCTAGGAGAAAAATAAGCTCACTGGCTGGATAGTAAACACTCTGTGAAGGACCTAAAACTCAATTAACTAATGGCTAGCCTAAATTATAAGCCCCCGTGCTTTATTTTGGAAGGTAGGAATGGGAGCAAAAAAGCAAATACTGGTTTCTCAGACTACCTTAAACTAGAGCATCCCCATGAAACCTTCTTTAAGTCAAAATGGCATACTGTATATACTCGAGTGTAAGCCAACCCTACGATCAGCCGAGGCACCTAATTTTACCACAATCACTGCATTAAAATTGTGCTGGAAAACACGGCTTATACATGAGTGTATATGGTATAGAAAGTGAAGAATTACAATTTATGTGGGAAACATTTTTAAAGGTTTTCCAGACCCCAAATGTAACCCATTAAAATCATACCAAGTAACACATGAACCTAAGTGGACCCTGACACACAGCATTCACCCACACAGTTCAAAGGGATGGTGGCCTGAGCTGAGCTGCTGAGTGCAGTTTCAGGGGGAAGATGTCTGGTGACGTCAGGGTCACTGCTGGGGGTGTGCACTGACTCTTGCCGCTGAAGGTTACTTTTGAGTTGCACTGTTTTGCTAGTTTCATTTTTTTCCTGTAAAAGCAAACTTTTCTTTGGAACGGGTAGTAATGCAAATAGTTTATAAAGGTGAAGTGGTGTGAAGTGGATTTTCGAAAAGTGGGGGATAGCTGCATTTGATTTCACTGACATCCTACCTGTGATCACTGGTAGA
>NW_022103920.1:28469786-28471528 GCF_000313985.2 Echinops telfairi
AAAAAAGGGAAACAAACCAAAATCGAGTTTGGTTTAGGAAAGCATAGAGGACACAGGCAGACAGGCTGTCATGGGTCGCCGGGGAACTGAAAGAAGATAAGCTATACCAGAGAGATGGAGGGTTAGGATCTTTAAAAAAGACTGAGTGCTTTGCCTCCACTCTGCCAACACAGCAGCTGCTGCAAGTGAATTGGCTCTGCAGGAAAATGATCAAAGAAACCGCTTGTGAACAGAGTCTAGATGTAGATAATGTCTGTCCTGGGGAGACCATGTCCAACCTGCAGATGAATTTATTTAGTTAGATCAGGAATAGCTTGACCTCATTTCATTCAGTGATCTTACTTGGGTTGTTGATTCTTAAGTTTGTCCTAATTTTAGATTCAATTATGGAGACATTTGGCTGTTAACCATAAAACATAACATTAAAAACAAGACTGTTTTAGTAGAAATTGAAAGCACTTAGTAAAACATAAAGGAAAATGTTTTCCTTTACCCACAATCTCAGCAAACTACCAAAATTCTATCTTAATCTTGGTATGTTCCTTTTACTTGGTTATTATGCATAATTGTTAGCACGAAATACATCAAATTATCTTAACTTTTAAAATGAAACACTTGACGTTTCTATTATCTTTATTTCATGCTTTCAATGACTTCATAGAAGTCCAGTAAAAAAAAAGAACAATTCTCATTAATAAGCATTTCTATGAGCAAATTCTTTAGTTGTTATATAAATATTGGCTCATTACAAGCTTTTGCTATTTTAATAAAATCAATTAACTTTTAAACATTTGTATTCCTTTGATAAGGTTTAGCTATTTTAAAACCACATATTTTTCTAAGTATATTTCTTTATTAAATTGTTAAGCATGTGCTTTTTATCCATCTAATGGGATCAGTAATAGAAAAAGCAATTGCATAAATGCATTTCTTTTATTGACTTGACCAAAGAGTCAATAAACAGATGAAAAGACCTGAAACTCACCAATTACAAAAAGGCTACTGAAAACAACCCTTTTTCCCCTACCAAAAGTTTCCAGATTAAAGTACTTCCCAGTAACCACCTATTATTGGGGTGTAGAGCAATGCAGTACTTTCCTATTTCCTGAGAACACTACTGCCTAAATACAAACAAGGAGAAGCAAGCTGTGTGCACAGGGCTTTTTCTGTTTGGGTCACAATCATCTCAGGATAAAAAGGAAATGGTATTACTTAGTTAAATATATTACTTAGTCAAATATACATAAATACTTATTTTTTTACTTATTATGAAACTGCCTTCCAAAGAGACAGCATTTTATATTATTATCAACAATACATTATTATCAATAAGATTCTTGTGACTCGCTTTACTGAGATATTTGCTTTACTGCAGTGGTCTGCAATCAAATCTTCAGTATCTCCAAAGTATATAAGCTATTTTCTTGTCAAATGGTTTTCAACGATATCCTTTTCACCACCAAAGAAGAGTCACTGTTACACTGTTTACAGGAACCAGGAGGCTGTATTTAAATGCCTGGTCCACAGGTGACTAAGGCATTCGAATGGCAGAGTGTTTATAATGCTTGGCCACTCACCAAAAGGTTGGCAGGAGAAATAAGGTTGGCAGGAGAAAGATGTGTTTCTGTTAATATTCAAAGTCTTAGACACTCTCTGGGGACAGTTCTAGAGGGCTCCTATAGGATTTTATGAATGGGTTTGGGATTTTGGTTTTAATGGTAACCAAGCATTAGGCTGCTAAC
>NW_022103920.1:28472491-28474440 GCF_000313985.2 Echinops telfairi
AAAAAATGAGAGCTTAGCATTATAAATTTAACACTTACCATTGAACACCTCATTAAATTCTCCTGGAGGGGCATGAATGATGAATTTTGCTGCTATACGCACCTAAAATAGGAATGAAAATATAAATATTCCATAGTAAAGACCTCTGCTAACATGTCAAAATGCATGCAAAATTACACTTCACAGCTCCAGCAAAAAATGGCCTAAGACTTAAAATTGTGACACTTCTCTACGCAAACATCTTATGCTTACTATTTTAATTATTTAATATAATCACCACACACAGGCTGAATGTAGAAAAAATACTTAATTTTAAAAGCTTACAAATTAATCAAGAAAATGTGGGTGAGTGAAAAAAGCTACACTTTGGTACAATGGCGGAAATAGATGCATATATGTCTTATAAAGACAAACTAGAGAAAACCGTGGAAAGAGAAGCAACGTGTAAGGTGTGACGGTTGAACGTGAGCCTGGACTGAGTTGTACCCATTTGAAGACCGCTGTGTGACAAAGCCTGAATGGTCAGAAAATCCACATTTACAATAAAAAGGGGCCGTCCTGGTGTGGGGCATTAGAAAGGTTGAAGTGAAGTCCACACGATGGCTGCTGGATAGGACTGACAAGTAGGAATGATGAAGGTGCCACAAACATTTGGTGCTTCCTGAGAACTTTCCATGGGCAGAGCCATTTGCTCTTCACAACAACCCTATGACGACGGAGTTACTCTCTGTTTGCACCCTTCAGAGGTAATGGAACCGCAGCAGAAGAGCTAACTAATCCAGTAATTTTGATCCATGAGACTCTATTTTATGCTGAGGAAAGATTTGCTTCACAAATCTCAAACAAATTTGGTGGAAACTATCCTTCAGCCAAAGAGAAGAACCAGGTAGAACATGATAATATTACCACCAAGCAACTGCCTCAGGATTTTTTTTTTTTTACATTTAAAGTGTCAATAGTGACAATTTAGATAAAATGGACACATTCCATGGAAGACATACAAATCAAAGTTCAATTATAAAGAAAAACAGTCCTAGGCTAGAAGCACTGGTAGCAACATGGGTGTTGTAGTTATACGTTGGGCTGCGATCCACAAGGGCAGTAGTTCAAAACCACCAGCAGCTCCCCAGGAGAAAGCTTGGGCTTTCTAATCCCACAGAGGTACAGTCTCTGAAACCCACAGGGGGGCCCTGTGAGTCAGCACCGGCTCAGTGGCAGTGTGGTTTTGGATATCTATTAAGGACTACATTTTCCTTGCCTTATCTATTAGGGAGCTCTGGTGGTCTTGGAAACCCACTGGGGCAGTTCTACCCTCCCCTACCAGGGTCACTATGAGTTGGAATTGACTCTACAGCAGTGGGTAGGTGGTGGTGGTATAAGGAATCCCATGTTGGGTGCTAACTGCAAGGTCAGCAGCTTGAACTCACCAGGCCTCAAAACCAAAGACACGTGGAAAATAATTCTATCTTCAAGGATGGGGCTCTGTGGAACAACGATGAGGCAGTCTGCTCCCACAAACATTTATAGCCTTAAAGCCCTATATATGGCTTGTAGGACTTTTTGTTCTTGTTGTTTGGGTATATTAACTTTGGAGTTAAAAATCACCTCCAGATTTATTTAAAGAAACATTCTAGGAAGAATTACTACCAATTCTGTAAAAATTATTTCATAAACACAAGTAAGAGAACTTTTCATATTCATTTTAAGAGGGCAGTATTATCCTAATATCGAAAAGCAGAGTATTACAAGAAACAATTCACAAAATGCTATCTCATCAACAGATGCAAAAACCTTCCATAAAATATTAGTAAATTTTATGGAAGAAACAATTCACAAAATGCTATCTCATCAACAGATGCAAAAACCTTCCATAAAATATTAGTAAATCAAATCTAGCAATTAAAAAATTTATTTTATTGGGGGCTTGTACAATCCTCATCACAATCCAT
>NW_022103920.1:28475154-28476929 GCF_000313985.2 Echinops telfairi
AGATATATGCCAAACCCAAGATGCTGCTTGCTACACTTAGTAAATGATTGGATACTAGGAGGCCAATGAGAATAGGTCAGAGATTATTCTCCTTAAGGGTATCTAGAGCAACCAGACTGACTCACCCTACGTAGGGTCCACTCCCTTCTGTTATTGTAACCTTGAAGGAGTGGCTGAAGGCAAGCCGAGGACCACTCACGGATGACTAAGGTTAGGCTACTATATTGAGTCTAGGGTCCGCCCATCTTGCCACATATGTACCTCTATTCCCTCCCTGTACTATTGCATGTACACACCTAGGTC
This sequence comes from Echinops telfairi, assembly GCF_000313985.2. Taxonomy (NCBI): domain Eukaryota; kingdom Metazoa; phylum Chordata; class Mammalia; order Afrosoricida; family Tenrecidae; genus Echinops; species Echinops telfairi. The sequence goes on from NW_022103920.1 coordinate 28,475,458, forward strand.
ATCCCCCTCCTATTGCTTGTATCGCCTACGTTACAATCCCTTTTCATGATGTACTTTGTTATCTGTAATCAGAGGGTCTGCATGCCCCCAAAGACATATAAGCTTTAGTTAGAAATAAAACCTCATGCTGTCTCTCCTGCCCGCTCGCCCCCCACCTCCATGTGTACCACCAAGAGGAGCTGGGGTGAGCATGCTAACCGTGAAATGTGTCTGACTTCTTTATTTTACTCTCTCTCCCATTTCTCTATGACTTTCCTATAATCTTTATAAATCTTAACTGTACATTTGTGCCTACCAAACTCGTGATTAGTTGTGGGGGGCTGGCTACTCCCACAGCTACTAGAGTTTCAATTCATACCTGCATGGGTTTAATCCAAACTGACTGTTTTAATACCCAGGGATCCATAATGCACTTTCTCAACATGTTTTCTGCCTTAAAAAAAAAAAAAATCCTTGGGGTGGGGGGGAGTGGGCTAATCTTTTGATTCTTACCTATCTCCTTATTTATCTATTAAACAACTTACCATCTATCATTAGAAATTAAAATATACTTGAGTGCAAAATTACACTAAGGCAGAGGTATGTCTTCGGGTACATTAATGATAGCATTAGCTACATGAATAGCTATCTGCAGCAGTACCCATCAGTTTGAAGCAGCAGGACGGTGATGGTAAACGTATGCTATAGGGTGACACAAGCACATTACATAATTAGGTTTCTTAGAATAAAATTTCCTATGGAAAAGTTAGACCTGATAGGAACAAGCTGTGAAGTTCTACTTAAGGTTGTTAGTTGATGTCTATACCTATCTAAACTTACAGAGTCAGATCAATCTGAAATTTGTCCCTTACTCATTACACGATGTTAAGGTATAATTTGCCTGAGCTTCAAGACTCTTCATGTGTACATTGAGATAAAGATATTCCTACTAACTTGGCTGAAAGGATTGAAAATAATTTCATTTATTTCTAATATAAATGGTTGATGATATCCCCATATGAGTTATTAAGAAGCAGACTTCCAGCAGTTTCTCAAAGAACTACAGCAGTGGTAATAACTGCAAGTGTGAGCAATGCTTCCTACTCAATCTTCTGTAAATACGAATCAGCTTATCACAAGTTCCAAAGAGGCTCCAACAGAGCTCCCATAGAGACCCATGATGCAAGGGAGACAACTGATTTTGCAGGGCCAAAATTTTTCTGACTACTGATGGTCCCCTGGGTTTTAGTAAAGGATGGCAGCGAGAGATCGCCAACAAGATAAAAGTCCAGTCCTTAACACAGTATATAGTAGTAATTTATAAGGTGGGAGGTAGGGGGCCAGCCCCCACTGCTAGTCACGGGTTCAGTAATGCACAATTGTACGGTTGAGGTGTATAAGTATTATATTAAAGTCATCGAGAGCATGAGCGATAGAGGTGAGATATTACAATAATGCAGTCAGACATATTACATGGTAGCATTGCTCACCTC
>NW_022103920.1:28478326-28479415 GCF_000313985.2 Echinops telfairi
GTCTCCCTGGATGTTTCTCTAGTCTACTGGGACAAACACACTCCCTTCCTCCCTCCCTCATGAACCCTTGATAATTTATAAATTGTTATTACTTTTTCATGCCTTACATTGACCGATGTAAGACGGCGATTCTTTATGGGAGTAGAAAGTCTTGTCTTCCTCCCAAGGAGCAGCTGGTGGTATAAAACAGCTGACGCTGTGGATTGCAGCAGAACACATAACCACTACGCCAGCAGGGCTCTCCTAGTCCACAAATATCCTAAATTTTCTATGCCGTCAAAGTACCCTACAGTATGAAACAGTAAGAAATAACCATCACTTCACTACCAATTTCTCCTCAATGAGCTAAGAGATTTACTGTCTCCACTCATCAATTTGTTAACATTTATTGAGTGCCTAATCCAGTGTGCCTCCCTACCTTAGGTATTGTGCAAATCATCTGGGACACTTCTAGGATTTTTTTATTTTTTAGTATTGAGTTTAATCGAGCATTCTTGCCTTTCATGAGAGAAACCTGGATTCAATTTCCAGCCAATATACCCCTATGCTTGGCTCCGAAGAGGCTTGTGTGTTGCTGTAATGCTGAGCAGGATACAGTGGCACCATGGAGTTACATGGACTAGCAAGAAAGGCCTTGCCATCTACTTGTGAAAATCAGGCTGTGAAAAAAAAAAAAAAACCAACCCCGTGGATCACAACCATCCAATTCTCAATTGAGCAGCATGGTGAGGTCCCTACAAATCAGGGGCTAACAAACAGCATGCTCTGGGCCTCACCCATGATTGGAATTTGTATGCACATATGTGTTTATAAACTCTCCAGTTGATTTTAATGTGCAGCAAAGTTGAAAACCACTTATCTAGTGTATACCAAGCATGCTCTTGGACCTAACAAAGATGAGTACAGCATTGGGCCTGGCCCTGAAGACCATAGGGAGTCAAGAACACCAGGTAAACTTACTGACATCGATAAATGTTTATTGCAAAACCCAAACCAAACTCATGGCCATTGAGTCACGGACTCACAGTGACCTTGTAGGTTGGAGTAGAACCGCCCCTGTGGTCTCAGGGCAGTTGGTGGTTTCGAATT
>NW_022103920.1:28481775-28485637 GCF_000313985.2 Echinops telfairi
GCTTCCTCCCGAGTCTTTTCAATTTCCATGACACAGCACTTCCACTTCAACCACCATTCGGGCCTTTTTGTTGCTCTTTCTCCTCTTAATTCTTAAGTGAAAATACTTCCCAAGGCTTTGCTCTGTCTTCTCCTCTTACTGTCTGTCCATGTCTACACTTTTCCCCCAGGAGGCTCACCCCACCTCAGGGCTTTAACTAATTTTTCACCCAAAGGAAAAATCCAGAGCTACACCTTTATCTTCAGCTCTATCTCAACACTTTCCTATCTACTTTTTCACAAAGACCTCCAGCTAGCACCACAAAGCCAGCATTCTTTTAGCTGCCACTGAGTCAATTAGGATGGCCCCGGAGGGCTGTTTCAGCTGTAATCTCTGTGGAAGCTGCCTTCTAGGCCCATCCCCGGCAGAGCCATTGGGTGGTGGGCTTGAAGTGTCAATCTTTCACAGATAGCAACCAAGAGCTTAACTACTAGCACCACCAGGGCTTTAAACTCTGCATAACGCAAACCAACCCCAGTTATTCCTCGTAGCTGTGGAGCCTCTTTCTTGCTTGTTCTCTAGCTCTCTTAGTGGTGGTACCTCTTCCTGGTAATTCAGATTTTTAACATTCCATTATCTCCAAATCTTCCACTTTCCCTATATTCGCTCACCAGATTTCGCTTCTTCCGACTCTAAAATCTGTTCGTAAGCCCTTTTCTCCATTTTTCTGAGTAACACTTAAACCAGGCCCCCAACTGTTCTTGCAAGCTCCAATCTGGCTAGATACGTAGTTCTCAACCAGGAAAATTTTGTTCCCAGAAACACTTTTGATTGCCGTGACTGGGGGGTGGAAAGGTGCTGTTGGCATCTAATAGACCAAGGATGCTACCAAACATTTTTCAATACATAGGATATTCCCACAAGACGAAGAATTATCCTGTCCAAAATATCAACACAACTGAGGTTGAACAATCCTGGTCTAGACAGCAAGCTGCCTAATATGCCTAATAATAGCACAATGCATCTTTGCATCTCTTATTTGCAACCCAAACCATCAAGCACTCGGCGGTCAGTTGATTCCGACTCAGGGTTTCTGAGGCTGTAAATCCTATGGGAGCAGACAGTCCTTAGGAGTTGATGATGGGTTTGAACTATCAACTTAACAGTCCAGTACCTAACCGCTACACCAACGGGCTAATTCTGATGTGCAAAAGCGCCAAATGAAAACAACCCCATGCTCAATGTCATCAAGTCGATTCTGAGTCACAGCAACTCTGTATGACGCTGTGGTTTCCTTGACTATAATTCTGTATGGAAGTAGAAAGCCTCATTTTTCACCTACAGCTGGTGGTTTCGATTTGCTGACCTTGTGGTTAGCAGCCTAACACGTAACCCACTACGCCACTAGGGCTCGTCTTGCTTGTAAAACACCTGAGGTACAACACCAAATTCTTCAAATGAATTCACTGGATACCAAACACACTTCCTGCGTATCCAACCTTCCTGTTTTCCTTCCCAAGTCGTGCTGTCTGGCATAAGCTTGCACCCGACTGTGACGACCATTCCTTATGAAGAATTTTTTTTTTAATGTTTTCTGAATTTTCAGTAGCAAAAAACTTTTAAAAGTGCTAAACAATTAAAAAAAAAACACAACCCAAAACAGCTATGTCCCAACAATGATCAAAAGACTATGTTTGGAATTTACAATTGACAATTGTTCACTGCCAACCTATGTTTCTTCTTCACAAAATAAACTGTCAAAAGAATTAAAACAAGAAGAGGGTGTGATCATCTGCTGTTTGAGATGAGACAGAAATGTCACAAAAGCATGAACTCAAACGGGTTTAAATACCAGCATGGCCACTTCCTAGGTCAGACCTTTACGTTCTTAAGAAAGCCAAGAAATCACATCAATTTACCTATGAAATGGCAACAATACAACTACCTCACTACCTCCCTACCTTCCTCATAGCAAATTAGAAGGGATTTTTGTATTATCTGAGCTAGGCATATACTGTAATTCTATAAAAATCTCAACAACTTTCTTTCTGAAATCGATATGGGTATTCCAGAAGTTTAAAAGTATTAAACGAAAATTTTTTTGAAAATTCTAAAACCTTGACAATCTGATTCTATGCCAGACATTCTCCTCCCCAAAGATTAAAAGGTCCTTCAGATAACTAATGTGATGAGAACCCTAAATTTTCACGTAATTGGTTATTCCAATTTAACCCAAAAGTCTGATCAGTGTTTTACTCAAAATAGAAATTTATGTGCAAAATACCAACAGAATAGTCTTACAAAACTGAAAGCATCAACAACAAAAAGTGAAAATACCAAATTAAGTTAAAAAGTGTCCTTCCTTTACCCCTGAGGCAAGATGCTAGGCAAGAGTCGAGAGTGGGACCCACCCTCTGCAGAGCTGAGTGCCCAAGAGTGCAGGAAAATAAAAAATGTTACCTCATTTTGAAAAAATCCAGCTATTTTTGGTTTTTATACACATGGCAGGTCTGTGTTAACTCCCACTCTGCTGCTCTCGCCTCAGCTAGCTTCCTAGGCACTGGGGTTACAAATTACCAGCTAAGAACACAGTAGAATAAAAACAATGCAATCTCTTTAAAAACTCCAGCATGTGTGTGTGCTGTGGTGTGTGCTTTTCCAGTTGCCAGCTCACGACTATTTACCCAAAATACACGTGAGCACCACACAGCAACACTTGTGAACACGGCTCTGTGTCCATTCGGTCTTTCACGTTGCTCTTCTCATATGTCTTCTATCAGAGAGTTCACTAGTTAAAGCACACTGCTGCTAAGTGAGGTGTGTGTCTGCCCATCCCACCGGCTGCGGTGATGTAATAAAAATTGTTACAGTTGCCTTCCCCAAAGATTTAGCCTTGGAAATCCTATGGGGCAGCCCTCCTCCACCCATTAGGCCCGCTATGAGTCAAAACTGACTCAATACAGCAGTGGTTCTATCAAAGAACCCCCTCCCCCCAAAAAAGGGAGGGGTGTGAGTGTGGATTTCCTAAAATGAAGCTGAGGCTGGTTCCTGCACCTGCACATTCAAATGGGCTGACAGAGCACGGCATATGAAACTGAAGAGCAGAGTTCCAACCAAAAATATCCTTAGACTGGCATTTGGAGTTTTTGAGACACCATCATATAATTGTGCATGTTTTTTTTTTTACACGGAACTGCTTTGGAACTTAACAAAAGAAATACTGTTAAATTAAGAGTGGGTTTTCTGAAGTTTATAATCACCTTATTCATACGTTATGTTGAGTTCCTTCTGGGCTTGAGAAACGTCAAGGTCTTTCCCAGGAAATACCCCAAATTACCTCCTTCGCCGGCCTGCCCCTCCCTCCCCTGAAGACTGAGGCCTCACAGAAGCCAAAGGAAGGAGTGAATGAATATGCGAGACCTAGCTCAAGGACCACATTCTGATCCCAAATGTCCCGGAATGTAGTCGTCCCACAGGTGCTAGGCACAGCACTTCAGATACACGTAGAAACAGTTGCACACCGCCCCTTCGGGAGAAGTCCCAGGAGGAAGACGGGGTGCCACCACATCAGCTTCCTGGGAGGCTGCTGCCAAGCTGGGCAGGAAACCACCTCGGGGAGGAGGTGTCGAAGGCTATGTGAGCAACCCCACTGCCTCCGAGGAACACGGGAGGTGCAACGCGCACAGCTGACGCCCGGAGACAGACCTCCACGGGGCGGAGGAAAAGACCGTCGAGCACCAGGAAAGGGAGCTCCTGGGGTGGGGGTGGGGGGCGAGGAGAAGGGAGAAGTGCTAGATCTGCTTCCCAGGTGTTTTTTTTTTTTCCCTTCCTTCTCACCCCGGCTCCACTCCCAGGCACTGCCCTTGGGCCGCTCCCAGGCCTG
>NW_022103920.1:28488603-28490825 GCF_000313985.2 Echinops telfairi
AGGAAAGAGGAAGAAAGAGAACAGAATCAACAAAGGCAGAGAAAGAGAAGAGCCCAAAGTTGGTTGGAGAAATGGAAAGTAGTTCACAATAATCGGGCATAGTATCATTAAAGATAAGAGCAGATGATGAAGGCTCTTGTTAAAGGGTTGAGGGTCCTTTGCCCAACAACAGCGCCCCTCAAATTGGGAATCTTGTTAAGACACAGCCGGAGTCAGTAGGTCTGGGAGGTTATTGCTGTTTAGGTACTGTTAAGTAGATTTTTTGTTCATAGTGATCCAGTGGGACAGTGTGTTAGCCCAGGAAGACTAGAGAAACAAATCCATGGAGGTTTAAATACAAGAGCAATTGAATATTGAGAAAACCTCCCAGCCCAGTCCAGATCAAGCCCATAAGTCCAATATTAACCCATATGTCCGACACCCATCTATAAAGTCCTCTTCAGATTCATGAAATACATGCAATGATGCTGAATGCAGGAGGATCACAGGCCAGTGGGTTGGAAGTCTTTTACCAGTGGCATTGTAAGCATCTCAGTGTTGGCAGGGGTCTCTACATGACTTCTCTGGCTCCAGAGGTCTGGATGTATCAGGGTAGGTCCATGTGTCTTCTCCAGCTCCCAGGGCATAGCGTCATATGTCTTGTCAGTAGAGTGTCTCTCAGGGAATGAGCAGAGAGAAAGTGTCTCCTATCTCCAAGGAGGAAAATCCAAGAGTTCCCAGAATTCTCAGGAGAAAGCCATGCCCACACAGAAGCCTCATTGGCTATGCCCTGATTGACAGACTAAATTCTACCCCTTCACTCTTAATCCTCTCAAGTCCCAAATTGACACTAGATTATGTAACTACCACAGACAGAGTAGGACGGACCTCTAGGGTGCCCTAAGCTGTAACCTTTATAGGAGCAGATGGCTACATCTTTCTCTGGTGAAGCTTCCAGATGATGTCCATATTGCAAACCTGCAGACCACACTCTTGAGCAGCAAGGCTTTACAGTTAAAAAGAAGTTAAGACTTCTTTCAATAGAACATAACAAGTGTTTCGAATTTTTGAGCTGTGCCATGATATGACCAGAAATAAGCCCAGCTGGATAAATCTGATAGGTGCAAAAGAGAAATGTGAGACTACTTTAATAAGTTCAAATTACAATTCAGAGGCAAGACACTCTCCCCCAAACAGCACTTAATGAAGGCAATTACTCATTTCACTACCAACTGCTACATTAACAGCAAACTTTGGGTTTCTTTCCTTTCTGTTTTGTCTCACAACACCCAGTATCAATAATCTGCACACAACATTTGGTTACCATCTTCCTCTAGAAACCTCGCCCAAATCTAGTCATGTTCCGGGATAATTTGTCAGAGTATGTTTATAACCATCACCTTGGTGATATTTTGCATGTCGCTTCCTTTGGTGACACAACTAGCAATTATTTCTGATTTCCGATAATGCTTTCAGTAACCGCCTAATACCACCCTCTTGACACAGCTAAAAAGGAATGATAGAATTGATAGAACCTAAAAACTGGGTTGTCAAAAAAAAAATAGATCTGTCTTGGAAGAGGTACAGCCAGATCTGCTCTTTAGAGGCAAGGATGGCGAGACATATTGCCAGGAGAGATTAATCCCTGGGGAAGGACATCGTGCTTGGTAAAGTAGAAGGGCAACGAAAAACAGGAAGGCCCTCACTGAGACGGATTGACATGGTGACTGGAAGAACGGGCTTAAGCATAAGATTAGCTGTGCCCCCAGAAGAATGTATTTCAGCGGACAGCACTGAATCTGCAGCTCTGGGAGAGGGACATGTCTGATCAGAGCATACAGGAGCAGATGAAGGGGAGGAAGAGAGAGTGGAGCATATTCTAGTCCACCAGGCCTTGAGGACGATGTTCCCACTCAAAGCAGCCAGTCCACATAGAGGACCACATGGCCGGCCTCACTATGAGACACAACATCCCTCACTGACCCATAGCTCTACAGGGGATAACTCTGAAGACACAGTGTGGGAATTGCGCCTGATCTGATCCCGCCTCACCGAGGCAAAACACTAAGGGGGTGCAACAGAACAGCAAGGGAACGGAGCGGCAAGGTCCCCGGGGAATGCCGAAGGTGGACTTTGGGGCAGGGTGTGGTGCCCCAACAGACTGTACTGGAAAACACTCCTAAAGGCCAACAAACAGTCCTTGAACTAACTACAAGCTTTTCTTTCTTGCTGTGTTTTGCTTT
>NW_022103920.1:28490925-28495231 GCF_000313985.2 Echinops telfairi
ACAAACATTCCCAAGCTGAGGACCTAAAGTTAGCCTCCTGTCAGGATGGTGAACACACCATGTTCTTTCCTGAATCATGCACATTGTTTGTGAAGAAGAGAAAATGAGAGCATACATTGAGCAGAATGCCTGGCACAGAACGTTTGCTCAAGAGATCTATTTTATAATTATTAATTCTGTCATGTGGAAGTCATTATCTATATCATATAAATATTAGATTAGTGCAAGAAATCACAAATCTTTAAGAGAAAAAACAATTGAGAATAGGCAATCTGTCTGTCTTCACCTAGTATTACTTATACTTTAAAGATAGATTGGTATCATCTTTAAGTTGTATTTTCACTAAAGACAATTATCCTGGAGGGTTGAACCCTCTCTTGGTGACAAGATGTGATGAGTTACTAAGAGTTAATTCCATGTAATTTTTAATTTACCTTTAGTCTGCAATCCACTCATCCACAAAAGTGTCTTTATTTCCCTATTTCTACAAATGGGCAACGCCATACTCCAGCACTACATTCAAAACCATGTTTTTGTTAAGTTCATCTAATTTTTCCTATCCCAATAGCTGCTGAATCTTAACCTCTCTAAGTTTATTCTTTAGTAAGCAGCGTGCCATTTTCCCTTTATGATTGATAGTCCTCTAAGTCTGCACCATTTAATACTCTGGCAAAATGTGACTATTGAGCATTGAAAAAAGCACCATTTAATACTCTGGCAAAATGTGACTATTGAGCATTGAAAAAATGATGAGTTCAATTATGTAACTGTGTTTTAATTTAGTTTAATTGATTTCAATTCAACAAAAGTAACCCCCCGCTTCCCTATCATGATCTGAACTCTACCTTGCAAGTCTGGCTAGACCAGAGGATGTACACTGGTACAGATAGGACTTGGAAACACAGGGAATCCAGGCCGGATGACCCCTTCAGGACCAGTGGTGTGAGTGGTGTTACTGGGAGAGTGGGTTGGAAAGGTGGAACCAATTACAAGGATCTACATAGGACCTCCTCCCTGGGGGACGGACAACAGAAAAGTGGGTGAAGGGAGACGTCAGACAGGGCAAGAGATGGCAAATGGAAAATTTAGAAATCCAGGACAGATGATCCCTTCAGGACCAGTGGTGTGAGTGGCGATACTGGGTGGGTGGGTTGGAAAGAGGGAACCGATTACAAGGATCTACATATAACCTCCTCCCTGGGGGATGAACAACAGAAAAGTGGGTGAAGGGAGACGTCGGGCAGTGCAAGATATGACAAAATAATATTTTGTAAACTATCAAGCATTCATGATGGAGCGGGGAGTGAGGAGGGAGGGAAAAAATGAGGAGCTGATGCCAGGGGCCTGGGTGCAGAGCAAATGTTCTGAGAATGATGAGGGCAATGAATGTACAAGTGTGCTTTACACAATTGATGTATCTATGGATTGTGATTTTAACAAAAAGAATAGCTGTGAGGATGGGGCTGGACAGCTCGGAGTTTCGCTTTGTTGTACATAAGGTTATACATAAGGTTGCTATGAGTCAAATCACCTAACTGCAACAACCGGAATTAGGGAGGATTTCCGGCTGGACAATGAATGAGGAATACAGAAGGATCGATGCACTTGAATTAGTGTGCTTCTGAAGAATATTGAAAGCACCGCAGATGTCCAGAAAAACAAATGAATCTGTCTGGGCAGAACAGTCAGAGCGCCCAAAGACAACCAGACAGAGACACTAGTTCCGTGCACATTGGATGTGGTCAGTCCCTGGAGAAGGGCATCATGCTGGTTAATGGGGAGGGTCGGTGAGAAAGAGGAAGACCCTCAAAGAGATGGATTGACACGGTGGCACCAACAACAGGCACAAACATAACAATTGTGAGGATGGCACAGGCCTGAGCTGTGCTTAGTTCTTTTGTACATGGCATGGCGCTGACTCAAGGATGACCTGGCACCTAGCAACAGCAACAACAACAGCCAACAACAACAGGAAGTGGGCAAGATTTCAAGGAGTCCCATAAAGTTGGGTTAAAAGTGGACTGAACGTGATATGACTACAAAGAGAAAGGCATTAGTATTCTTGCTGATCAATTGTTTTCTGATAATGAGAAAACAAACTAAGTATTTCTTCCATATGCAATTCTACCTTTGGAGTGAGAACCTTCTACTCTTTTCTCATTTAATTTCCAAACTCAGCTTTCTTCTACCTTGGTTTTCACCATTAACTGCGTGATAATTTGATCTTTTCTCCTTTCATTAAAAAAGTCTTCCATCTGTAGTGTTTGTTTTAAGGTTAAGCATACACTTCTTTCCCCATGTTCTTGAAGATGTAGTCTGTGACTTCAACTAGATTTTGCCAAAGTCAGAAATGATCCAATTTCATAGAATCACAGTGTAATCACGTCCACATCTGTTTTTTCATCTTCAGCCCATGACTATTCCCTTTTCTTTTCTTTATTCACCAAATATGGTCCTGAGAAGCTCTGGTGATGCTAAAGCGCTTAGCTACTACCCATGAGGAGGTTGCTGCACCCACAGTAGAAAGCCGCGATGGTCTGTTTCCATCAAGATTGCAGCCTTGGAACCCTCATGAGGCACTCCTACCCGGTCATTTAAAGCCACCATGAGTCAGAATTCGCTCAAGAGCAATGTGCTTGGGTTTTAATGGTAAACCAAGAAACTCCTAGTGACTCAAAGGTTAATCATTCAGTTGCTAACCAAAAGGTCAACTAAATCTACCAGCCACGCTGTGGGATAAAAGACCCAATGATTGGCCTCTGAAGAGAATTCACCCTAGGAAACCTGAGGGCATCATTCTACTCTGTCTTATAGGACCATACAGCAGCAGCCATGTGTTCATTAACACTGTGTTTATGGAATGAATGAAAAGTCTTTGCATAGCCTTTTAAACAAGCTGGGAAGAGAATGTTTACTTTTTAAATATCTACCTATTCAGCAGCATGGAGGAAGATTTCAGTCGGAGTCTTGATCTGAAGACAAGCATTTGGCGGGAGAAACTAGAAAGAGAGATCTTGCACAGTGCTTATTGCTCTCAGTAATTAAAATGTAGCCGAGAAAGAAATGTGTGCTCTGTTTTCCTCACCCCTATCAACACACAATCATTGTATTTCCCTAACCCAAGTCTAATAAAAATTACAGGATTATCTGCCCCAATCGCTTCTTCATGGTTCTTTTCTTTGGGGGAGGAAGAGATACCACAACTACTCATGAGCACTCAGAAATGCTCAGCCTGCTGTCTGCCTCTATCCTCTGAGGTCGACCTTTATCACCTCAGCTACTTCCACTGCATCAAACCTCTCCCAACAGCCCTCCCTCCCCTCCCACAACAAGCGCTCAGTACTCCTACCGGCTCCCTGTCTCCTTCTTGTGATATTAACCATGTCCATCACAAGTAGGTGCTGCTGTCCCAAGCGGTGTCTAAAGTGGGGCAGCAAGTTTTCCTCTAGGCGTCTGTGAGCTTATTCTGACTGACAAGCTGTCGTAGACACTGCCAGTGCTCCGACTGGGACCCCTTGAGCTCTTTGACCATTTCGGTGCTTCACGGTCCTTTGCAGACACTTAACCATGCCTACTGTAATTCTTTGGAGACTTACTCTTGTATTCTTGGTGTTAATTTAAGTCTGGCGGGGTGGTGGTGGGCAGTTCTTAAGCAACGTCTATCAGGAAAAGGCTCGTATCCTTCAGTCCGGACAACTCAGAGGTGTAACTTATATTCCAAATTGCCCATGCAAGAGTAGGCCGATCTTAACCTTGTTCGCCTTTTCCCCTTGTCCTGTTACGCTTGTCAGGAGCCCCAGTGGCACAATGGTTAAAGCACCTGGCTGCTAACTAAAAGATTGCCAGTTTGAACCCACTAGCTCTCTGTAGCCAGAAGATGTGGCAGTCTGATTCCATAATCTTTATGAGACTGCTTTCCTCTAACTGACAGAGTTGCTCAAGGAGCCCTAGCATTATGCAGTGGGCTGCTAACCGAAAGGTCAGCAGGCCAAAACCACTAGTTGCCCCTCAGAGGAAAGATGAGGGTTTCTACTCCTGTAAAGAGTTATAGCCTCATTCTATGATGCTCACCTTTCCGACACAACCGCTGAAGCCAAAGCCGGTGAATAAGCAAATGTGGTGAAGAAAGCTGATGGTGCCTGGCTATCAAACGATATAGTGTCTGGGGTATTAAAAGCTTGAAGGTAAACAAGCGGCCATCTAGCTCAGAAGCAACAAAGCCCACATGGAAGAACATATCAGCCTGTGTGATCACGAGGTGTCGCAGGGATCACGAAAGACAAATGGGTGCATAAGCAAATGTGGC
>NW_022103920.1:28495866-28525866 GCF_000313985.2 Echinops telfairi
AACAATTTATAAACTATCAAGGGCTCATGAGGGAGGGGGGAGCGGGGAGGGAGGGGAAAAATGAAGACCTAATGCCGGGGGCTTAAGTGGAGAGAAAATGTTTTGAGAATGATGTACAAATGCTCTTTACACAATTGATGTGTGTATGGATTGCGATAACAGTTGTATGAGCCCCTAATGAAATGTTTAAAAAAAATAAAAATGAAGTATAATGAGGAAAAAAAAAAAAAGAGTTGTAGCCTCAGAAGCACACAGAGGCAGTTCTACTCTGTCCTGCAGGGTTGTTCTGAGTCTTGACTTGATGACTGTGAGTTTGGTTGAGGGATAGGATCGCTATGAGAGGGGCTCAACCACAGCACTGAGTTGGATTTGGGTTTTGGTCACGTGTGTCTGTTCCATATCTCGGTTCTTTTCTTCATCTCAGGGTCTGAGATGGTGAGGTGGTCACACAAACACCTGTTTCATCCCATACTCCGCAATCTGGTCTAGCAGCCAACGTGCGGAATTAGTGCAGGTGCCCCCTTCCCATGGAGTTTCTTTGCCACACTCTGCTATAGCACTCATATCTTCAGTGATCTCCTTATGAGGACAAGCATCAGCCCTGGCGGTTCTTAGATTGGGACCAGAATGAGATCCTTTTTTTAAGGTGACTACTAGGGTGCTGTTGGGTAAGCATTGGGCTGTTAGCCAACAGGTGACTAGTTTGAAACCCCCTGCTGCTCCTTGGGAGAAAAATGAGGCTGTCCTGCCTGGTGAAGCTTGCAGTCTCAGAAACCCCATAGGCTCACTGTGAGTTGGAATCAGCTCACTGGCAGTGGGTAGTAGATAATTTATAATTGCATATCTGATTAATTTGTGACTCCCATTGTATTTCAATTAGGCAGCAATGTTCGGGGCTCTTCTTTAGGAAGCTCGGTTCTATTATAATTTGGAAGCACTTTGTTCAAGTATCCTAAGGAGTGACATCAGTGGATTCCCACCTCTGTGCATAGTCAGTCCTCTGGAAGCTTGGTGTACAGTGATTCTGAGTCAGTTGGTCTGGAGCAGGTCTGAGAACTCAATTGCTATAAGACGAAATGCAGGATACACTCAACTCATCATTTGAAACCTACAAAAATTGGTTGGGGGGCAGGGCGGGGAGAACACATAGAAGGAGTCACGCTAGCTTTAAAAATACAGACATGCGCACACACCTACCTATTTATGATCATCGTTGTTCAGTGCCGCCTCGCCGGTCTGACTCATAGTGAACTCCTGTGTTATACAGAACGAAACACTGCTAGCTCCTGCGCCATCCCCACAATCATGACAGCTGAGCTTCAGTCTCACAGCTTCTTGCAAGCCACCTCAGCACAGACAGTCGAGTGGGGGTAAGAAACTGCAGATATTGTGATATTTAATTGTTAATGAACCGTTCATCCCTGATGGACCCAGTGAGCATACGGTGAAATGTATTTTGTCACTCTAATTCCTTTGACGAATGGTTGGGCCAGTTCACTAGACACTCATATATGTGTAAGAAAGAGCTTGATAGCGAGAAAACACCCAGCCCAGTCTAACTCTAATCCATAAGTGCTGTACTAGTCCACGAGTCCCTCTTCAGACTCAAGTAGGCACACGCAATGATGACGAATGCAGGAACATCACAGGCTGGTGCTGCAAAGTCCTGTGGATCCAGTCTTGGTAGGGACATGCCAGGGCTCTGGCAGCTTTCAGGGCCAGCCAGCAGGAAGGTGAAGGCAGAGAGAGAAGGGGTGGTTTCCTGGGCACTCCTTAGGAGAAGGCCACGCCCACAAGGAGGCGCCACCAGGCTGTGATCTGACTGACAGGTGAATACCACCCCTGCACTTTGATCTGTCTTCAAGTGGACATGTAACTACTACAAAGAATAACGGATAGTAATACATACGATCTATTAGGTTGCCTGAGCATGCACACAATACTGAACAGCCAAGACCAATCCATGGCTTTTGAGTGATATTGACCCAATGGGATAGCACAGACCTGCCCCACATGGTTTCCAAGGCGCTAATATTTACTGAAGCCAATTTCCCCATGCAGTGGCTGAGAGGTTCAAAGCTCTGACCAGAGTGCTCTTATCACTGTGCCGCCAGGACGCTTTATGCTTGGCTAGAACACTGCAAGGGGGCTTCAAGCATTTCATGGAAAAGTAGAATGACAAGACAATGGAAAATTTCACAAACTTTTTGAACCCCCCCATAAATATGAATATATTTTTCTACTGCTATAGAATAGATTCTGACTCATAACGAGTCTATAGGACAAGGGTAGGGCTGCCCATGGGGAGTCCAAGGTTGGAAATATTTGCAGAACTCAATTGCCTCATCTTCCTCTCCCTGACAGCTGGTGCATTCAAGTGCTGACCCTTTGGTTGGCAGCAAGCACCTAACCACTGCGCCACCAGGGCTCCTTATGTAAGTAGCGTCTTACAAATAAACATGAAGCCCCATTGATTTCATAAGAAATTAACTAACTTCCTCACAGCCTACAGTTATATGAAACATATAACTTTCCTCTAGTTCTTTAGTGCTTCCTCCCCCACACCATCATGACCTCAATTCTACCTTACAAATCCGGCTAGACCACAGCATGTACACTGATACAGATAAGAGTTCACAACACAGGGAATCCAGGACAGACAAACCCCTCAGGACCAACAATGAGAACAGAGATACCAGGAGGGGAAGGGGAAGGTTGGGGGAGCAAGGGGGAACTGATCACAATGATCTACATATAACCCCTTCACAGGGGGATGAACAATAGAAAAGTGGGTGAAGGGAGAGCGGTCGGTGTAAGACATAAAAAAAAAAAATTATCAAGGGTTCATGAGGGAGGAAGAGTGGGGGAAGGAGAAAAATGAGGAGCTGATATCAAGGTCTCAAGTAGAAAGAAAATGTTTTGAAAATGATGATGGCAACAAATGTACAAATATATTTGTCACAATGGATGTATGTATGGATTGTGATAAGAGCTGTAAGAGCCCCCAATAAAATGATTTATAAAAAAACCCGCACACACACACAAACACAAAATAAATAAGTGAGATTAAAAAGAAAGAAGAAGAAAGAAAGAAAAGGAAAAAGAAAGAGACTGTCCTGAGAAAGCTTGCACTTGTGTTTGGCATATTTTTCTACAACGATATAACCTCAATGCAGGGTACAAAGGAGACTCCCAAAGCTAGGGAGAGATTAGAAGGTAGTGGGGCTGTGGCCAGAAAGGTTTCCTGGGGACAGGGCCTTATATTCACTTGGGAGAGGGTATATTTGGAGGAGAGAGAAAGGAGGGGAGAGTAGAGCAAGTAAGGGCTCCGGGACAGGAAGGTGCCAGACATGCACGGAGGGCACATGCTCCTCCTTTTCCCTGCCTGCCAACTTAAGAAGCAATCCACCGAAGTGCAAGCGGAGAAAACTGCCTGCAGGGCTGAGGTTCAGTGCAGGGTGGGATTATTACCTGACAAGGTGTGGCTCCGTTTCTAGGAGTGACTTAGAGATTGTCAAACAAGTTATCAAACCAGGAACCTGGAGCAGCACTAGATCGGATAATGTGCTCTGGGACGCCAGATTGGTGGTGGAAGGCCAGTGACCAAGTTCAGAAAGCTTCATCAGGTTGGGCTACTTATAAGCAATGATGTTATGAATTGAATTGTGCAACACTCCCCCCACCCCTGCCGCCAAATATATTCAAATTCTAGCTCTTATGCCTATGGGCATAATCCTATTTGGAAACAAGATTGCTTTGTTATGGCAATGAGACCATGTCAAGGTAGGGTGTGTTATAAATCTAATTACTTCTGAGTTGCAAAAAGAGCTGAGTAGACACACATGCATGTATAATCTTGGGACAGACAAACGACATGTGAGGACAGCCAAGGAACCGAGTCAATGTTGGAACTACCGACAAGAAGGAATCCATCCACACACCGAGAGCTCATTTTGGATTTTTGCCTCCAGAATTGCGAGAAAATAAATACCAGTTCTTTAAAATCCTCCACTTGCGCTATTTGTGTTTTGGCATTATCAGAAATCGAGGCACAGGACTTCAAGCTAAGCAGTTGCATGTTGATTTGGAAGGATGTGAGTGTACTATCAGTCTGGTGGCCTAATGGGTTTGTAAATGGGGCTGCGAGGTGCAAGATCCGCAATCCAAACCCACCAGCCACTCCAAGAGAGCAAGATGAGGTTTTCTGCTCCCACAAAAGCGTACAGGCTTGGAAACCCACAGGGGCAGTTCTACTCTGTCCTACAGGGTTGCTATGAGTCGGAGCTAACCTGGTGACAGTGTTTGGTTTGGCTTTTGAACGTGCCCCTTGTCTCACTAAGATTAGTCCTGGTATGCAGTAGGGTTGGATTCTGTAGATTACGTTACATGTGAAGAGGAAAGAGCAAAGTCAGAAACTGATCTACGTGCCAAGCAGACAGTTGGAGGAGAATTTAAAACTATAGGATTGATCCATGTAAAAAGAAAGTACATCAGGCAAAAGTACAAATGGCACAAACAATATGTGAGAATTGAAAATTAAATGGCACAAATGCTAAATACAACTCACGGCCATTGAGTTGATGCTGACTCATAGTGACCTTATAGGACAGCATAGAACTGCCCCTGTGAGTTTCCAAGACTCTAACTCCTTATGGGAGTAGAAAGCCCTGTCTTTCACCCCCAGGAGCAGCTGGTGGTTTCAAACTGCTGACCTTGAGTGTTAGCAGGCCAACATGTAACCACTACACCATGAGGGCTCCTTTTCTTTATACAGAAGAGGGGTTTCAGAAAGTTCACAAAAAATTTTTATTATCTTTAAAATCCATTTTCCATGAACTCTTTGAAGCCCCATTCATATATGATATTACATGCAACCTTTAAAAATAATGGAATGTCTCAGATGAAAGGAGAGAATATGTGAAGAGCTGTAGTGAACTTTTTTAGGAGCCTTGGTGGCATAGTGCTTTACATGTGGGGCTATTAACCTCAAGGTCAGCAGTTCGAAACCACCAGGCAATCCCAGGGAGAAAGATGAGGCTTTTTACTCCCATGAATATTTACAGTCTCTGAAACCCATAGGGGAAGTCCTACACTGTCCTATAGGGTTGTTTTGAGCTGGCACCAACGCGATGACAGCGAATAGTAGATTTTTAATTCTATTGTCGTTATTGTTAGGTACCGTCAAGGTTGCAGCACCTAACAATAACAGAACAAAACACTGCCAGGTTCGGTGCCATCCTCACAATCAGTGCTATGTTAGAGGCCACGGCCGTAGCCATTGTGTCAATCCATTTCAGTGGGTTTTCCTCTGAGCCTCTACTTTTCCAATCATAGTGGTCTTTCCTGGGGACTGGGCCCTCCTGATCACACGTGTACAGTATGTGAGAGGACGTTTCTTCAGTTTTGTTTTTAAGTAGCATTCTGACTGAACTTCTTTGGCAACAATTGTGTTCCTTCCTCTGGCAGTCCACGGTATATTCAGTATCCTTCACCAACACCGTAATTCAAAGGCATGTGCTCTTTCGTCTGCCTTATTCATGGTCTACCTTTCACATGAGTCTGAGGCAACTGAAAATATCATGGCTTGGGTCAGGTGCCCTTTACACTTCACAGTGACATCTTTGCTTTTCACCACTTTTTAATGCCTTTTAAAACTGAAATATTCCTTAATTGGCATATAATTCACATATCATACAATTCAATGTTACCAGGCAATCATCTTAGGAAGAGTTGGCAGTTATCACTACAATACATTCTAGACCACTTTCTTCTTTCTAGTACTGATTACTGTCGGTCCCACGTTCCCCTTCCACCTCCCTGATGTGACCCTAGGTAATGATTAATCTATAAATCCACAGATTTACCTGCCTTGGACTTTATATACTGAAGAAACATACAAAGCACAATCAACAGCCAAACAACAACAAAAATAAGAACAGTGAAAAAAATAACAGAAAAACTTAATGCAAAATAACACATCAATGTTAAACCCTGGAACAACTATAAAATGGGTGAAAAGGGAGATCAAATAATAAAATGTTATATTTTAACCTAACTGCATCTGCCATAATCGACTTTAGAATCCTCTCCGTCTAATAGCAAGTCTTTTCACCTCTCTGGGCTATGATCAGAGGCTTAATTCTTGTGAGAACCCTGCAAATGGCTTTTAGGTTTCCATTGTCATCCATAGACTTCCTCAAATGGAGTGTCCAGAATTTAAATTCTGGTACTGATCCCTCCTCCAGATTAGGATTATATTATTTGTAATCTTTGGATCACACAGGTTGGTGTGCTTCTTCTGTGTGGACTTAGTTGATGCCTCAGTTAGATGACTGCTTGTTTTGAGATAAGTTTTTCAGGTGCTATTATTTCTGATAACCAGGCACCACTTTAAAGAGGTCTTCTGCAGTGAAACCAGAGCCAGGGTTAGGGCAAACCTTTTCACCAGTGCAGGCAGAGAAGCAGCCGGCCAAAAGGTCTTTAAAGAGGTCTTCTGCAGCAGATTTGCTAAATGCAACAAATAGTTTGATTTTCTGACTGTTGCTTCCGTGGGCATTGATTTTGGATCCAAGCAAAATGAAATCCTTGACAACTTTAATCTTTTCCCCACTTATCATGAGGATGATGCCTATTGGTCCAGTTGTGAGGATTTTTGTTTTATGTTGAGGTGTAATTTCTATTTAAAGCTATATTCCTTTGTCTTCATCATTAAGTAATTTAAAATCCCGTTGGCTTTCAGTAAGCAAAGTGTGTCATCCCCATATTGCAGGTTGTTAATGAGCCTTCTTCGACTCCTGATGTCATGTTTTTCTTCATATAGTCCAGCTGTATGAAAACTGCTCAGCCTGCAGATTGAATAAATATGGCAGAAGGAGGCAATCATGCAGCACATCTTTCCTGATGTTAAACAATGTGGTATCTCTCCTTCTGTTTGATTCACTGCCTCCTAATTGACATTCAGGCTTTTCATGAGCATAATTAAACGTTCTGGAATTCCCATTCTTTGTAATATTATCAGTAATTTCTTATGATCCACACAGTTGAGTAGTCAATAAAACATAGGCAAACATCTTTCTGGTATTCCCTGCTTTAGCCAAGATTTATCTTATATCAGCAAGGAGAACTCTTGTTCCATGTCCTCTCTGAATCAAGCTTGAATTTCTGGCAATTGCCAGTCAATGTACTGCTACATCCCTCTTACAATTATCTTTAGAAAAATTTTACTTGCATGGGACATTTATGATTTTGTTGTATAATTTCTCCATTATGTTAGGTCAACTTCCTTCAGAATGGCAAAAACAGATCTCTTCCAATCAGATGGCCAAGTAGCTGACTTCCACATTTTCTTGATCTAGATTAGTCTTATGTGTTTCTTAAGAATCAGCTACACTGTCAATTTCATGAGCGAAGTGTGAATTCTAAGGTACATTAAAATGTTAAACTATATCCATTAGGAATATAATTCTAAATACTTCCAGAAAAAATCTAGATTCTAAAGATGAACACATGATGCTTCCATGAGATTAATGTCAATCGCCTTTTAGAGAAGTTGGCTTATTTTAGGAAACAACTTCCTAATTTCACAATTATTTGTCACAGGAAGACAAAGAACAGACTGTGTTGAGTGGCACTGAAGAAAAAGATGTCTATATTTTTGGGAGTAATTTTCCTTCATGCGAAGGCATCATTTTTGCAGTCTAACATCTCTATATTTTAACTCACATGAGAATTAGCTATGTGACTTCTGAAAATTACTCGAATCATTCTGTGTCTCAATTCCATCATTTGTTACAATAGAGAAGTGCTTTTAAATCCAAAGTCAGATGGAAATGGAGTTTTTATTCCTTCATCTTCATTGTGTTAACAACAGTGAATAAATAAAATGTTTCCATAAATGTTTAAGTTTAAAAAAAAATCACTTTGTTGGGGGCTCATACAACGCTTATCACAATCCATACATCTATCCATTGTGTCAAGCACATTTGCACATTTGTTGCCATCATCATTCTCAAAGCATCTGCTTTCCACTTGAGCCCCTGGCATCAGCTCCTCATTTTTTCCCCTCCCTCCCTGCTCCCCCCTCCCTCATTAGCACTTGATAATTTACAAGTCATTATTATTTTGTCATATCTTACACTGTCCAATGTCTCCCTTCACCCACTTTTCTGTTGACTGACCTCCAGAGAGGAGGTTATATGTAGATCCTTGTCATCGGTTCCCCCTTTCTATCCCACCTTCCCTCCACCCTCTTGGTATCACCCCTCCCACCGCTGGACCTGAAGGGGTCATCTGTCCTGGATTCCCTGTGTTTCCAGTTCCCATCTGTACCAGTGTACATTCTCCGGTCCAGCTGGACTTGCAAGGTAGAACTGGGATCATGATAGTTGGGGGGAGGAAGCATTCAAGAACTAGTGGAAAGTTGTATGTTTCATCATTGCTACACTGTCCCTCGACTGGCTGGTCTCCTCCCTGAGACCCTTCTGTAAGGAGATGTCCAGTTGCCCACAAATGGCCTTTGGGTCTTCACTCCACACTTCCCCCCTCATTCACGATGATGTCATTTTTGTTCTGATGATGCCTGATACCTGATCCCTTCAGCACCTCGTGGTCACACAGGTTGGTGTGCTTCTTCCATGTGGACTTTGTTGCTTCCCTGCTAGATGGCCGCTTATTTACCCTCAAGCCTTTAAGATGCCAGATGCTATATCTTTTGATAAAATGTTTAAGATTTTATTTAAATATTAAAAAATATTTCCTCCAGTATGCTTTATAGTGGCTTACCTTGTAATTGTCCTGGTAAAAAGGCTTTATGGACAACAGGGAGAATGTGGACTTAGAATATCCCTATTTCCGGACAGCTTTTTTCTCTTAAAAAGTACAATGACCTGACCAAATGAACTATGTCTTTGTTTTGCTTTTTTGTTGTTGTTATGTTTTTCTCTTGTTAAAAATCCCTCACCCCCAGCAACTTATGTTTTTTATACCTAAGCATGGGGTGTGTGTGCAGTCCAATGACTGTTATTTTAGGCAAACCATACAATTTGTTTTTCTTATGGTTTTAGTGGAAAAGATAAGAAGGGAATGCATTTAAAAAGTTATGAGACCAATCTGATCCACCACACTAATGCAAAACACTAAGGATGTGGAACAGAACAGCAAGGGGAGCAGAGCAACAAGGTCCCCAGGGAATACCAAAAATGGACTTTGGGGCCAGGGCTTGGTGCCCCAACAGACTCCACTGGAAAACACTCCTAAAGGCCAACAAACAGTCCTTGAACTAACTACAAACCTTTCTTTCTTGTTATTGTGTGTGTGTTTTTGTCATTGGCTTATTGTTGTTTTATTTTGTTGTGTTTTGTTTTTTTGTCATTTTGTTTTATTTTGTTGCTTGGTTTTGCTCTGTCTTGATTTTGTGCATGTTATTATCTCCACAGGTCTGTCTAACTAAGATAGGCTGGATGAACAATCAAGGAGAAAAAATGGGACTGAGTTCCGGGGGTGACATGGGAGAGGGGAAGTAGGAAGTGGTGTTAACAAATTCAGGGACAAGAGAACAATAAGTGATCCAAGTAAGTGGTGAGGAGGGTGTAGGAGTCCTGATAGGGCGTGACCAAGGGCAATGTAACCGAGAGGAATTGCTGAAACCCAAATGAAGGCTGAACATGACAGTGGGACAAGAGGAAAGTAAAAGGAAATAGCTTGGAGGTAAAGGGCATTTATAGAAGTCTAAATAAAGGCATGTACATATGTAAATATATTTATATATGAGGATGTGGAAATAGATCTATGTGCATATATGTATAGATTTAGTGTTAAGGTAGCAGGTGGACATTGGACCTCTACTCAAGTACCCCTCAATGCATGAACACTTTGTTCTATTAAAACTGGCATTCCATGATGCTCACCTTCCCAACACAATTGCTGAAGACAAAGCGGGTGCATAAGCAAATGTGGTGAAGAAAACTGATGGTGCCCAGTTATCAAACGATATAGCATCTGGGGTCTTAAAGGCTTGAAGGTAAACAAGCGGCCATCTAGCTCAGGAGCAACAAAGCCCACATGGAAGACGCACACCAGCCTGTGCGATCACGAGGTATTGAAGGAGTCAGGTATCAGGCATCATCAGAACAAAAAATTATATCATAGTGAATGAGGGGGAATACGGACTGGGGACCCAAAGCCCATCTGTAGTCAACTGGACATCCCCTTACAGAAGGGTCGCAGGGAGGAGACGGGCCAGTTAGGGTGCAGTGTAGCAACGATTAAACATACAACGTTCCTCTAGTTCTTAAATGCTTCCCCCTCCCCCACTATCATGAACCCAATTCTACCTTACAAATCTGGCTAGACCAGAGGATGTACACTGGTACAGATAAGAACTGGAAACACAGGAAATCCAGGGTGGATGATCCCTTCAGGACCAGTGGTGAGAGTGGCGATACCAGGAGGGTGGGGTGGAAAGGGAGAACCAATTACAAGGATCTACATATAACCTCCTCCCTGGGTGATGGACAACAGAAAAAAGTGGGTGAAGGGAGACGTCGGACAGTGCAAGACATGACAAAATAATAATTTATAAATTATCTAGGGTTCTTGTGGAAGGGGGAGTGGAGAGGGAAGGGGAAAATGAGGAGCTGTTGCCAGGGGCTTAAGTGGAGAGCAAATGTTTTGAGAATGATAAGGGCAATGAATGTACAAATGTGCTTTACACATTTGATGTATGTATGAGCCCCTAATAAAATGATTGAAAAACAAACAAAAATAAGTAAAAAGTGATGAGACATGGATTGATATCACTTTGAACATTTAAAACAATGTCACAGCTCCCATTCAGTTCAATGTCTCATAATCTGCACGTCCAGGGACAAAAACAGCTGGTAGCCTGGTATGTGCAGTGACTGAAACTCAACCCTGGACACAGATCAATGCTGCCAACGCTGGTCGGTCTGAGGAGGGAACAAATGGCTGTTTCTCCCTTTAGAAATCGCACAGGAAGCTAACTTTCATAAAAACTAGCTTGCAATCTTCTGTATTTGTTTGCTCAGTTAAAATTCTTTTTTGAAAAAAAAAAAATCCTATTCTGAGGTCAACGGAGGTTTGAGGAAATGGAAAGTCTGTGCCCCCAGGACTCTTTGACTTGACGGCCATGTTCCGGATTCTTTGTACTGGAGGGCAGTCTGCGGGGAGATGGGACGGTTCTGAGGCTTGCCCTGGGCTGGTTGGAGAAGAAGGCTGGGAGCCCTGAGAATGCACACTAGGGAAGTCGAGGGAAAAGAAGAATGAGCGGAAGTGGGGAAAGGCAGGATTCTGTGCTGATCAGTGGCTGACTGAAAAGAGAAATGAAATTGGGCTTCAGCTGCAGAGTGAGCGAAACTGCAGTGACCCCAGTCTGGATGGTTGGGAACCGCGCGGGTGCAGGCAGAGGTAGGTGCCGGCTGACAGGTCTTGAGCTGCAGGCTGACACCAGGCAGCGCTCTCTGGAAAGCCATGCCAAACACGGGGAGTGCAGGTGGGTGAAAGATTGGAATCAAGGTGATCACTAAAATGGCCAAGAGGATCTCCTTGTTACAGTTCACATTTAAAAGGATTTGCTATGAAAGTTCTCTGAAGGACATCAACAAGAGAATGAGGTGGTAACTAGGGGGAACCAGAAAGGCATCTCTGAGGGGGTGACATTTGAGCTGAGGCCTGATGGGTGAATGAGTCCGCTCCATGTTGGTGCTCAGGAGCAGTGTTGTAGGAAGACCTGAGTTAGGTTTTCCTGTAACTCTGCTCGTGCTAAATAATACGCCCTATCCAAGTGGGAAGGCAAACAGTTGTAAAAATGCACTATCTGTTGGATAAATGGGCAGAATTTGGACAGACATATGCAATAAGGTCACTTCTATTTGATTGCCTTTTCCTTCACCCAATTTATCTACCATCTACCCAGGGACTGCCCTTTACTTCCCCTCTGTGTTAGTTGAACAATTTCATGTCAACTTGATAAAAGAATGAAGGGGTGGAACCTAGCCTGTCCATCAGGCCACAGCCTGATGATTTCTCCTTGTGGGCGTGGCCTTTCATGAAGATTCTGGGAACTCTCTCTCACTGCTACACGTTCCTGTTGACAAGCCACATGGAGCCATGCTTTTGGCAGCCAGAGCCCTGGAGATGTGTCCACTGCCATTGGATCCACAGGACTTTCCACCCGGAAGCCCATGATCTTCCCGCATTCAGCATCATGGCATGTGCTGTGTGAGTCTGAAGAGGAATTTGTAAACTAGTATCAGAGATATGGGCTAACATCGGGCTTATGGACCTTGATCTGGGCTGGGCTGGGATGTTTTCTTAATATACAGTTGCTTTTTGCTATAAAGCTCTCTCTTACACATATATGTGTGTCTCTGGATTTGTTTCTCTAGTCGCCTTGGTCTAACACACCGTCCCCACCTCTGGTAGCCATCAAAGATGTTTCTTTTAGTGTGAATATATATCTTTTTTTAAACAACTAGTCACATATAATATTTGCACTTTTGTGACTGAAGATTCCACTCAGTATAATATCTACCAGGTTCATCCATGTTAATAGGTGTTTTGCAGATTCCTTGTTACTCCTCCGCATTGCACAGTATTCCATTGAATGTGTGTGGCTCACAGGTTCCTTTAGCCATGCTTCCACTAAGAGGCATTTGCGTGGCTTCCTTATTTTTGCTCTTGTGAATAGAACTGAAATGCACATGGGTAGACATATATTTATTTGTGACACAGCCCTTGTTTCCCAAGAATATATATATTCAAGTATATATATGTGTGTATATATATGTGTGTATGTATATATATATGTGTGTATATATATATACTGTATTCAAGTAGAGGAATTGCTGGAACATATGAGATTTCTATTCTCTCTGTTTTTTGAGCTCAGGCCGTGCTAAGGCTAAGGAGCTAAGGCATTCCACAGTGGTTGCACCACTTTACAGTCCCCTCAGCAGTGTATTGGGGCCCTTGTCTCTTTCTGCTGTCATCAGCATGTTTTCTTTTCTTTCTTCCTTTTTTTGAGTTTTGCTACAAAGGCTGGCGTGAGGTGCTATGTCCTGGTTGTTGTGGGCTCCATCTCTCTAATGAGGCCTGAGAGTCCTGGTGGCTCAGTGGTTACATGTCGGGCTGCTAACAGCAATGTCAGCAGTTCAAGACTACCAAGTGCTCTTCTGGAGAAAGACCGGGTTTTCCACTCCCATAGGAGTCACTGTCTTGGGAACGCAGGGGGCAGTTCTAGTCTGTGACAGAGTCCCCATGACTTGCGTCTTCTGCGGGGCAGTGAGTTTGAGAGGGTTTTGAGAATGAGCCGGGTGGCGTAGCTGGTTATGCGTTTCCTTTGGCCTCCGTGTCTTTGTTGTAGAAGGTCTGTGTAGCGAGTCTGTCTAGTCTTCCATCTTGCCAGAAGTCCAATGGCTGGTTTTTTTTTTTTGTTTTTGTTTTTTCAATGGCTGGTTTTTAAAAAGTAAATAGCTAGGTCTTTCTTCTAAGGCTCCTCAAGGTGGACTTGAACCTATAACCTCTAAGGTAAATGTGTATACCACTTCAGGGACTCTCTCACCCAGACTAATCTTCCCTAAGCAATAGTATGAAAAGCACTGGTCTAGAAAAATAGCCTTAATTAAGCATCTGAAAATACATATTTTAATTCCATTCAATGTAATACTGGACAAAATGCTGTCTTATTGAAGAAAAGAGTCCCACGAACGGCATCTAGTTCTAATCGCCGGTAAAATTGCTCCCAAGCCTGCACACGGTCCTGCGTCTCTTTCCTACACTAGCTAGTCACCTCTGCTCTTGTCTTTACCTGGGTCCTGTCTAAAACCTTTGTGCTGACTTTCATTTGGCCACCTCTAGGCTCAGTGCCGTTCTTCGATCTGTTTATAAAACAACTCTACCTATGAATGCCCTTGTCTGACTTTCCAAAACCGAAAGCAAAATTCAATTTCCTTTTCAGTTTTTAGTATGGTTTCTCTTCTTGACTTCCTCATTTGTGTTGGTGACGCCACACACACACACACACACACACACAGAGAGAGAGAGAGAGAGAGAGAGAGAGAGAGAGAGCTCTGGTTATGTAAGTCTCAGAACCGCGCAGTAACTTTTACTTCCTCATCCCTGCTGTAGATTCCCATTGTATTACCAATCATTCTGAATCCCTGGGAGTTATTTCTTCCTTTCGGTTTTGACTGCGAAGGACCTTGGTTGTTGCCTTTCTCACAGTATCTGTGGACGATTTCAACGATCTCCTACTGGAATTCTTACTGCATCGCCTCTCTCTCCTCCCATTTTACCTTGGTGCTCTGCCATTTAAGACTGTAATTTATAAAACCCAGGCAGGATAGTAAATCTATAGAGACAGGACCTAGATTAAAGGTTCCTTGGGGCTATGTCAGGGGAGCTAATGATAATCAGTACAAGATTGAAGAAGAGGTTTTAAAACTGATTGTGGTGATGATTGTACAGCTCTCCGTGATGTGACTGCGTGGTGGAATTGTATGATGTGTGAATTATATGCCAATACGACTGTTGGGGGAAAAAAGACTCTAACAAGTTTCTTCTTTAGAGTCTCCAAGCTGTACTCTGTTCATATTATGCTTATACTATTTTGTGACATTGCTGTTCCCTCCCACTTCTCCAAAAACGCATCTTTCTTACACCCAAATGAAAACCACAAGACCAGGAGTTCTGAAATATTGTTGTTGTTGTTGTTGTTGTTAGGTGCCAGTGAGTCCATTACAACCCATAGCAACCCTATGCACAACAGAATAGGAAAACTGCATGGCCTGCGCAATCCTTACACCTGTTCCTACGCCCGAGCCCAGGGCTGCAGCCACTGTGTCAATCTCTCTAGTTGAAGGGTTTCTTCTGTTTGGCTGCCCCTCCACTTTACCAAGCACCATGTCCTACTCTAGGGACTGGTCTCTCCTGACAATATGTCCAAAGTCTGTGAGACTGAGTCTTCCCATCCTTGCCCCTAAGGAGCACTCTGGCTGTACTTTTTCTAACACCGAAGGGTTGTCCTTAGCAGTTCGTAGTACTTGTCAACATTCCTCTCCAGCACCACATTCCAAATGCACCAATTCTTCTTCGGTCTTCCCTATTCAATGTCCAACTTTCACATGCAGATGAGGCAATGGAAAATACCATGGCTTAGATCAGGTGCACCTTAGTCCTCAAAGTAACATCCTTATTTTTCAGTGCTCTAAAGCGGTCTTGTGCAGCAGATTGACCTGATACAATATGTCTTTGGATCTTTTAACTGCTGCTTCCTCCAGCATTGATTGTGGATCCGAGTAAGACAAAAAACCTCGACAACTTCAACCTTTTCTCCACTTATCACGATGTTGCCTATCGGTCCAGTTGTGAGGATTTTGAACTTCTCTCTACTGAGTGGTATGAGGTCTGTACTGGAGGTTGCAGTCCTTGATTTTCATCTGCAATTATTCAAGTCCTCCTTACTTGCAGAAAGCAAGGTTGTGTCATTGCATAATGCAGATTGTTATAAGCCTTCCTCCAATCCTGATGTCACATTCTTTTTCATATAAGCCAGCTTCTCTGGTTGTTTGCTCATCATACAGATTGAGCAAGTATGGTGAGGATACAACATTGTTGTACACCTGTCTTGATTTAAAACCATGTGGTATGTCCTTGTTCTGTTCACAAAACTGCCTCTCGATCCCTGTACAAGTTCATCATGCGTACAATGAAGTGTTCTGGAATTCCCATTCGTCTCAAGGTTATCCATAGTTTATTATGGCTCAGACAGTCATATCCCTTGGAATAGTCAATAAAACACAAGTTAACATCTTCCTGATATTCTCTGCTTTCCACCAAGATCAATCTGACATCAGCAATGACATCCCTTAGTCTGTGCCCTCTTCTGAATCTGGCCTGAACTTCTGGCAGCTCCTTGTCAATGTATTGCTGCAATTTTTGTTGGATGATCTTCAGCAAAATGTTATCTGTGTGCACTATCAAAGATATTGTTCAATAGTTTGAGCATTTGATTGGGTCACCTTTTTTTGGCATGGGCACAAATATGGATCTTTTCCTGTCAGTTGGCTAAGCAGCTGCCTTCCAAATTTCCAGCCATGGATGATTGAGTGTTTCCTGTGGTTCATTAACATCTCCTGTGGCTGAAACATTTCACCAGTTCCTGGAGCCTTGTATTTGGCTAATGTTTTCAGGGCAGCTTGAATTTCTTCTTTCAGGACCATTGGTTCTTGTTCCTATGCTACGTCCTGAAACGGTGGACTGCTGACTAATTCTTTTTGGTGCAGTGACTCTGTATTCTTTGCATCCTCTCTTGGTGCTTGCTGCATCATTCAATGTTTTGCCTGTAGATTCTTTCAAGATGCCAACTTGAGGCCCATTAAAATTCAGATAGCTGTACTCCACCCCCAGAGTTTCTCCTTCAGTTTGACCCTGTAGGACAGTAGAACAGCCCGGAGAGTCTCCAAGACTGCAAATCTTTATGAAAGTAGGCTGCCAATCTTTCTAACTCAAAGTGGCAGGTAGGTTTTAACCACTGACATTTCTGTTAGCATGCAAACACTTTGATCGCCAGGTACCACCAGGGAACCTTTCTTATTCAATAGGGCTTTGATCAGTTGTGTGTCTAACGAGTTCTCAGGTGGTGCTGATGGTGCTGATTGGGGGCCATCCTTCTATTTATTTTCTATAAGACCCTTTTTTGAAGCCTCATCTAGGTAAAGACAAAAATAATCACCTGGAGGTGGGAAACTGCCAGCAAGTACCCAGCACAAAGTTGATGGAATCCCTTGAACCACAGTCACGGTGCTCATTCTTTATGATAAAAAGCAAAGGAAATAACCTCAAGCTCATGACTGGTGTCAGGTTAGTTTGGGTCCACCCTTTCAGAACCACTGATGTAGAATGGTCATTTGGGGCCCTGAGTTCCACTGCAGAGTCATCTGCTATGATGCTCCACCCAAGTCTCCCTTCTACGAGCGGTGCTCATCTGTTAGATGTACTGGCTTCCATCTGCTAGGTGGACTGGCTGCTGGTGGCTCCCAGTGGAATCCCTCTCTTGTAACTTCCACCCAGCTCAGGGTAAAACAACATTTCTAGTTCCTTGGAAAGTTTTACCAGAGCCCTTCCAGTCAAGTTACCGCAGGTGCAAATTTGCCTGATCTTTTAACAATTAAATTACTCAGTATGTTCTCTTTTGTATGTGACATTTTTCAGGCAAGAAAAGGTCTCGGGGTTCCATCCATCCTGTCCAATGTATCATTTGTTCATTTATTTTTATTGCTGCATGGAATTTTGGATGGATATACTGAAGTTCCTTTATGCTTTCTCCTGTTAAGGAACATGTTCGCTGTTTTCCAGTTTGGAGCCATTATGAATATATTTGCTTATGTCTTTGGGGGAGAAATATGCATATGCACTCATTTTTCTTGTGTATGTACCTAGAAGAATCATGAAAAAGGAGAATTGTGCTATGGAGAGTCAGTATATTTAGCTAGCTTGAGTGGAATATGACAGTTTTGCAAAGTGATTGTAGCAATTTATACTTCCACTAGATATGTCTGAGTGCCCCAGTTGCTTCAATTTCCCACCAACACTTGCTGTGGTTAGTCAATTCAATATTTAATGTCATTGTGGCTTTATTGTCCATTTCCCTGATGAATAATTATGCTGAGAACCATTTAATATTGCTATTGAGCTTTTAGATATAGATATATATCTTTTGGTGACATTATTCAAGTTTTTTACACATTAACTTTTTTCTCATTAATTTGCAGGAATTTTTTACATCTTCCGTCCTTTGCTGGATATTTGCATGGCTACCATCTTCTCTTCATCTGTGGCTTGTTTTTTCACTGACCTAATACTATTTTTTAATGATTAGGAGATTTTAATTTTAATAAAATTCAAGTTATTTGCTGTTTTCATTTGTGATGATCTCTTTCTTGCCCCCTTTAAGAACACTTTGCCTACACTCAAGGCCTAAAAAGATATTGATGTCCAGGGACCACCCAGGAAACTCAATCCAGATCATGGGCATTTTCATAAAGCTCCTCGGATGGTTCTCGTGTACAGTGAGGCTTGAGAATGACCGACTCACGCTGTGAGGTTCCTGAGGGTAAAGATGGTGACTTATCTTTGTATTCCTCCCCCAGAGTCCAGACCTGTGGTGCATCCTTGTTATTTAATCATGTGTACCCATCTTTCTAGGGTCTTCTTACATTCTATTTTCTCTATGAAATCCTTCCTTGGACCACTCCCCAACCCACATAGCCCTGTCTAGCATAGTAAATCCCATTGCTTGCCCAAGGATATGAGATGTTGTCACAGAATACACACACTCACATACACACATCCCATATCTGGACCATAATTAACCTGTAGTTCCATGCCTGAAAACCTGCCTTCTTTGGCCCTTTTTCTCCCAGGGAAGCATCCCATCACAGCAAGCACGTTTTGGCTGTAAGCAGACAGGTGCAGAAAGGACCAGTCACAACCTTCAGGTCACCCCAGAACAAAAGTACTTTGGTTGAGGAACCAAAATTCGCCAGAAAGACGTCATGGGACCAACTCAGAAGACATATCAAGTGAGAATTCCCATAGAGCTACCTGTGAAGACTCAGAACCCTGCCCTAATGCCTACTCATGACCATTCCTGCTAGGTTTACTACATACTCACCATCCTCTCAATTTACTTGCCAGTACACATGTATCAAACTATAAACTGCCTATTTTCAGGAGCTTGCCCTGGCGAATCCAGTCTCAGCTTGCTCCTGCCTTTCCCCATTCACTTTCATCAAGTCTGCATGTTTCTCTGCTCTCACTGCGAGCGAGGTTGGTAACATTCCTGATCACCTGGTTCCCAATGACTATCTTGCCCTGCATGCATCTCCTTGTCCTTCCTCCTCTGAATAGGCAAGATTGCAACACAGAAATTCTGCCTGTTTCCAGTCTGCTGGCCGACACCACGGCAAGGAATTTTGAATTTGCCAGTCTCCATGATCACATGAACCAATTCTATTCTTTAAAAGACCTGCCTCTCTCTCTCTCTCTTTCTGAGAAAGATGAAGCTTTCTGCTCCTTTAAAGAATTAGTCTCAGAAACCCACAGGGGCCACTTTAGCTTGTCCTGTAGGGTCACTATGAGTAAGAATTGATTCAATGGCAGTTAAGTTGTCATTCTCTCTCTCTCACCTATCTACCTCTGGAGACCCCTAACTGATAAACGCCTCTTTAAGAAAAAGCTTGGGTTAGTCCAGGTAGACTAGTGAAACAAATTCATAGACATTCATAAGTGTATATAAAGAGTAATTATACATTAAGAAAATATCCCAGCCCAGTCCAGATCAAATCCATAAGTTCAATATTAGCCCATATGTCCAATACTAGCTCATAAATTCCTCTTTAGACTCACGAAGCCATGCAATCATGCCGAATGCAGGAAGATCACAGACCACTGGGTGGAAAGTTTTGTGGATCCAGTGGCAGTGGAAGCATCTCAGCACTGGCAGGAGTCTATGTGGCTCCATCAGCTCCAGGGCTCTAGCATAGCTCCATGTGTCTTCTCAACAGGAATGTCTCGCAGGGAGTGAGCACGTGTTTCGCCTCCAGCAAGCTATTTATCTCCATGGCGTCTCCAAATGAGGTCAAGCTGTGACCTGATTGATAGGCTAAACTACACCCCTTCACTCTTCAGTCTCAAATTGACAACAGATTATGTAACTACCACAAAGCTGAATTGAAATCTTCATATAACCCAAGAACTACCATGAGATAGTTTATTGTGCCAGCCTGGCCGATAAACACATGTGAGATTAATTGAAGGGCGGAGGTTCCTTTAAGACCTGGGCTTCGCCACACAATTGGAATTTACATCTCTTGAGCTGGGGACTGACTGTTGGTGACTTGGCTGACTGCTGGTGACCTGCCTTGCTGTTTGCTGCCTGTGCCCGGAGGATAGCCTGAATCTCTCTACAGAGGACTACCTGGTGGCCCTCAAGACTTGAAAGACTGCCAGTGTCTCACAACTCTCTAACATGTTTGAATTATATTGAGCCATTTGTACTGTTCTATAATTTAGCTGTTATTTCTTGTGTTATATATCTATATATCTGTATAACTGCTTTATAATTTAACTGTTTATTTCTTGTGTTATATGTCTGTCTATCTATCATCTATCTATCTATCTATCATCTATCTATCTATTTAACTATCTAATTATTAGCAATCTGGTTTTGTCTCTCTAGAGAACCCTGTTTAACACATATCACTTCCCCCCACCCCCGCTTTAGCACCAAGTAAGTCAGCAGGTGCTTTGATCTTGCGCCTGAACTAAGCGGCTCCTCTGAATCTGCTCTTTAGGTCCCCTGCTCTTCTTTATGACTTTGAACTCCACCATGCTCCACCCCTCACTCTGCTGCTGCTTGTCCCCTCTTTGCAAGCCCAGACACAGGTTCTGGTGGGATGACCCAGCCTGGTGGTCAGGCATCTAGATAGAACACAGGCAGGAGGACTGACAGAAGCTTAGCCAGCGTTGATGCCAATGCAGAAAACTCCACAAAAGGCAAAATGCTCATGAAGGGATTTCTTGGATTCCATCCCACTGCCCTCCTGTCTCCCTTGTCCTCACCATTACCCCTCATCACCAAAGTGCTTCTCTCTTCCCCAAGTGACCCTTCACTTGCTCTAGAAATCTGCAGTTGCTCCAGCATTGGTGGGCCTCCGGTTCATTCCTGCCCTCCCCGGTCCACGGTTCTCAGCTTGAAGCATTTGGCCTAGTCCTGTTTGTCAAACACTTCGACACACTGATTGATCCTTGGGGTTTCCTTAAAAGGCAGATAGTAAGTGGTTCAGTTGGACTTTTTTTGCTTTCTCAACAAGTTCAAGTTGATGCTCATCCTACTGTTCTGTGCACACACTTTGGTTCTCCTAAAACCCAGGCCAGGTATTCATCGGGAGACATCAGTGGACCTCTGCAGCTTGAGGAAGCATCAGGTAGGAAAAGTGGCGAATAAGACGGGCAGAGGCTGGCTTCAGTTCTGCACACCAGGCCCCTGTGAACTTCCACTACTTGTGCGTTAGAGGAGTTGCATTGTGACATTATCAATGGCAGCCACATTTACCTCTGCGAGCCCTTCCACTAAAAAACCCCAACAAATGATAGTATTATGACTGTTTGCCTTGGTGCAAAGATTGGGAAAAAACCTAGCTTGAATTGCTCATTATGTATTTGTTTTCATTCACTGATCTTAAATTAAAATGGAAACATTTTCTGTGGGCCAAAGCGCCATGGTCCTCTGACTACTGTGGAGACCCAGAAGACTACCCCGTGGGCCAAGCACACACATCTGCTGTGAGAAAAGTTCCCCCATAGAGTACAGCTCACTGCCACCGAGTCAATTCTAACTCATAGTGATCCCATAGGGCAGATTGGAACTACTCCTTCTGGAAGCAGAGAGCCTCATCTTTCTCCCACAGAGCAGCTGGTGGGGTTGAACTGCTGACCTGGTGATTAGCCACCTAGTATGCCCCTAGAACCTCCTAAGAAGGCTAAACATGTTTTCCTAAAGGCTTTAAATTTGCAAAGCATCTCCCGTTTTGTGGTACTACATTAATAGTCAGCACAGGAATTAATTCAATTTGATCATTCCCCTCCTTGCTGTTTTCCAAATTGTGCTCATTTGGATTTGTGATGAATAAAAGAAAAGAGGGCAACATTTTAATGGTGGCACCCTTAATTATGAAAAGAGGAGTTTTGACACTCTTACTCCATGTAGAACTTGATTACATTTTCAGTGAACAGCCTGTAGTTCTGTGCGGTTGCCAAATATGGTATTTTATCTTATAATTGGACTAAGATGTAAAATATGCAAATATGCAAATGTGATGTATACCCCATGGCCAGGGGCTGGGGTGCTGCTTGCACTGCTTTGTTTGCCTACCTGCCGGGAGGCCTACGACAGCCCTGGGGAAGACCTGCGCTCCTGAAAACCTAATTTGTAAAGATTGCTGTTATTAGATGCCTCTGCCCAGTCCTGTGCCATCCTGCAATCCTGTTACATTTCCATCCATTGTTGCAGCCGCTGTGTCCACCCGTGTCGATGAGGGTTGTCCTCCCTTACGCTGACCCTCTACTTTCCCAGCACGGTGTCCCTTTCCTTCTGTTTTTCAAACCACAAAGGTGGACGTGTTTCCAGGTATCTCTGCTCAGCCACTTGCCTTCCTCCCGGACAGAATGGTGACTCACTTTATTACTACGAAGGGTGCAAATCCTAGAACCACGCCCTGATTTCCTGGAGAAAAAAGAAAGGCCGGAATGGAATTGTCAAGGCGAACAATAGCTGGCAGAATCATAATAGCACATAAACACTGAGAACACTGGCAGTAAACACTTGGCACATGTTAATGCTGCAAACTTCGTGGCTGCCCTCTGGTTAAGTGGCTACGGAGCAGAAAGAGTTCTGCCATGCACCTAGACAGTCTGCCTCTAGGGTCTGGTTCTTAACCCCCATTATGGGAATGGCCCTGAAAGTCCCTATCCCCAGGTGAACATTTTCTCCTTCAGAGGATGGATGCTCCCCCCCTCCTTTTTCTTTCATGTAGCTCTTGCTGCCTTTCCAAAGAGTTGAGATATTTTCAACGCCTTTTACTGTCTAGGGATTCAGGTCAAGTTCATCTTGCAAACCCCAGCCTCTGACATGAACGTTAGGACACGAACCACCTAACTGCTCCCGTTTTTGTGCTCATGGGTAAAGAACTGTGACATATCACTGTCTCAGTGGCGTGTTTGGAGGCAGAATCATGGGCAGAGGTAGATGAGGGTTGTCTCAGGTGCTCAGAGCCCTTGCTTTGCCAGCTCCCCGTCTTTCCCACTTGGGCCCACTCTCCTTGCCTAGATTCCAACTCTGCCTCTCGGCACTGACTCCTTCCAAGCTGACCTGCAAGCCCAGAGGCGGCTCCCTGCAGGCAGATATGCAACGCTGTTTGTTGAGGCCTTACCCATCGATGAGTGTTGAGGCAGAAAACATTTCTGTGCCAAGCTGCTGAGGTTTAATACTGGTCTGACTGCTTTGGAGGTTGGCAGTCATGCCATTGTCATTTCAAATACCAGCCTTCAGACATGGTGGACAAGTTTCATGGAAGCTTCTAGGTTGATAGGCTAGGAAAAAAGGCCTTCTGATCCATTTTCAAAAGTTAGCCAATGAAAACCTTATGAATCATGAGAGGATACTGTTCAAGTGTTTAAAGAGTAGCCCCCTAGGTTTGAAGGCAGTTGAAATACACACGGTGTCCACAACAATGAATTTGGGCATATCAGCGGTGGAGAAGATGATCCTGGGCCAGGAGACATTTCATTGATTGAATATGGGATTGCCATGTGCAGGAGTTACCTGGACAGCAACTAGCAATAACCTCATTTAGCTGTGTGAAGAGTGAATTGGATAAGACAAATCTAGTACTTAGGATGATATGGTTGGCAAGCAGGAGAGAAGACAAAATGACCTCCTCTTATCATTTGAGCATACAAGAATTCTGCAGTTCTCATGATATCGTTTCCCACCCTAGTGAATTCCCTTTCATTGTATAAGACAAGAAACACAATTCTCTTGGGACTGAATATCCTAGGATATTGGTCCTCATACATAACCACTGCCAGTTGGTTGGAGACAAAGGAGAGGCCTGAATTGCACTTCTACTTTCCTGGGAGCTGTCAAACTAGCTCGCCCCGTGAAGCTGACTCCACTATGTCTGTGAATCATGATGGTCTGGGCTCTCTTACCACATCACATCTGATTCACTGGTCTCCATTCCATCTATGACTCCAGAGACACTCCCTCCCCTCTGCTCAGCTTTCCGTCTCATTCAGATTTCACCAGGTAATATTTTTGACATTGTCTTGTCTTTTTCAAGCTTCTGTTTAATATCTAAATGAATTCTCTTACAGCTGGATCACCTTGCCTTACCTATTTTTTTTCTCTTAAAAAATACTGTGAAACATGGTACGGGACTGGACCTGTGGTACCCTCCCTGGATCCCAGCAGCTGGGAGCTTTGCAGGACAAGAGCCCTCACCTGTGGTCCCCGGTGTGGGTGGACTCAGTTGAAGAAAGTTACTTTGCTGAAGGTCAAGGCTCTTTCCCAGGATGCCTGGAACTTGAAACATTGCATGTTCCATAAATAGTCTTTCTCCTTTTCCCTTTTATGATGTGGCATCATTCTCTTAGATGTTTCCTGATTCCTGGAGGGAGTATAGTTTCCTTATACCAGCCTGTGCACAGGAGGAACACAAGGGCAACTTTGTGTGCTTTTTCTCTGTCTTTTACAGTTCTGACCTTGAGAGAGAAGCAGTCACAGAGTACGTAGGCTGTCAAAAGTCTGCAGTTGCATACTAGCCGATAGACGGAAAACTTTGGAAAACTCTTGTAATTAAGCCATCTTGGTGGTGGTGGTTGCTAATGGGAGGTGACATTGAGTTGCCTCCCACTCACAGGGAAACACGGCACAGTCTCTCGTCATCCTCACCATTGTTATAGTTGAGCCCATTGCTGCAGCCATGGTGTCAATCCATCCTTGAAGTTCTTCCTCTTTTTCACGGTCCTTTTAAAAAGTGTGATGCTCTTCTCCAGGCGCTGGTGCCTCCTGGGAACATGTCCAGAGCACATGAGATGAAGTCTCACTGTCCTCACTTCTAAGGAGCATGCTGGCTGTACTTTCTCTCAGGCAGATTTGCTTGTTCCTCTGGCAGTCTGTGGTACTTTCAATATTTCTTCATTAACACCTTAATCCAGATGCATTAATTCTTCTGTGGTCTTTATTATTCATTGTCCAGCTTTCAGATGAATATGACGTGACTGAAAATACCACCTTGGGTCAAGCAAATCTTAGTCTTATGCAGCAGATTTGTCCAAAGCAATATGTCATTGGATTATATCTGTTGCATCCATGAGTGTTGATTATGAATCTTAAGTAAGATGAAATCTTTGACAACGTCAATATTTTCTCCACTTACCGTGATGTTGTCTACTGGTCCAGTTGTGAGAATCTGTGCTTTCTGCACATGGAGCTGTAATCTACACTATAGGCTGTGGCTTGGTCACCATCGGCAAACCCTCTTTGCTTTCAGCCAGCAAGGTTATGGCCCATTCATTGATTCTGATTCACAGAGACTTAGAGGACAGTGTAGAACTGGCCTTGTGGGCTACCAAGTCTAGAAATTCTTATGAGTGGAAAGCCTCTGTGTCACATTGTAGTTAGGAAAAGAATTATTCCATTTCTGGCAATAAAATTAAGAAGACCAGCAATAACTAGAAACAACAGAGTTCTGATACTGGAACTGGACTGGGGTGAATTATGAATGAGCAGGTGCCACTCAAGTTTCAGATTCCGTCAGTGGGAGCAGGAAGCAGGGCTGCTGTGCAGTGCTGAGGAAATGGGGATTGACAGAGGGAAAGGACTAATTCATACTTTCATAGAAGGGAGCTCAGGGAAGGTGGATGTATTAGTCTGGGTAGACTAGAGAAAAAATTTATAAACATGCATATGTGAATAAGAAAGAGTTTTATATACACGAGCATTTAGATATTGAGAAAACATCCCAGCCCAGTCCAGATCAAGATCATAAGTGCAATATTAGCCCATATGTCTGATACCAATTTCTAATGTCCTCTTCAGACTCATGAAACACATGCAATGACGTCAAATGCAGGATGATCACAGGCCAGTGGGTGGAAAGTCTTGTGGATCCAGTGGCGGTAGAAGCATTTCAGTGCTGGCAGGAGTCTCCACATGGCTCCTTCAGTTCCCAGGAAACAGGGTCTATCAGCATAGTGTCATATGTCTTGTCATTAGAACATCTCTCAGGGAATGAGCAGAGAAAGAGTGTGTCTCCCGCCTCCAAGGAGGAAATACAGGAGTTCCCAGAATTCTCAGAAGAATTCTCAGGCCCACACAGAGGCCTCATTGGCTATGATCCAATTGACAGACTAGACTTCATTCCTTCACTCTTAATCCTCTCAAGTCCCAAATTGACACCAGATTATGTCACTACCACAATGGATTCCAGAAGCCGGAGTCCTGAAGCAAAGTATTGGAGGTGGAATTGAAAGATGACAAGGCAAGGGCTCTGTACCGAGAAGTATATTGAACGTTCTCTCCTCTTCCAAACCTCTCTCTTCTTCTCCTTGAAAGAGTTTTTATTTATCACAGTGGCTTCTAAAAACCCTTGAAAAACAGTAATATGTTTTTATGGTATGTATCGTGGATTCATTTTATAAAGAATATTTGGGTTGCACATGGCAATGCTTCTCAAACTTTCATGCCGAAGCATCCTAAACGGCAAAAGGAGTATAACCCAAAGCCTGATAGCATACATTCCTTTAAACATTATATTCTGTAATATTTTAATAAGTCATCACCCTCAACCTAGACTTGCAGTAAATGTGCTTTCTGGTTTCATTCACATATAGGTGCCCTGGCCTGATAGTGAGGGTTATACACCCACTAGGTGAGACATTACTCATGATCTGTGGGG
Organism: Echinops telfairi; assembly: GCF_000313985.2. Classification (NCBI taxonomy): domain Eukaryota; kingdom Metazoa; phylum Chordata; class Mammalia; order Afrosoricida; family Tenrecidae; genus Echinops; species Echinops telfairi. The sequence continues at coordinate 28,522,407 of NW_022103920.1, forward strand.
TCTACACGGCACCAATTAGAACTATTATGGGATAATCAGATATGGTAAATAATATAGAAAGTTAACTGTGCAAATGTGCCTTTTTCACAGGTTACATTAATTTTCCAGTGAAGGTCTCTGACCAGGCTGTTAAAGGAGATATATTTAGGCAGACAGATTTTTTAAAATAGCATTTTTATTGTAGAACAGTTTTAGATTTACAGGGAAAAACATGGAGAAGATGGGGCAGAGTTCCCATACACTCCAGACCCAGTTTCTCCTATCATTGACATCTTCGTTTAGGAGCCTTGGTGGTGTGAGGGGACTGAGGACGGAGCCCTGGTGGGACTGCAAGATAAGTACTGACTTGCCAACCACAAGTCAGCAGTTCAAACTCACCAGCGGCTCTACAGGAGAAAGATGAGGCTGCCGCTCCTGTAAAGATGTAGACTCCCAGAAGCCCTGCATAGAGGTCGCTGTGAGCTGGAATCGACGTGGCGGCAGTAGGTTTGATTTGCTTTGGCGCATTGGTATAGGTGCAGGGAGGGGATAACTTAGCAGGCCTGGTTACTGAAACCTTGCACAGTCCCAAGAAAGGTCCATTTTCAGGACGGGGTTTTCCTGGCTCCTGGGACATGAGCTCTGAGCTCATGTTCTGCCTGATCACTGTTTTTGTATGCTTCATGTCTAGGGCCATATGGGACCGCTTTGATCAGGCAGTTGATCCTAACAGCATGCTTTGTGGTGCATGCCTATTTTTGTATTGGACAGCAGGCGTCTAAGAGTGGAGTCCAGTCATGCAGGCGCTGCATGTCTCTGTGGTTGACTTTACAATGAAAGCTCTGGACACCCAGGCTCAGGCAAGCTGCTCTGGACAGCGGTACTTCAACACTGTCACACATCATTGCTGAGGGGCCGAACCCTGTCTGTGTGGTTCCCTGTGAGAGAACACCCAGAAGCTGGGCCAGCAGTCATTCCTGGACTTTGCCCACTTTCCCTTTCCCGTTGTTGACCTTCACCTGTATCCGTTTGCTCTTCACACGATCACAGCATTTCTGAGTCTTGTAAGTTCGTCCAGTGAATCATCCAGCTGAGAGTGACCTTGGGATTCCCTAACACAGTATGGTACATTTGTTATAATTGATGAACCAACAGGGAAACATTTCTCTTAACCAAAGTTTTATTCTTTTACTCAGATGTCCTTCCTTTTAACCTAATGTCCTTTGCTGGTTTCAGGGTCCAGGATAGCACATTACACTTAGTCATCATGTCTGTCGGCTCCACTTGGCTGTGACAGTTTCTCAGGCTGTTCTTGTTGCTGATGACCTTGACAGTTTTGAGGCATGCTGGGCAGATATTTTTAGAATGCCCTTCAGTCGGCATTTGTCGAATGCCTTTCTCCTGATACTGGGGCTAAGGGATTGAGGGGAGAAGTCCACAGAGGTAAAGTGCCTTTATCATCCACAGAACGTTCTGAATGTTGACCTTGGTCACCTGGCTAAAGTAGCCTTCTTTAATTTTTTGGGTTTTTTAAACCATAAAATTACTCCTTCATTCCCTCTTCCTTAGGGAGATCTCAGGAGGGTTCCGCTTACACTTAGGGTGTGGGAAGTCTTGTTCCACCTCTTAAAGTGTGAGTAGCTTCATAAATGATTTAGAATTCTAAATGGAGATGTGTCTCAGTTTATGAATATAATGATCATAGCATGACAAATTCATACATTTAAAAAAAAACTTTGGATTATAACCTAGTGCTGCTTTATTTATAATATGGCTCAAATTGTCCCAGCATTAGCCACTGGGAGCCTTTCCAGATGCCTCCAGTGCCCCAGGGACATATTTCTATCTCATTGTGGGTTTTCTACTTCTAAGATTTTCTTATTTTTTGAAGTTATAGAAGTTATGCTCCTGGTTCTTTTGTATCCTTCATGTCTTTGTTCTAGAATCAGCCATTTCTCCAAGGAGCTCCGATCCCTGCTGTTGGAGAATGGTGTTGACACGTGAGATTGGAGTGCTAGCTGTGCTGCTGTGGCTTTCTCTAACTCTAGAGTTGGTCAAACCCCAGGGGTAAGGGCTAGGCTTTCTCTATGCCAGTTTAAAAATGAGAGTATGAAGAAATTCATTTATTGGATTAGTTGTGCTGGTCTAACCAAAAAAAAAGTAAAAGTAACAGAAATTTCAAGGTCCTTTGATGACTAGTTCCTCTTGTTTCTATAAAGATGAATATGCATTCCTCTGGACCAGTGGTTTTAGAATAACAGAGGGACCTCTTAGCAATACCAATGCCTACATGTGTCCTGGAAATCCTGCTTCCTGGGTGTGATGCAGCCCTCGGTGCTGGAGAAGCCACGTGGAGACCCCTGCCAGCGCTGAGATGCTTATACCACCACTGGATTCAAAGACTTTCTACCCACTGGCCTGTGATGGTCCTGAATTTGTGTGTGGTTTGTGAATTTGAAGGACTTTGTAGATTGATGCCAGACATATGGGTTAATGTCGGATTTATGGGCTTGGAGTGGACTGGGTTGGAATGCTTTATTAATGTCCATTTACCCTTTATAAAAACTCTCTCTTATACACATATGAATTCTTTGGATTTGTTTCTCTAGTCTACCCAGACTTACACAGTGTGCATACATACAAAGAGAGCGATGGGAAAATCTACTAAAAAATAGGCTTCGTATGGTGAGTATGTGAGGGATGTGAGGGGTCAAAGTCAAACCTCTCATTTCCCAAGGCTGCACTAAGCCAGCTCATTGCATCAACTGGACCCATAACTTCCTTGGGAAGGAAGGACAAGCAAAAACAAAGTGAAATCTGGAGTCCAGAATGAAATTTCATAGTCAAGGTGACAGCGTTCCTCCCTCTTGACTGCGTGGCAAATATGGGTCTCTGGGTAATGTGTATAATTACAAATGGATTGTGTAAAAGAAACCTTATTATATTTATTCTTCCTAGGGAACAGAAAGGAGAACATCCTATCCACTAGCATGAGCGCCAATTCATGCTCACTTTAAATGACAGATTCGTGTACAAAGTACCACATAAGCTGCTAAGTCCTTGGCAACAAAACCTAAGACAGGGGTTCCCTACCTTCCTGATGCCACAGCCCTTTCATGCAGCTCCTCATGTTGCGGGGATGCCCAACCATAACATTATTTTTGTTGCTCCTTCATAACTATAATTTTGCTACTGTTATGAATCGGGCGACCCCTGTGAAAGGGTCGTTTGACCTCCAAAGGAGTCATGACCCCTAGCTTGAGAACCGCTGACCTAAGACATTTATCAGTTAGTTTCTTGCAAACAAGTCGCAGGCCAGTAAGGAAGCTATTGTAGTTTTCTGTCATACTTGCAGCAGAAAACTGTTTGGCATTTGTGCTCCAGTGTTTATGTACTTTCTGGAGTCTACAAAGAAGCCCTTGGCAGCACAGTCGTTAAACATTGGACTGTGAACTGAAAGGTTGGTAGTTTGAACCCACTA
>NW_022103920.1:28531321-28533636 GCF_000313985.2 Echinops telfairi
ATTGGTAGTGGCACCATCTGATTCTTCTGGTCTCAGACTAGTGGAGGCTATGGCTCATGTCATCCAGTCATCCTTCGGACTGTGTCCATGCGTCTTTGATTTTCTTTCCTCCAGATGGGAAGAAGTGAATAGTTCATGTTAGATGGTCGCTTACAAGCTTTTAAACCCCCAATCACAGCTCACCAATGTAGGGTGTAGAATATTGTCTTTGTTGACTATATTCTGCCGATTCACCGAGGGAGCCCCTGAGACTATGCTTCAAGCCCCCAAGCCCAGGGACTCATGTCATCAACATAAAATTTTGAGAAATCAGTCAATATGTCATTTGCATGTTTAGTGAGGGAAACGATACATAAACTTATCTCGGAAACACCAGATGACGATCTCACTAAGGTGTGTTGGAGGTAATGATGGTGGTCAACATCAAAATCTTGGTTTTAATCGTGGCGAAACCATCCATTCTATGAATTCTATGGAGAGGCAGTCCCTGCCTTCGAGGTGCTCACAGCCCAAGATTGATTGCCAGTAAGGGTATATTGATTGCCAGTAAAGGCATATTGATGACCAGTAAAGGCATATTGATAGAACAAAAGAAACACGGATAAAGAAGAATGTATAGGATATTTACCCATCAAGCTATTGTTTTCTGTGTGCCTCACCAATCGCTGTACTTGATAACTACCCTCTCAGGAGCTCCAATGGCACAGTGGTGAAGGACTTGACTTCGAACTGGAAGGTTGGTGGTTGGAAGGGGTTCTAAGGGAGAAAGACCTTGTGATCTGGGTCCTTCAAGACGACAGCCCAGACAACCCTGAGAGGCTGTTCTCCTCTGTCACATGGGGTCACTGTGAGCTGGGGTGATTTCCAAGGCACACAACGGTAAGAACACCTTCTCTCTGTCAATGAGAACTTAATGTGACAACCGTTGGTCAGCCTTTGACCTCCAAGCCCAGCTTCCTGTGTTGCAGTTTCTGTCTCAGGGATTGTCCTCATTGTCTTCAGCGATCCATTGTAATCCTTTCCGAATTCAGAATTGGTTGTTTGCTGTTGGCTTCACACGGTTGGCTGTTGGAGTCGGCTTTGCTTGGTTGTAGTAAAGGGTAGGCCATCCTTTGCTCCTCTTCTTTCTTGCTCTTTCATCAGAAAAAATCATTTCAGCACAATACTTGAGTCTCCAACCCCCACGGGAGCCTTGGTGGCACAGTGGTTGGGCTGCTAACTGTAAAATCAGCACTTTGAAACCAGCAGCCAATTCTGCGTAAACTCCCGTAGACAGTCACAGTCTTGGAAACTCACAGGGCAGTTCTACCCTGTCCTATAGGGTCACTAGGAGTCAACATTGACTCGATAGCAGCGAGGACCCCCGCGGTTCTGAAACTTGGTCAGGGGTTTCTGTTTTTCTGAGATTTTCTCACACTTCCATTAAGGGTGCAGACGTGGGGTGGGGGAGTCCCAGTCCAACAGCTCTCATAGGTCTTAGCCGGATGGAGCTGGCCTTCAACTCGTGGTGTCCACATCCTTTCAGCGGCAGTCCAGGGTGTCCCATTTGCCCCTTCCAGGGACTCCTGTGCTAACCCGAGTGGTAGGAAAGCCAGGCCTTCAGAGAGGCTTGTGTGGGCAGCAGAGGCTTCATGCGGTAGTTGAGCTGTACATCCTCCTTGAGTCTTTCACATAATTTTGGGAACAGAAAGTAACCCCATCCCCCACCGAGAGGGTTGTATTTATAACGCACTTCCACATCGGACGCGGGGTGTTGTGCAAAGTGCCGAGCAGTTCCTAGCGCTCACGGTATTTTCAGGCCCGACCAGAAGAACATCATGGGTCTCCCGTCATGTTGGCATCTGTGCCGTGGCTCTGGGTTTCCGAGGACGATTAAAAGAACTGCTTTGTGCATTTGCTCCCAGAATTTCAATCTAATCCAGAACTCTGAGAGTCAGCCGACCCTGGCTATTTGTGTGTGCTGTCTGTTTTTTGATCAAAAACAAGTAAACGATGAAGGTAAAGGGTTTTGTTCACTAGTCATTATTTCTTCTTGGAGTGAAATTCAGATAACAGACGATGAATCATTTAAAGCAATTCAAAGAATCTAGTCCCTTCACAGTTTTGTGCACCCACTACCTCTAGTTGGAAGAGTTTTCCCAGCCCCAAAGAAAACGTCATACCTATTAAACAGTCCGTTCCCTTTCTGTCCTCTCTCAGCCCTTGGCACCCAGCTAGCTGTTTTCTTCCTCTCTGCTTTAATTGGGAGTTAGTGCACACATCACGTCATTGCACAGTTCCATCACATCGAGCAGTAGTGTGTAGCTGCTACCACA
>NW_022103920.1:28534362-28546611 GCF_000313985.2 Echinops telfairi
ACACACACACTCGAGTTGAAGCCCTATAGGACAGGGTAGAACTGCCCCTGTGGATTTCAGAGGCTGTAACTCTTTGCAGAAGTAGGGAGCCCATCTTCCCCCCAGGAGTGGCTGCTGGTTTGAACTGCTGGCTTTATGGTTAGCAGCCCAAAGCATAACCACAATGCCTCCAGGGTTCCTTATTAGGCTGATTAGTGTGCTATTTATCATCCACCATTCATGGGCACTTGGGTGGTTTTCGCCTTTGGGCTCTTGTGCATAGTGCTGCTATGAATATTCATGTGTGAGCACTTGTTTGAAAACCTGCTGTCAGGTATATTCCAAGAGCAAAATTGGCGGGTCAGATGGGAATTCAATGTTACCCTTTTGAGGATCTGTCCAAGTGGTCTCCCCAGGGCTGTGACATTTATCTTCCTACCAGCCATGTGTGACGGTCCCCCAATGTCCTTATCAAAACTTTCCATTAAACGTTTTTTTTTGTATAGTCATTCTCTTGGCTGTAAAGCAGTATCTCATTATGGTTTTGATTTGCATTTCTCTAAGGATAGATGATGATAAGCATCTTCTCATGTATTTATTGGCCATCTGTGTATCTTTTTTTTTGAGAAATGCCAAAATTCTAGTGCTTTGCTCATTTTAAAATTAGGCTGTTTGTCTTTTTGTTGTTCAGTTATTTATGCTAGGGTTATAAGAGTTCTGAATACCAGAACCTTATTAGATGTATGGTTTGCAAATACTTTCACCCTTTCTATAGGTTATCTAACTGGTCATTAGAAAAATGGCAAGTGGAACATTGGGGTAGGTGGTAATGAATGGGTCTTAACACTGTAATTTCAAAATCCGTACACTCTGACCTAAATGATTGATTTCCAATACACGTCATTTCTGTTCTTTCTTTACTCCCTTTTGGTAAATGCTGAAGAGGGATAGCATGTAACGTTGATCTTTCCTTGATCATTTTGAAACTCAGCTTAATTTCTCTTTAGACTCACTCAACTCCCAACACTGAGTGGATGCAGACTCATAGCAACACTATGGGGCAGAACATAACTGCTCCTGTGGGTTTCTGAGACTGTAAGTTTTTACAGGAGTAGAAAGCGCCCTCTTTCTCCCAAGAGGAGGCTGGTAGTGCCCAACTGCTGACCATGTGACCACAGAACCCACACCACCACTCTTCTTTATAATATGCTTCTTTAGTGGCTGACTGCAGTAGCTCTTAGTGTCTTTATGTTTCTCTCCAGTAGATATTTACTATCATTATGTTATTATATCCCAGTCAGAGAGCTAGAGACACAAAAATACAACAGTCCCTGCCATCAAGGAACTCACAATTTTGTTTGGATTTAGTCCATTGTATAGATGATTAAGCAGAGGATCAAAAGCCTGAGAAAATTTCTGAAGGCCACATGGTTAACAATAGGAGAGGTGGAATTCAAGCCTAGGTCCAGGTTCTGTGTAATTCCATTGGGTCAAATTCCCAGCAGGGGAGCAGATCACGCCAATGGCATGATTCCCAGGAGTCTGAGCCGTCCCTTCAATTTCTGCTGATATATTCTTCCTGATATTTATAATGCTCCTGAATTTGAATAAGCGGCTTTGGTTTTCACTTCTATTCTGAGGTGTTTTTTTTTTTTTTTTAAACTTCGCTTATGGAGATGCCAATCATAGAGGAAAAGGAAACAACCAACAGCTCAATGTGACTCGCCTACCTTTACCTACCGCCTGTTTGCTGACGATGGAGTCCCTGGGCGGTGCAAACCGTTAACATGCTTGACTGATTGTCAACTGAAAGCTTGGAGCTTTCAGTACACCCAGCCATGCCTGGGAACAAAGACCTGGTGATCCACTTCCCCACACACACACACACACACACACACACACACACACACACACACACACAATCAACCAATGAAAACCCGATGGAGCCGGATTTGCTTTGATACACACTTGGCATTGGTGGTAGTTACATAATCTGGTGTCTACTTGTGAAGGGGTGGAATCTAGCCTATCAATCAGGTTGCAGCCTGATGACTTCATTTGGACGTGTCTCGGAGAAAAGTAGCTCACTGGAGGCCAGCTACATTCACTCCCTGTGAGACATTACTGACTACAAGCCTGATGGAGCTATGCCGAGGCAGCCAGAGCCCTGGAGGTAGAGGAGCCACGTGGAGACCTATGCCAGCACTGAGATGCTTCTACCACCACTGGATCCACAAGACTTTCCACTCACTGTCCTGGGATCTTCCTGCATTTGGTATTATTGCATGTGTTTTGTGAGTCTGAAGAGGAATTTATAGATTGGTATTGGACATATGGGCTAATATCAGACTTATGGACTTGATCTGGGATGGGCTGTTTTTTTTTTTTTTATTTTTCATTTGTTTTTTTTTGGAGGTTTTTTCCTTACACATATGAGCCTCCCTGGACTTGTTTCTCTAGTCTACCCGGACTAACACAGCCGCCATGAATTAGACGCACCCACTGGCAACTGGCTTATGTGCTGATGACAGAACCATTTTTCTCTTTAGTCCAGAACATTCATAAATTCTTAACATTGGACATTTTTGACACATTGACATTTGGATATCTTACTGGCATTTTAAAATTAACATATCCCAAATGGTACTCAATTTCCTCAAATTCTTCCAGTTTTTCATTTGTATAAAAGGTGGCACAGTCCTTTCAGAAGAGACCTTCCATCACCCTGTCTTTCTCCATCTGTGGCATTACCATTTTTACAACTATCCCACTGAACATAATGGGGCAGCGACAAAGAGGAAGGCCTTCGATAAGAGGATTGACACAGTGGCTGCGTCGGTGGGCTCAAACATAAGAACGACTGTGGTGATGGCATAGGACCAGGCAGGTTTTCTTCTCTTGTACACAGGGTCGCTGAGTCGAAACCAACTCAACCTTACCAAGCGACATCTATTGAAAATAGGTCACTCCTTTCAAGTTTATTGATTAGCTTTTATGCTAGGTATAATAATGCTTTGTTCGGCTAGGGTCCTCAGCAATCAGAGCCAGCGTGGTGACTCCTGGCAGCCATAGTGTCTTTGTTTCTGATGCATCCAGCCATGTGCAATGGTCAGAGATTCTGCTTTGATTAGCTTGATCATCAATGCTTAACATGATTCAAGGGAGCCCTGGTAGCACACTGAGTTAAACAATGGGCTGCTAACTGCAAGGTCAGCGGTTCAAACCCCCCAGCTGCTCTGTAGGAGAAAGATGAAGTTATCTGTTCCTATAAAGATTTACAGCATTGGAAACTTTATGGAACAGTCCTGCTCTGTCACTCTGCTCTGTCCTGTGAGATCATCGTGAGGCAGATTTGAGTCGATGGCAGTGGGCTTTTGGTTTGTTTGTCTGTTTAATGAGATTAGCACAATATCGGTGTATCATAGGGTGTGCAGCAATTATATCTACACCTGACTGAAAGGATTAAGGGATGAAGCATTTCCTCATGGGAGCTAGAGACAAAGGAAAAAGTCCCAGTCAGCCTGAAGTGACAAAACCCATAGTCAGCAAAGTCAGAATTTTCACAGCCCTGAGGCTCAGGGCCACTAGGGGTGGCTCCCTCCCCGTGCACCTCGTCCCTTCTTGCTCTCCTGGGTGAGCTGCTCATGAGTCTTCCAGGACAGAGCAGGACGTCACCAACAGCTTATTGTTTGGCCGTTTACACAGCGCATGCATGTATGTGATCCGAATCCCCTGTAATAAGGGGGTTGGGGTTTTATAATGGGAAGTGGAAATCATAGGAATGTGTGTCACAGATTGGTAAGGCCTGAAACCAATGCTGGGGCTACATCTCCGGCTCTAAGTCTGCAGTGCTTTGAACCCAGTACACTTACATTTTGTATGGAAAGAACATCAGGTTCATTAAACAATATAGCCAGTGTTGTAAGGACCCTGCAGGTGGTTTGCCTAAGCAGGAAAGAGTCATCTGCATCAGAACTGCACCCAGGGCCCATCCTGCTCATTTCTGAGAACCAGGGAGAAGACCGAAGGATTTACATCTCAGGGATATTGACGAAGGTTGCATACAATGAATGATTCACTTACTCCTCAAAACGACTCAAGGAGTGGGTTTCATTGTCCTCAAGTTCCAGATAAGTTACCTGGATCCTAGGAAGGAAAGAGCTCAAGGTTACCCACTTCAAGCGCATTGATTAGAAGCTTGGGTCATTGGAGAAAGACAATGTAATTGATGGTTCCACTCTTTAGTATAATCCATAACACTATACCATTATATAACACGGTGTCTCCGTTTCCTTATTTGTACCAGGGGATAATGCTTGCATGTATCTTCTTAGGTTATGGAGATTTTACGTCTTAATCCATGTAAAGAATTCAGTACACTATCTGGTACTGGTTAAGTCTCAAGGTTGTTCGGAGGCTTCCGTCACTTCCAAAAATAGAGGCCTGTGTACAACAGAATGCAACATTGACCGGTCCTGCGCCAGCCTCACGATTGTTATGTTGGAGCCCGTTGTTGTAGTCACTGTGTGAACCCATCTCACCGAGGAGGGCTTTCTCTTTGTAACTGTCCTTCTACTTCACCACGCGCGCTGCCCCTTCCAGGCATGGGTCTCTTCTGGACAGAGCTCATCAGGGGGTGTCTCATCCTGCTTACTTCTAAGGAGGCTCCTAGTCTATTTCTTCCAAGACAGATCTGTTGGTCCTTCCGGGCAGTCCACGGTACTTTTAATATTTGTTGCCAGCACTGTAATTTAAATGCATCAATTCTTCTCACAATATGGTTCTCCAGAATGGATATTTACTTCACGTAAATTAATGTGAGTAAAACTGGAAACTCTCATTATATATTACCCTAGCTATTTCAGATTGCATAGTGTGTTAGTCTGGGATGACTAGAGAAACAAATCCAGGGAGACTCATATGTGATAAGAAAGCGCTTTATATAATGAGTAATTGTATATTAAGAAAACATCCCAGCGCAGTCCAGGTCAAGCCCATAAGTCTGATTTTAGCCCATATGTCCAATACCAGTCTATAAATTCCTCTTAAGACTCATGCAATACATGCAATGACACCGAATGCAGGAATATCCCAGGCCAGTGGCTGGAAAGTCTTATGCATCCAGTGGCAGTGGAAACATCTCAGTGCTGGTGTGGCTCTCCACGTGGCTCCTCCGGCTCCAGGCCTCTGGCTCCATCAGTGTATCTCCATGTGGCTTGTCAACAGGAATATGAAACAGGGAAAGAGTATGTCCTGCCTCCAGGAAGGAAGACGAAACAGAGAGTGTCTGGGTCTGCTTCCAGCGAGGTAGTTATCTCCATCGTGCCTAAAATGCGGTCATCAAGCTGTGACCTGATTGACAGGCCAGACTCCATCATTCCTTCGCAAGTTGACAGGAGTGTATGTAACTGTCACACATAGAATTAATTAGAGTTAAGAAGTTACTTATATTTTCTTTTCTCCTAGGGGAGTCTTGATGACGTAGGGTTACACATTGGACTGAGATCTGCAGGGTCAGCAGTTTGAAACTACCAGCTGCTCTGAGGGAGCAGCTTTCTACTCCTGTGAAGAGTTACAGGCTTGGAAACTCACGGACAAGGCGACCCTGTCCTTAGGGTCACTATGAGTTGGTATCTACTCAATGGCAATGAGTTTGGAGCTTTGGGTTTTTCAAAGGACCTTCCTATGATCATGACTTAATTTTAATATTTTGTTTTGTTTGCTTGAAATTTGTGTTTTATCTGGACACACATCTTCCTTCTGTCGCTCTATTAGGACCTCGTGAGGTTAAGGGACTGAGCAATCATATGAAGGGTAGGTCAGGGATTGGCACTCCTTAGAGTATTCAGCTACAGCCATGTTTTTAACCAGATAACCCAAGCAATCAGGATTGAGGGGCAGTATTAGAGAAGATGATGCCATTACCATATTTCTACACATTAGGAAAATCTCTCCAAATGCCAATTGATGATTTTTATACTGAGGTCAGTACTGAGTTGATGGCGATATGGGCCAGTCTGAGGTAGTTGACGGCTGTTCTATTTTTCAAGCAATTCTGGAAATATCCCCTACTATTATAACTTACCTTTTGAAAACTGGGAAAGGAAAAATGATCTCCCACTCAGAATTTGCTGAGAACTGCATTCGGGCTATCACTTGGGCAGCATGAGATGGTTGAAAAGCAAATATTTTACAGACAGGGAGCATGTGCTCCTTGTGTCATAAAAGTCTAATAAGAAAAATGAAATTTTACCCCGGCCTTTTCTTCTAGAAGTGAGCAAGGGTGGAGCTTCCACTCCTGTAGCGTTGCAGTCTGGGGAACTCAGTCTCACAGGCACAGTTCTGCCCTGTCCTGTAGGGCTGCTGGCGGGAGGGTGGGGGGGAGGGTGGGTTGATTCCAGGGTACCGAATTTTGTTTTTCTTTTAGAAGTGGCCAGTGTACGCATGCACGTTCCTGAAGGCCCTGTTCTTGAAGAAACGTTGATAAGCTGCCTTCAGGCGTGTGAGACACTGTGGTAGTTATATACTCTGGTGTCCATTTGGGATTTGAGAGGATGAAGAGTGAAGGGGTGGAGTCTAGCCTGTCAATCAGGTCATAGCCAATCAGGCCTCTGTGTGGGCATGGCCTTCTCCTGAGAATTCTGGGAATTCCTGTTTTTCCTCCTAGGAGGCGGGACAGACGCTCTCTCTGTTCACTCCCTGGGAGACATAGCAGCTGAAAAGACACATGGAACTACACTAGTGCCCGGAGCTGGAGAAGCCACATGAAGCTACCCTGACACAACCAGACCTCTGTAGCCAGAGAAGCCCCATAGAGACCCCTGCCAGCATTGAGATGCTTACAGCACCACTGGACCCAATGACTTTCTACCCACTGGCCTGTGATCGTCTTGCATTTGGCGTCTTTGCACATGTTTCATGAGTCTGAAGAGGACTTTATAGATTGCTATTGGACATATGGGCTAATATCAGACTTGGGCTTGGACTGGACTGGGTTGGGATGCTTTCTTAATGTACAGTTAATTTCCCTTTATATAAAACTCTCTCTTATACACATGAGCTTCTATTGATTTGTTTCTCTAGTCTACCTGGACTAACACAGACACCATCTGCCCGGTACAGGCATCAAACCTCTGACCTTGGTCTTATTAGGACAAAACACCGACCAAACTCACACTCCCTTAAACATAATTATAGTGAGCTCAGAGTTGGCTTGCAAGTTATATTTCTCAGTCTTGACCAGTAATACAAAATCATGTCTCTCCTCACTTAACTATGGTGAATGGTATTAGTTGATTCCAAAAGCAATACTTGAATTTCGTTGTGTAAAGCTAAAAGTAGCCTCAGATAACAAATGGAATCGCCTTTCCCCCCCAAATCACAGTGCTCTTTAAAACGTGTGTTTGCTGCCATTTAAGGCCCGGCTGCTATTGTCACAATTGCTTATAGGTTTCAGGCTAGTGATGACTTTGAAATCTGACTCTTCTCAGCAGAAAGGCATCTGCAGCCTTTGGCATAAAGATGATAATCTTTGGCCTTCCTGTGGCAAGATTTACAGCTGTGACCCAAGGCTCTATTTCTTTGGGCATGTAGTCACTTTCAGTTACCAGGATGATTGCTCTGAATTACTAGGTCAGTGTGAATCGCCTCAGTAATGTCAGGTTCGTGCTTCCCAAGGGCTGGGCAGCATTAGGGACACGAAACAAAGTGAATTTTAATGTCTTCAGAAGGCAGGGCTCTGATATATGAGCCACCTTAGCAACACTGAATTTCTACGGTGGGGGATTTTAACACCAGTTCTTAACCTTTTCCATGCGCTCCATCCTTTAATGCATGAAATATATGGATGAGTTCACTTTTAATTAACTGAGTGTGTCTGAAGAGATGAAGAGGCAGTGTTGCAAACTAGCTCTCTTTTTTTGGTATGCCTGCTACTTTATTTTATTTTTCTTGTTCAATTGGCCTTTTATTTATTTATTTTTAAAATAAAGGGATTCATGGGGACCTCGTCAAAATATCACATAATTCAATAGTCCAATCTTCTCCAGACGAGCTGTATGATAATGCCCACAATTCATTTTAGAACATTTTCTTCTCTAGGGCCCGCTCTCTCCTAAAATGATCCCAAGTGGGAATTCTAGGGAGAGGGATGGTGCCAAACGGTCTAAAACAATGTCCTGTGGCTCTCTAGCCTCGCTCGCATCAGCTGAGCTGGATTCTTCCTCCTGGGGCAGCTCAAAAGAAACCTTTTCTTTGTTTAAAATTCGTAACTATATCCAATCGCAAGAAACTCTGGTAGTTTTATTTAAAAAACGATTTTTAAATCGCTTTATTGCCATAGACTTCGCCTATCTTAAAAAAAAAATCATTTAGTCATTGTCAGGCAGATTTAAGTAACCCGCTTGCTTGGCTTCTTTGCGTTTGTCTGTGGCCGACGCTAGGGGGCACTCGAGGGTTGTCTTTGCTCTGCTGAGGCCCGAGCGTTCCCAGGTCCCCCGCACATTCATTACCTCCTCTGAAGAGCAAACACGCTCTTTAAACAAAGGGTCCCCGTAGTTGCGCAGTAGTCCTGTTTTTATATTTATAGTCATGTAATCAATATGTTGGAAGAGTAATTAATTTTTAACCTCAATCCACAGGCAGAATCGAATGTCAGTGGAGTTAATGGATGGAGCAGGCTTCACTATTCTAAAGTAAGAGGACAGAAAGCTGGGGAAAAGAAGTGGCGGGTTGTAAACAACTGTGCCATCACACGCCATCTTGGCTAATCATAAAGTGACTGTGTAATGTGATCAACGGCTCTCCTCATCACAGCTGTGGTTTCTGTTTCAGTCAATTGTACCCAGCACGATGGCAAATAGCCTGGTGAATGGGTCTTCTACCTAGTTTCCTCTGCCGACCGATGCTGTTGGAGATTTATTCTAAATAATAGTTCTGATTTTGTCGCTGTTTTGAAAGCCTCTGGTTCCTCCTTATTCCTTACATGTGTTCTTGTCAGTTCTGATGGGGTCTGACCAATCCTCCTGGAGAGCTCCCGGGCCTGGAAGGCCACCCCAGCCAGTGCCACCTTCAAGCTCGTTGGTATGTTTGGGTCCATGGCTGCAGCGGTTGTGTAGCTCTTTCTAGCCCCGGGGGCTCATCCCGGGGCTGTACTGGGAAAGATTCTGTTGTGATCCAGAGGATTTTCTTTGTCTAATTTATAGAAATCGGTGGTCAGGCCTTTCTCCTAATCTGCCTTGGTCTGAAACCTCCATTGAATTCTATCCTCCGTGGGCGATCTTACTGGTCCTTCAAATACCAGCATCAAAGGAATACACGTGGTACAAGCAACCGACAGACTAGTGGCAATTATTGTTTTGTGGCGAGGTTATTTATTTAAAAAAAATAGTTTTGTTGAAATATAACAAACATAGCCTATCATCCCATAGTTCAATTGTATTAAGAAAGGGTGTGCTTCCATCACCACAGCCAACTTTGGAGCATTTTCTTCCTTCTTGTACCCATTGCTCTTGAGTCCCATGCCCCACCCCTTCTATGTCTCCAGGGGATTATTAACCCTGTTGCTGTCTTCATAAATCCACGCAACCCAACTTCCGTATACAGGGAAACCTACGAAACAAAGACAAAAAAACAAAAAGGAAAAGAGACCCAGCAACAAGGACCACCTAAAACAGAGAAGGACCCCATTGAAAGAGAAAAAAAAGGCAGAAAATATTTAAAAAACAAAAACAGTAAATTCAAAATGGGCCGAAGGGGAGATCTCATGAGAAGGTGTTGCCGTCCAGTCTGACTACAGCCACTCACATCTCCTTTACATGCTCTTTGCTGGATGTTAAGACTACTTACATTCCTCGATCATGATCCATGGGAATTCACTGGAGACTCAACCCATGTAGGCATCCTGCAAACCGATGTGGACTTTCACTATCATCTTTAATATTCCCCAAACTGGGTTTAGAATTTAGGCTCCGGCACTGTTCCCGTCTCCGGGTTTGGATTTTATTCTTTATAATCTTTGGGTCTACAGAGGCTGGTGTGCTTCTTCTGTGTGGAGTTGCCTGGTGTGCTTCTTCTGTGCGGAGTTAGCAGACTGCTTACTTAGATGGCTACTTAGCGTGGTATTGAAGGTGCAGGGGCAGTGAATGATGTCATGTGACTCTTCTCGCCTAAGTCTCTAACTCTCACCACACGACCTTTCCCAGCATGGACTGAGAACGAAGGTGGCAGAAGATACTGATAGGATTCACCTTTGAGTAATTATGAACAGGATTTCCTAGAGTGCCATCCTTCTGTATATACAACTCAACCCTGATAAATAACTCAACCCTGAGCATTTCTCAGTGGCATTACAATTATGTTCTTTCAAGAGAAGCAACAACAGTACCATTTCAATGTTGTATCCCACACAGGAGGTTCTAGATGGATTCTCTCTAAGGACAGGGAGTGGCATGCCACAGCTGAGCAAATGGAAGCCAAAAGGACCAAGGGCCCACATTCTTTTTTTTTTTTTAAGTAATCATTTTACAGGGAGCTCTTTTTTTTTTTTAACTGGGAGCTCTTACAGGTATCGTTAACAATTCATATTTCAATTAGATCAAACATAATTGTGCAGTTGCTGTCACCATTGGTTTTGTAGCATTTTCTTTCTTCTTGAACTCTTTGATATCAGCTCCTCATTATCCCCTCCATGCCCTGCCCCCAGGAACCCTAATTATAATATTATATATTACCATTATTATTATTTTTCTATATCTTACATCCTCCAATGTCTCCTTTCACCTGCCCTTCCATTGTTTGTTCCCCTCGCATGTGGTTATAGAGTGCTCGTTGCTATCAGTTCCCCCACCCCCCTTCCCTCCTTCTCTTCCAGGACCTTCAGGGAATCATTGCTCCCTTTACTGTTTTGAAGGGTTATCTATCTTGGATTTCATGCATGGAACCATCTTAATTATACAGATGGACTTATGCAGGTCTGACAAGAATAATGAGGCGAAACAAAGCCCATAATGGTAAAGTGGAGGAAATATTACAAATCTAGAGGATAGTTATGTACTTCATCAGTGTTAGACTGCACCCTGGAAATATCACCTTTCCGTGTGGCCCTTCTGTGAGGGACTGTCCAATTATTTTACAGGTGGGTTTTGGATCTCCACTTTGTTCACACTCATTCATATAAATTTTATGCTTGGTTTTGAATTTCTGATACCTATTCCCATGGGCACCTCATGATCACACAGGCTGGCATGCTTCTCCCATGTGGACTTTGTTGCTTCCTTAAAAGGTGGTCATTTGTTTAATTTCAAACCTTTAAGACCCCAGACACTATATAGCTGGGCACCATCAGCTTCCTTCACCACATTTGTTTATGCACCCATTTTGTCTTCAGTGATTGATCAGGAAGGTGAGTACCATACAGTGGAAGGGCCCACAGTTTTTAGCCCTCTCACCAGACAGCCCCATCCTAACATTGTCCAACCCACTTCTCCAGATGATGAGAAAATAGGCAAGATCCTTTTTATAGGCATGATGCTCACAGTAGATTGTACACCAAGACTCATTACCATTAAAGGCACATTAAAGACAGGACTATCGTTCCCCAAAATATTATCATATTAAAATTTCTTGTTACTAGCAATTCTTATATTTCTCTTTTGCAAATATGATTCTCTCCAGGTATAATATGATATTCCTAAGTCCAACTCAGATGTATCTTTCTCCTAAAACCTTCTTCAACCTCTTCTACAATAATGATGGCCATGATCTGCTAATTTCTTAATCGACGTATCTATTAAAATAGCTTATAATTAGGCTCCATGTCCTATCCTTCTTTTCTAATAAAGCATAGATGTTATACAAATTTCTCAATTTCCATATCCCTATATTGCCTAACAATATGTTTTATGCAACACAGGTGAAATTGTAACTGTTATTCAGTTTATTGGAGTTGGATAGGATCAGACTAGATCAAATGACCTACATTAGATGGAAGAAAGAAGTCTGGCACCCAATATCAGGGATAGCTCTTTTTTTTTTTTTTAAACATTCATTAAAGAGGAAGATTCTTAAATGACTTGCTTTATAAAAAACACTGGCTGATATTGGTCTTGCATACAATTGTGAAAGAGACTATTAGTTTCTGTCTCATTCAAGGTCCCTGTAATTGCACTGTAGTTCTATTTTTACATTTATAGCCTGTGGTAGTTACATAATCTGTTGTCAAGTTGAGACTTAAGAGTGAAGGGGTGGAGTTTAGCCTGTCAATCAGGTCAC
>NW_022103920.1:28546982-28547995 GCF_000313985.2 Echinops telfairi
AGTTGAGACTTAAGAGTGAAGGGGTGGAGTTTAGCCTGTCAATCAGGTCACAGCTTGATGACCTCAGTTGGAGGTGCTATGAATATAAAATAGCTTGCTGGAGACAGGACACAGAGAAGCTCATTCCCTGAGAGCTATTTTATATTCATAGAACCTTACTGACAAGGAGCCTGATGGAGCTACTCTGATGCTGGAGGAGCCATGTGGAGACCCACACCAGTGTTGAGATGCTTCCACCACCACAAGACTTTCTACCCACTGGCCTGTGATCTTCCAGCATTCGGCACCATTGCATGTGTCGCATGAGTCTGAAGAGGAATTTATAGACTGGTATCAGACATATGGGCCAATATCAGATTTATGGACTTTATCTGGACTGGGCTGGGATGTCCTCTCAATATTCAATTGCTCTTGTATATAAAGCTCTTTCTTGTACACATATGCATGTCTATGAATTTGCTTCTCTAGTCTACCCAGACTAGCACAGCCCAACACGCTTTCTTCTTGAATAGAATGCCGACTTCTGGCTTGGCACATTGCGGCCAAGAGGAAAGGGCTCCATTTGCTAGTCAGCCGTGCACCTAGGGATGACTCTGAACCCTGCATTCTGGCCCAATAGATTAGCCCAAACATTTGGCATGTCTTTTAGGAAGGTTCCTAAGGGCTGCAGGAGAATGGCAGGGCCTTCTACTCCTGTGAACAGTTAGTCTCAGTCCTAACCTGTCCTACAGGGCTGCTGTGAGTTGTCATAGAATCTGTGGCAGTGAGTTTGGTTTTGGTTTTAAGGGAAGCGGGATCCCCGGTGGCGCAGTGGTTAAAGCACTCAGCTGCAAGTAAGACGGCCAGTGGTTGGATTCTCTCTGCCGCGCCATGGGAAAAGGATGGGGCAGTCTGCTTTCATTGTGATTTACAGTCTGGGAAACGCTATTCTTTCCTAGAGGATCGGGCTGAGTCAGACGTCACTTGACTGTAGTGGACTGGTTTTCTTTAAAAACAAACAAACAAGAAAGTCT
>NW_022103920.1:28548095-28564798 GCF_000313985.2 Echinops telfairi
GGGGGGGGGTCACCACCACATGAGGAACTGTATGAAAGGGTCGCGGCATGAGGAAGGTGGAGAACCACTGCTCTAGGCCTTCCTGGAAGAATTCGACACTCTTTGATTTACACCACATCACATGGTAGTTTTATTGTCCTCAGGGGGCTCAAATTGTGTTTTCTCTTAAACATTCTTTAAGCTTTGGGAAGAAAAAGAAGTCTGAATGGATATGACCAGAACTGTGGGGTAGATAGGGCAAAGTTTTCCAATGAAATCCTCATAGGACAGCTCTTGTTACTCTTGAAGAATGAACAGGTGTGCTGTCATGAAAAAAAATAATCACTGAGCACCATTTTCCTGATCTTTTCTTCACTGATGCTGTTTTCAATTATTTTTTAAAATTATTTGATTGGGGGCTCATACACTTCTCATCACAATCCATACATACATCCATTGTGTCAAGCACATATGCACATTTGTTGCCCTCATCATTCTCAAAACATTTGCTCTCCCACTCTATCCCCTAATATCAGTTGCTCATTTTCCCCCTCCCTCCCCACTTCCCCCTCCCTCATTAACCCTTCATAGTTCATAAATTATTATGGGTTTTTCATAAGTTTCCCTGTCTTCTTTTCCATAGGCCCTCCTGATCGTCCAGTGTCCTTGGAGAAAATCTACCAAGACAATCCCATTGGATTCCCCTCCAAACAGTCACCGTCATGGTCTGAGCTGCCCACGCTTCTTTCAGTTTAACTGACCCAGAAGATCTTCTCCAAAGCCAGGGTTTGGATCGGACTTTTCTTTCTTTCTTTAATTGAAGGCATCCTGCCGGGACACTAAGGTAAGTGTCTTATTGAGGGAACTTGTCTGCAGCCAGGAACTGACCACGGAGACAAGTTTAAATACATTTTGTTTAGAATAAACCTGTGTGTGTCTGACCTAGAACTTTAGTAGCAATACTTTTTACTTACTATGGGGTCTTCAGAGTTCAATTATTTAACTAATTGCCTCAAAACTCACTTTTCTTTACTTTAATTTATTATTCTGTCTGTGCATAAAGGACCATTTCCTTTTTAAAACAGTGTTGTTTATACCCTTATGAACTAGTGAATTTCTTTCCAACAGTTTCTTTGGGGCCATGTAGATATGGCTTAATTGTAACTGCAATAATGCTGTTGTTTCAAAGGGAGAGACCTTTTTTTCTTACAAAAATGTGAAAGCGAGAAAAAAAATATCAAACCCAACCGAAACCTCTACCTCATAGAGTGGGAGCGTATCTGTTTTTCTTGGTAATATTTCATTTCCTTAGGAAGCATATTTTCTTCTCCTTTCCATTGTCAGCAGACAAAAGAGATACAATTAAATCAAGGAAACCTGGCAGGGCTGATTTTGGAAAATAAAGTGAACCCAGTTTCAGAATTGAACAAAGAGCGACTATAAGCTGTTGGAAAAACACTGCCCTGATGAGAGGCATGTGCAACTTCTTTCATGGTAGCGCAGGACACCGCCTTGGGCCTGCATTTGTCTTTACCTTTGAAAGGGAGGCAGCATGGTCACCCTCAAATGTTGAACTTGAAAAGGACGTGGGGTCAGCTAGCAGGGTGTTCCCAGAAGCCTGGACTGGAGGTCTGGGACAGATGAACGAACTACTTTAGCCAAGAGCTCTTTGATTCTAAGTACAAATTTATATAAACAAGTCCAGCCATTGTGTTGGATTGAATCATGTGGCTAGAGGAACACTGATGAATGAGTTTTAAAAAAGATTCTCAAGTAAATAATAATGAGCTCTGTTGCTAATGGAAAGATTGAAGGTAGGAGTCCCCCACAAGGGCCTCAAAAGAAACACCTTGTGATCAATTTCCAAAAATATAGCCTTTGGAAATTATTGAGCACCGTCTCCTCTCACACCACGGAGTCACCATGGTTAGAATCACTTAATAGCAACTGGTTGGTTGGTTTGATCCTAATAGCACCTTATACTCCTATTGGATGCTACCTCACCACAATATTAAAATATTTGCAAGCAGTACTGTGCGGTATCATTGTCTTTATTTTTTTACGAATGGAGAAAGCACACAGTAAAAAGCCGAAGTGACATTTCAGTTCCTGTTGTTGGGTGTCGTTGAGTAGCTTCCCCTTTGAAGCAACCCCGTGTCCAACAGAATGAAACCCTGCCTGGCCCTGCCCCATCCTCCCCATTGCTGTTCTGTGTGAGCCCCCGGTGGTAGCCATTGTGCCAATCCGTCTCATTGAGGGTCTCACTCTTTCTTTGCTGCCCTTCTGCTTTACCAAGCATGATGTCTCCCCCCCCCCCCCCCCCCGGGACTGGTTTCTCCTGATAACATATCCAAAGTACATGAGATGAACTCTGGTCATCCTCCCTTCTAAGAACTACATTCAAGCTGTATTTATTCTAAGACAGAAGTTGATACTGGCAGCAAGTTCATACAGGTAGCAAGTTCAAAGAAGTAACAAGTTCATACAGGTAGCCAAAGTCAGACTAGACTAGACCCCAATTCCTCAGATAAGGTGGTACCGACTAAAGAGAATAAACACAATTGATATCTGTTTTCCTGACTTGCTATATATTTTTGTGGATGGTGTCAAACTTAGATCTTTCCTGGAGATAATTTTGCTCTAGAGTCTTCCATGTTGAATACATACTTTTTTGACTTGGAGATTAGAAATAATAACAGTACAAGTAAAACATTCTAGCACTCCATAGATACTGCCACCACTTGAGAACTTTGCAGGTGCTGTTTGAATCCACTTTGCTCAGATTTATGGGGGATTTCCATTTTACAACTGTGAAAACGGGCTCAGGAAGACCTAGTAACTGTTCCAAAAGCCACACAGCTGGGAGGCTGTGGAAATAATTCAAACCTAGAATGTCTGATTCCAAAGCGAGGCCATCGAACCTCGATGCCATATCAACTTTATCCAGAACGAGTTTGGACTGGGGTTGGGGGCTGTCCATCTAGTCGCTGGATGACCATGACCATGACATGCTGGCTGTCCTTCTCGGAAAACAAGATCTACTTATTCCTCTTGAAGTGCATAGTATATTCAAAATTCTTCACCCAAACCATAATTGAAGTGCCTCAATCCTTCAGTCCTCCCTAGTCCCTGGCCAGCTTTAATGGGCATGTGACTGAAGCCACCATGGCTCAGATCCAGCACACTTCAGTCTCAAAATGACATCTCCCCTTTTTCTTTTTTCCCCAAATACTTTTATTGGGGGCTCTTACATCTCATCATAATCTACACATTCCTCCAGTGTGTCAAGCACATTTGCACATATGCTACCATCATCATTTTCAAAGCATTCTCTTCCCACTTGAGCCCGATATCAGCTCCCCATTTCTTCTCCCTCCCTCCCCTGCCCGCCCTCCCAACATCTCCCTTTTTTCACACTTTAGAGATGGGCTCCTCCCCACCCCTGCACATTTGTCCAAAGTACTGCTCAAATTTTGGGGTGTTAATTGTGGATCCAAGAATCATGCAATCTTTGAGGACTTCCACCTTTTCTTCCTTGATCATGGTATTGCTTCCAGGTCTAGTTGAGAGGGTTTGGCTTCTTTGTGTGGAGGTGTCACCGGTGTGGGCGACTAGGCTGTGAACGGCACCAGTAACTGCTTCACGTCCTCTTCTCTTCCAGCAGGCAAGGAAGGTTGTGCCATCTGCAGACCCCAGCTTGTTAAGGAGTTCTTCCAATCCCGAAGCCCATTCTTCTTCACATAGCCCATTGTCTCCGAGTCTCCACTCAGCATACGGATTTAAAAACATGGTGACATTGTTAGAGCTCTCTGGAGCTAGATCCATACCTCGGTCCTTGGCTCTGTGTGAGAAAGAATTCACGCCGAAGCCTGGTTTGTGATCGAAGTGAGTTTTATGAAAGTTAGAAGAAGTTTCAGGTTTACATGGCACCCGTGGGGCTCCTCCCGAATATGCGGCCTGGTTGGAAGCTGCTCAGAGTCACGCAAGAGTGTCCCAAAGTCCTGCCAAAGCTCTCTGGGCCAAAGTTCTCTCTCTTTCCCTCGACTCCAGGCTTCTGCCTTTTCAAGGATTCCACGGTAGGCGTGGTGGACGACCCCTGATCTACCCCATTGGCGAATTGAATTCACCTGGCCTAGGTGGGCCAATTCAGGTTCACGCCCACCCATGCCTACCAGGGAAACCTGAGCCTCTGGGCATGTGTAGTGCAACACTCCTCTGTTCCCATAGCTTGGACCTCTGGGCACGCGTTAACGTACAGTCCCAGCTCTAGCTAACCTACCTAACAACATGACACAACTCTTTCCATTCTTTTTTTGTTTTTGTCCAATGTCTCTTTTTCTCAGTGACAGTCTGGGTTTGTTTTGGTCAGATTTATAAAAAATGTGTACTAGAACACACATAGGGCAAAGTATGTAAAACCAGCTGTATAGCTCAATTCACTTTTAGAAAGTAAAAGACAGGTCACCACCATCTAGGTCAAGAAACAGAATATTCAGAGTATTCCAGAAAGTTCCCTGTACATGGGGTCCTCTCTCCCTGCTCCCCACCCCAGCTTCCCTGTAGCCTTAAAAGTCTGTTTCTTTTGGTGTGAACACCATTTTTCTTCTCTTCTTTTCTAATGTAGTATTTGTCTTTATGATATTGACTAACTTGGCCGAGCATAGTATCTCCCACATTCGTCCATGTCCTGAAGCGTTTGGCAGTTTCACCCTTGTTTTTGAGAGATGCATAATATTTCACTGAATGGATGGACCAGAGTTTATCCATCTGTCCATAGCTGGCAGTTTGGTTATTTCCATCTTTTCACCATTGTGGCTGGCGCTATGATAAACAGGTGTGTGCACACATCTGTTCATGCTTTGTTCTTTATTTCTTTGATATATATCAGGTAGAGAGATTACTGTCATATACATTTTTTTTCTTTGCATTTGTTTAAGGAAGCACCATTCTATTTTCCATAATGGCCATACGATTCTGCAATCCCCTCAGCAGTGTATGAGTATTCCAAATTCTTCACATCCTCCCCAGCATTTATTATTATTATTATTAAATCTGGGGTCAGTGCCAGTGTGAGGCGGTATCTCATCATGGTGTTAATTTGTATTTCTCTTAAAGCCAATGAACAGGAGCATTTCTTCACATGATTGTTGGTCACCTGGATGTCATCTTTGGCGAAATGTGTGTTCACGTCTTCTGCCCATTTAAAAATTATTTTTCTTATTGAGGTGTTGCAGTTTTTAGAAATTTTTGAGATTAGTCCTTTATCTGCTTTATTCTTACTAAGTCCCACCCCTCCCCCAATCTGCGGGCTCTCTTTTTACTCCTTTGATGAAATAAATGTGTTTTTAGGAGGTGCCAGTCCTGTATATTGTATTCTGTAGTGTGAGTGTTTTTCATCATGCTCGGTAGTGTGTTTATACCTTATCTCAGGGTACTTAAATTTCTCTCTAGTTTTTCATTGATGATCTTTTTAGATTGAGGGTATTTAAGTCTTTAAACTGCCTGAACTCATGTTTGTCGGTGGTGTGAGGTAGGGTCACCTGTTTCATTCTCTGGCAGGTGGAGATCCTATTTCCCAGCACCATTTGTTGAGAAGACTACTCCTTCCCCATTGATTGGCACACATATTTCTTGATTTTAAATGACGTTGTACCCCCTTGTTCTGTTCAAAGGGTCTATGTACAAGTTCCATGGGAGTCCAATGAAATGTTCAGAACGCTCCCATCTTTGCAATATTATCAATAACTTTTTAATGGCTCACACAATCCAATGCACTTGCAAAATCAATACATCACAGACATTGTCTGTAGAATCCTTCAATAGTGCAACATAAGGCTTGAACTTTGATGGCACAATAATTGTGCACTTGGGTGCAAACCAAAAGGTTGGCAGTTCAACTCCCTCCGTGGTTCTGAGGGAGAAAGGCCTAGGGATCAGCTCCTATGAAGAATGTCCTGAAGTATTTGGGTTCAGATCAGATGCACAGTGGGATCTTTAGGGGAGCTTATAAGAATTCTTATCCTTGTGGGGAATGAGAATGGGAGGGGAGGACCAGTGGTTACTGTATATGCTTCTGTTCAGTTAAAAAAATCTGTCCACGAGGGCATATAAGCAAATGAAATAAAGAACGGAGGCCAGCAGCATCCATGAATTGACAGGGATTTTCAGGCAGGAAAGTGATGTAATCAGATACATATTGCTGGCGGCTGGTCAGCTGTTGGACTAATCCTGGGGTCAGATGTAGAGTTAGGACTTCTAAGCCAAGCATAATTTGGAGACAGTATTCGAAAGCCCACATGTAAGAGCCTACCTTTTCTTCAGAGCAGAGTATTTAAAGTTACTCAAAGCAGTCATCACGTGGGGATACGCAGCCAGCCTACAGGAAAGGAAGCTAGAGTTTCACTAACAAGCTCCTGGGTCCGTAGAACTTCTCCTCCGAGTATTCAAAAGTGTTCAAAAGTAAACAACGATGAAGGACAGATATTTTCAGAGTCACAAGTGAATGGAAAACAGAAAAGTGAGGGAAGGGGCACAGGACCCATCTTTGCCCACGCCTTCTTTCCCAGGGTCCAGCCATGCTGGATGGCTTCAGGCCTGATTTCATCCTTTTGGGCATTGGAAACACTCATTTACTAAACTAACAGCAATGCATTAAGTAAGATGGAGCGCATTACCTTAGTCCATTAGCTCCCAGAGCCATTAATTCTCTGTGACTTATCCTGTAATGAGATCATCATCATCATCATCGTCGTCATCATCATCAATTAAGTTTATTTTGAGAAAAAACTAGAGGTTATTTTTTTCTTTTATCTCTATGTACTTTTATCACTGGATATTTTCTTTCCCAAACATGTTTTTAAATATTTTTGCAACAGGGGGGTGCTGCTGCTTTATCCAGCTGTCTCCCAGGCCGCCACTGCAGTGAATTTCCACTCTTTATATTTGAGGGTCAGCGCTTTAACAAAAACCTAGACATGGCTTTGCAGCAGTCATACCATGGGATTTGGGAGTTTCTGTGGTTTGTCTTTATTGGGGCTTCTGAATGGGACTCTGAAGATCACGAGGCTGACTGCATACTCTCCATCTCGGGGGGCTTGGGGGATTAATCAAGGCTTTGATTCGGGCGTGCCTTGTTTACAAGGACTGGCACCAGTGGGCTATATGGGAGCTATTTAGTCACAGTTGCAGGGAGAGGAAGGCCCGGCTGGACACTGATGGGAAGAGCAGATGTCCCCCCGGGGAACGGTCGCACATGGAGCAGTGAGGGCTTCTGCTGGCCAAGGGAGACTACGTATCACGGGCCCCCCCAAACTGTCGGAGTCAGACGCAGAGCGCAAACTCATAAAACAACTGTGCACATGATAAACAACCGAGACAGCTAGCTGAAAGACGGGGCTTCAGCATTCCAGGCCGCCCAATAAAAATAAGAACCGATATTACAGATCTCCTGGACCGTGAGGAGACAAATGGTCGAGGAGCTCGTGAAAAACAGTTCCAACGTGTTTGGATGCCAAAGATTTAGAAAGTTGATCTCCTTCGGCCTGGTGAGATTTTATACATTTTTGGCGTTCCAGCTGAGAGGGCTGAGGATTACTGGATGTTTCTGCCAGCCTGAACTCATGTGGTGCAAAGAATGTCCTTGTGACAGCGAGAAAGCGAAGCATATCAGACAAAGGGCCCTTTTCAAGGCAGGCTAAAGATTAATTGTTGCAATCTGGGTCAGTGCTTCCAAGTAATGTTCCGTGGCCGCAGTTTACATCCACTATTGTTACGTAAACAATGCAAGCATTCTGTGTATAGCCCCTCCCTCCCCATCCTAACAACACCCCCCACCCTCAAGTAGGCTGTGTGGTGACGTTTTATTTGCTGAAAACAAAACCAAAACAAAATGCTGTACACACCCCAAATATGGCCATTTTCACTCCAGAATTGTTCTACCTTGTTTCCCCGAAAGTTAGATATCCCCCCAAAATAAGACCTACCTACAGTTTTGCCTCTCGCTGAAATAGAACGCATCCCCTGAAAATAAGGCCCCCAGAAGCTACCGTAACTCTGGACTCTGGACCGTAGTTGGGGGTGGCCCAGCACAGCTCACTGTTGGCCGCAGCGCAGCCGGAGCAGACAGGAAGTGCGAGGTCTCTTTTAATAAAACAAAAAGCAATAAATGTGTACCGTATTCTTCTTCATGGAAAAATAAGATATCCCCTGAAAATAAGACCTAGTACATCTTTGGGAGCAAAAAATAATATAAGACACTGTCTTATTTTCGGGCAAACAGGGTAGTTCTAGAACGAGCAAGGTAGGGGCTTACCCTCTCCTGGTGCCTAGGGCCTGAGGCTTATTCTGTGCCAGAATGAGGTGCAGTGGGTGCTCTACCGACTCATGGCAGCCCTGTGGGTGTCAGAGTCAAACGAGCTCTAGTGCTCTAGGGAGTTCTCAGTGGCTGATCCTGCAGCAGCAACGCGAGGGCTTTCCCTCCCTGAAGTACCTCTGCGTAGACTCGAACCTCCAACTTTCCAGTTAGCACCTGAGAGAATTAACCCTAAGTGCCTCACCCGGCACTGCTGAGTCATATTCTAAATGGAGTTATAAGTAGAACTAGGTCTTTCTTTCTTTTTCTTTTTTTTAAAGAGGACGGATAGGATCTGTTTGGATGCTAATTTTATCAGGACTAATAGCGAACTAACTCATCTTTTCTATCCTACAGTTTTACCTGGCAAGTGAGGAGGCATGCGCCAGGAGACCGCAGACGCGTTCAGTAACGACACGGGAGGAGGCAGACATTCCTCCTCTTTCCAGTATTGGTTAAATATTTGCCTTGGAGCCAGTCCGGCACTAGTTGAGTGACAGGATAGTACGTCCTGTTAATGATGGGCTTTTCATTAGGGTAGATCTGCTTCTGCAATTTTCCTGGATTTCTGCTCCAGGGTCACATGGTAAGTCAATAGTAGTTATAAACTTCTCAGCGTCGAGATCAATACCTTTGGCTGACGTAATCTAGACCTCTGGTATAATTTACAACAAAGGACAGTTTGGGCAAGCCTCTGTTTTATTACCTTCAATTCACCAACTGAAATATTTCACTGGATTATGACAGAAGTTATTTTGAAATTTTTTTTTGATAGATAGCGGCTTGAGGTAGTCCTGAACAAACATGTCAGGTATGAGAGGAAAAACATTTTATGGAATGAAAAGCAATATGCAATTCTTAGGGGCAGAGGGTCTGCATACCTAGCAATCACCCCAAGGGCCCTAAGAGAGAATGTTGAGCATGTACCCATCCATGGGGACTGGATGACATGTATTTCTTAGGTAACTCAACAAGACTGTACTTAATGATTTATTGGATCTGAATCATCACTAGCAATCTAATGGGCAGCACAATGAACTATAAGAATCTACAGCCATGAATACAGAGACACGTGACTCCTGCTATTTCTCCTTCAGGTGACATGGCTGTAGTTCCAGTGGATGATTTGTGTGGACCCATATCCCTTGTATAGTCTAGATCTGAATGCTAGTCCGGAAGGATGGGCACTGGGCCATGGGGAGGGGTTTAGAGGGACTGTTTGGAGCTGCGAGAGACAAGCGCGCTGAGGCACGCCTCAGGTGTGCTGCACTGGGGAAAGGTGATGCTGTCTGGACACTGGGCTTGTCCTCCACCCAGTCAGGCCAGTGCTCCAGGATGAAGGGGTGTCATCACTCTTCATTTTCCACTGTG
Organism: Echinops telfairi; assembly: GCF_000313985.2. Taxonomy (NCBI): domain Eukaryota; kingdom Metazoa; phylum Chordata; class Mammalia; order Afrosoricida; family Tenrecidae; genus Echinops; species Echinops telfairi. The sequence goes on from NW_022103920.1 coordinate 28,557,796, forward strand.
TGAAAGACAGGTGAGGTAGGAGGTGGGGTGGGGAATTGGTCTTAAACACCTGTGGCAGAGTGGTTAAGCACGGGGCTACTCACTGCAGGGTCAGCAGTTCAAAACCACCAGCTGCTCTGCTGGAGAAAGACTAGGCTTCCTACTTGTGTTGAGAGTTCCAGTCTCAGAAATCACAGGGACCTTTCTACCCAGGGTCGCTGTGAGTTGGAAGTGGCACTGTGACAGCTGTATGTGTATGTGTGTGTGCTCTGGTTAAAATCTCTTTTAAGATTGCTCTTGTTAGGTGCCGTTGAGTTGGGTCGGCCTCCTAGCACACTTTACATGGCACAGTGGTCAGGTAGCCGGATTGGGGGTGGTTCCTCTCCATTACCTAGGGGGCCCCCTACAGGAATTTGGAAGCCAATAAAGGCTAAAGGGGAGGCGCAAATTCAAGCCCTGGAAGGCGGTATACCTGGGTGGGTCCCAACTAGGCCAGGTGGGCTTACTTCATCCAATGGGGTCAACCAGTACCATCGAGCACACCTCCCAGCTGGAAGGCACTAAAAAGGCTGGAAGTTTGAGAGCACCGAGCAATTTTCCAGTGCTCCTCTGATGGTCCCCCTCGGCCGGGCTCTCTCTCTCTGGCCTCAGGCCACCACATGGGCCTGCAGTGCCATGAAGGTGCTTGTGTTCAGGTACTGTAATGCCTTTTGTCCTTTATAAAAACCCACGTGGATCACAAACCACGCTTCGGCGTGAATTCTTTCTTGTGCGAAGCCCAAGACCGAGGTATTTCTCCCCCAAGAAACCTAACACAACCCCTGCCCAGTCTGGTACCATGCCCGGAATGTTTCTTATGTTTGAGCCGACTAATGCGGGCCAGTGTCAAGCCATCTCACGAGGGCCGCCTTCTTTTTTGCTGCCCCTCCACTTTACCAATCATGATGCCCTTTTCCGGGGGCTGCGCTGGCATCATTTGCCATTTGGTGTTTTCTTGGAGAAGTGAGATGCATTTTCATGGAAAAATCAGAGCCAGCAGCCCTTCAAGCCAAGAACCTGTTATCTTTTGGTCCATAGTGTCTCTGACAAAGTCACCTCTCAAATAATCGCTGGACCCAGACAGCATCTACTTCTCCCCAGTGCCCCTGAACCACCAGGGGTCCAGCTATTGCCTACAGAGTTCCCCTGGCCTTTGTGAACACGGACGTGGAGGGAGGGGGGCGTTCTCGAGTCAGAAGGATAATGAGATTCCGCTCACCAAGTTTTGCTCAATGAATCTGAAATTTAAATGAATTTCACTTTTCTCTCTGGGCATTGAGCGGGCCCTCACACTGACACGAGATTCCTTCTTCAATGAATATGGGGGAAGGGATGTAAAAATGTGTCAAAGGACAGCGGAGCGATGACCCTCAAGGAAATGGATGCACAGTGGCTGCAGCAAGGGGCTCAAACGTAGCATTTACGAGGACGGCACGGGCTGGGCAGTCTTTCCTTCTGTGGCACATACGGTCACTAGGAGTCCAAACTCACAGGACGGCACCTCATCACCTTCGACTCACCTCTTGACCTTGAACTGAACTGCCCACCGTTTGATCCAACCAGTTTTCAAAGGCACCCTAAGGAGACTAAGGCAAGTGTATTGCTGATTGCAGCAAACGATTTAAGTGCAGCTTATTTGGAATAAACCAGTGCACATATGAACGGGGGGTGGGGTGGGGTGGGGGGAATATAGTAAAAATGTAGTTTTGGAAACCCGAAGAGGTTCAAGTCTGTCCTATAAGGTCACGCTGAGTCAGAAGTAAGCGGTCAGCAGAGGGTTTGGTATTTTGTAGACATAAGTTTAAACGTAGGTCCTTCCTTCCAACTTCCCCAAAGGGCCACCAGATCCGTAGATGAAAGCGGTGGCTGACATAGCTTTTGAATTCTTTTACAAGAGCATACATGCAGCTGTAACCCGAAGGTGGTTTCTCTGGCAACTGGGGCCGAGTGAAGGGTGGGGACCGTGGAGCTGGGTGGACGGCAAGCATTGTTATGACAGGAAAGGAAGGCCACGCTAGGTCCCAATCTAGAGATTATTCCTGTGGGGACAGTGGAGTTGCCGCACTGAAGAAGTGAGCCATGCTCAGGGAAAGGCAGGTAAGGTAATTTGGCAACTCAGGACAAACCACTCTTAGAAAGACAGGGGCTTCCGGAGAGCCAGGGCTGCAAGCTCTCTTAGCTACTGGCCCCAGGCTCTCCTACTCCGATGTAAGGATTATCTCCGTGCAGCCCACTGAGCTCCATCCAAGGCTTCCTGTCCCCTTGTAAAGGGTGTAGGCCATCAAGTGCAACTACCAACAACGATTCTCAGGCTACAAGATGTTACATCACTTTATTTTAATTGTATGGTTTATAAGAACAACTATTCACATACAAAGTACCATTCAGCTCCACTGCAGGTCCAGGCAGCGACAAGTAGCTAATTCTTAGAAGTATCACTTACTCCCACAGTCTGTCCGGACACATTACTGTAAGGACAAGTTTATAAACAGCAAACACAGGTTCACACTGCCGCTCTCTTCAGCAGGTCCATGCAGGTGGGCAGTCCTGTGGGCGGGTGGTTTCAACCAGCACGGTCTCTCTTGATGTCCCGGATGCGTCCGTCCTCTTGAGGTTGCTTGGTTCTTTCCACAGAGCATGGTTCTCACTGCTATGGCCCTCCACAGTTTACACGAACCTCTGACCCAGGGTACTCTTCACACTTAGGAAACTGTGTGACGCTTGCGCTGGAATGCCTGGCCGCACCATTCCCTGGGTCTTAACTGGCAAGTCCCTCCTTTGTGAAGAGCTATTAGTTACACTTAGTCCCTCCCACAACAGGCACCCCGCCCAGGCGGTCAGCACAGCACACTCCTTCCTGGCTTGCTGTGTGCAGCCTTGGCTTCCAGTCATGGTGCTGCAATAAGGGTGGGGTGGATGGGCCATCAGCACATATTCTCATCACGATTTACAGCCATGGGACGTCACTCTGCCACCAATCCAAGTGTGACATACCTCCTTTTTTTTTTCTTGAAATGTTCACAGTGCAGAATGTTTGTGGCCTAGCAAAAACATCGCTTACATCACTAAAAATAAACATTCTTATAAAAATATAGTACTTTAAATGTTTACATCGACAAAACCAGTTGGCGTATCCGGTGCCACATGCACTATACAGTAGTACGCACAATATTCCATGGTACAAAACGGTAAAAGGTCCTGCCTAGAATAACTGGGGATGGAGCAAAATGGCTAGAACTTTCTACCGTCATTTCTTGTTTGCTCTGCAAAGAGGTTTGGCTTTGATACAAAATGTGTCCCAAAGTAAAACTGGATGCATCCAAAGCTTTACTGTCTCTCATTGTTTGTGGGGTGGGAAGCTGCCCCCAGAGAGACTAATGTTTCTAGCCCATGATTCGGTTGTTGTACCCGGTTAAGACCTGATGGGAACCACAGGGTTTTCCTGTCAGATATCTTCTGTTGTAAAATTATGCTGGGTCACCTCTAAAAATAGTGATCACAAATCACTTGTTCCATTTTCAGAGTCATCATTAAAAGAAAAGACATGGAGACAAGTTATCGAAAGAGCCACATGCCCTAGATCAGAACCACAGTATCGTTTTTCAAACAGCTGATTTTTAAGCGACAACTAAACATCTCAGTGTGACCCAGCTGCTTTATGAAAAATCTTAGCGTCATCTATGAACAATATATAAATACTATGCATTTGTGAAAAACACGTTTTGCACCATGCTATGCTGAAACTTGGAACCTTGTCTACGGGCATTCCACCAGTCGAAGGAATGTGTATATGCAACGTTTTCCAAGGGAATGTTTTCCGAGAGGGCAAATGGCAGTATTAGCAAGGAGACATACGGGAGACCGTGCGACCGACCGGCTCAAGGGCTTTGAAACTCTGGAATTCTACAGCAAGGGGCTTGGTCCATGGGCTGCCTATCTGTCCTCTTCTGGACTTCTGGGACCAAGAAGCCATCACCATTCTTTGCCTCAATTCTCCATAGAAAGCCAGGTGGGGTTCAGGCTTAAAAAAAAGTTTTTTTTCCAGTTATACACATCTTAAAGCAGACTCCATGTTTGTCCCTCAGGCAGGGACAAACCCTCCAGGTTTGTACAGCGGCAGCGCTGTAGTTGACCTGCAGGCGGCCAGTCGTGGGGCCCAGCCTCCACTGCCTGAGCTGACTCAGATGTTTTGTCAATTGAGAAATGAGTCACTGTTAAATAACAGTCTAAAACCTTAGAACAGTGCAATTTTGGCAAAAGCAAAAAAACAACAACAAAAAAGTCTGGTGGCCTTAAAAAGGCCAGGCAGTGAAAGTATTGGGCTGAATGCGGACTGTGATCAAGATGTTCCTCAGAGGGGAGGGGCTCCATCATGTGTCCACCTCGCCATCCACCGTGTCGTGTGATGACAAGAGCGAAGGGTATGGAGCGACACACTTGACATTCACGTATGTAGCGTTCACGTGGACATAGTGCTCCCCGATGAATGTGGAGAATATGGCTGAGATCCGGGAGACCAGCTCAGTAAAGGACGGGCGCATTTCGGCCTTGGGGTGCCAGCATTTAAGCATCACTTCATACCTGTTTCAGGACAAGAGAGAGGTCATGAGAGACGGCCACCCCCGCCCCCTCCGGAATGAAGCAGTTCTGTAAAAGCAAAGACGTTACTGAGAGGCAGAAGGTTCTGCTGGAATTGCTACTTACAAGGGATCTGGGCAGTATTCAGGTTGTAAGAGCCGTCTTCCTTGCAATAAGTAAACCGTTATATCGAAGGTGTTTACGTCGGGATACGGGGGCGCTCCTCTTGTCATCAGTTCCCAGAGGAGCACACCAAAGGACCACTAGTCGGACAGGGAAAAGAAGAAGCCCACGTGAGGATACGTTTTCCTGCGCAAATATGACACGTGGTCTTATTCAGTGGGTCCTGATTTGATAATGAACCTTGGTTTCCAACACCAATTAGTGCTGAGCTGAACCCAACTCTTGGCAACTTCTGCGTGGCGCAGTGGGCACACTGTGTGCCATCGGGTTTCACTGGCTGACTTCTCAGAAGTAGGATGCCAGGCCTTTCTTCGGTGCACGTACACCTCTCATTTCTTGGTTACCAGTTGGGTGTGCTAACGAGCTGCTTGTACCCCTCTGGGGTTCTAAGTGTGACTTAGCATATTCAACACGGCCCCTGCTTTGCCCTAAGCTATGTATTTTATTAACTTCTCAAAACCAGAATTGGTTCAAGTTTAGACGTCACACATGAATGTGAAGTGTATAAAAAAGTATCTGAAAAATGATGGTTGGTGGTGGTTGTTGCTAGGTGCCCTCGAGTCAGTAAGGACTCATACGACCCCACGGACCACAGTGGGAACCACTGCCCAGCCTACGCCATCCTCACACTGGTCAGGGGGCGCGCCTTGTGGAGCCACTGTGTCATCTATCCCATGGAGGGGCCTCCTCCTTTCACCACCTTCTAATTTACCAAACACGAGGACCTTTCCCAGGGTCTGCTCTCTCCTGCATACGTGTCCAAAGTATGACAGGTATCCGTCCATCTGTAATTTGTAGGGAATGCTTCCCAAGTTCTCCCTGGCAGGGCCAAGGCTCTGTTTCTGTTCCTTCTCTCTTGTGATAGCTTTGTATCACAGTCACATAAGTTCTCAAACAGACTTGGTGATTTTCCCATAATTATACACCTCCCGCTTTCCAAGTTGTCAGAACTTAGCCTCTCTGGAGTTTGTTTGACTTGAAAAAAATATCACCTAAGATATTAGTTAGTCCCCCCACCAAACAGCTCCCATTGCCCTAATAGCTTTGTGTTTAGATTACTTTGTAAAAGAAGATAAAGTATTTAAACATTTCAAGTTGTGGGATTTCAGAATAAATGTAAACATTATTTAAGCAATGCTCATGTTAATCAGGAAGACCTAAGCTGGTCTCAAAAAAAATCCATATTAAATATAAATCATAAAATGAGGCAACAATGTTCTCTATTGAAGATAATTTCCATAAAACAAGTATAATTGGAAAATGTGAAAATACCCGATTAATGTAAAATGGCTGTACCAGTGCTTTATAGTGAGGATTTAGTAAAAAAGATAATTATATGAAGAAAAATGCAGCATTGGGATTGGAGGAAAGCTTATTAACAACCCGCGACAGGCAGGCGACATTACCTTGCTTGCTGAAAATGAGGAGGACTTGAAGCACTTGCTGATGAAGATCAAGGATTACAGCCTCCAGTATGAATTACAACTCAAAGTAAATTAAACCAAAATCCTCATAACTTGTCCAAAAGGTAACATCATGACAAATGGAGAAAATACGGAAGTTGTCCTGGATTTCACCGTGCTTGTACCCACACTCAATGCTCATGGAAGCAGCAAACAAGAAAGCAAACAACATGTTGCACTGAACAAATCTGTCCCACAACCCTTCTTGAAAGTGTTGAAAAGCAAGGATGTCACTTTGAGGACAAAGTAAGGTGTGCCTGGCCCAAGCCATGGTATTTTACACAGTCTCACATGCATGTGAAAGTTGAACATTGAATATGGAAGACCAAAGAAGAATCCATGCATTGAACTGGGTGTTGGCCAAGAATGTTGATAGTACCATGGAGTACCAAAAGAACAAACAAATCTGTCCCAGAAGTACAGCCAGAATGCTCCTTCGAGGCAAGGATGAAGAGACTTCATCTCCTGTACTTTGGACACACTGTCAAGACATCCTGGTCCCTGGATAAGGACACCATTCTTGGTAAAGTAGAGGGACGATGCAAAAGAGAAAGACCCTTGACAAGATTGATGACACAGTGGCTGCAACAATGGGCTCAATTAGAAAAATAATTGTGAGTACCCCCAATAAAATGATTAAAAATATATGAAGATGTGGAAATAAATCTATGTCCATATATGTATAGGTTTGGTATTAAGGGAGCAGATGGACATTGGGCCTCCACTCAAGTACTCCCTCAATGCAAGAATACTTGGTTCTA
>NW_022103920.1:28566528-28567707 GCF_000313985.2 Echinops telfairi
CTTGGTGAGGAAGGGCACAGAAGAGACAGGGGAAGTGGGAAAAGACAAAACTGAGGCAAGCGTAGCTTCTAACCGTCCAAGAAAGGGAGGAGGAAGCCCATGTTTGCACCCGGCCCCTGGAAGGACAGGGAAGCTGCTCTTGTTGCGCATGCACATTCCCATCCGTGGCTCTGTCTCAACGCAGGTGTCCGGGGTGGTGGAAGTGGATAAAGCTCTTAGCTTGGCAGCTCAGCAAAGGCCTGGGCGAGTCCACTCAGTGTATGCAGAAAGAAAGGCCTGGAGATCTCCTTCCAGAAATCCAGCCCCTGAAACTCTGCAGAGCAGTTTAATTTTGACGCTCGGGCTTCCCTGAGTCAGAATGGTTGCCTCCTTTCAACCAGAAAAAGAGCCCACACCCCTCCTGTGGTGGGACCCACATAACTCGCGGTCCTCTTTAGTCTTTCAAGACGGGAGTTTCCCAAATCTGGAAGTCTTCCTGGTTATTATGCCCGACCAGTCTATGTGCAAGCCTTCGTGCTCCGGGATTTGCGTCAACACTGAAATCCATTGGACAAACAACCACTGACCTTTGGTCACATACAAGAAGTCTATTGTCCCAGGTAGTGGACAGGTGAGGAGACGGGGTGAACAGAGTTAAGAGTAGTATGTCACTTAGAACAATCAGATTATAACAGAAGTGTGTTAGAACACTTAGAACAACCAGATAATAACAGAAATCTAGAGCAGTACCATAAAAGGGGGATGGAGTACTATAAAAATCAGAGAGGTAATGGGGTACTTCATGGGGAACCCCATGAAGACAGCCACACTGAAGTGGGACATCAAAGGGAAGGAAACCTTGTTATCTAAGCACATGTGCTAGGAAGGCAGAAGGGCGTGCTGGATGGAAGGGGTGGGCTCAGGGGTGAGGGCCCAGGGTTCTGTTTTGTCACCCCCCTCCCCCCCTAGGTACAATAGCTCCCTTGGCTGGATGTGTGGAGTCCATGAAGGGATAAGGTTTCCACCGGGGCCAGGCGGTTGGGTTTCCTAAAAGGAGAGTGGCCTAAACTGAACTCATGTGCACAGGACATCACTCGGCTGTTTTAAGGAGAAGACACGGGAGTAGGCCTTCCTCCAGGAGACTGTACATACTCCACGAGGGCAGAAAGGAGAGTGGCATGGCTCCCAGGTAGGGCAGGT
>NW_022103920.1:28569800-28571509 GCF_000313985.2 Echinops telfairi
TCTCTGCCGACCAAGTTTACTCAAGATAAAGGCCACACCAGATACCCAATGTGGGTGACCTTTACAGCTACAAAAGTGACCAGAAGAGCTGTCGTTGCCCCTGAAGCAAGCAGGCAGTGGCACTAGCTAGCTTTGCCCATTCCAGAGTAGGCAATGGAGAGATGATAGCAAAGCCAAGTTCAAAAAGAAAATCCAAAAACCAGACTTCAAAAACAACTGATGGACGGATATGATTTTTTCACAAATTTAAAACCTGCTCCAGAGTATGTCTGCCAAACACGCATCCTGTCACAGAATCCCTGCATAAACGAAAGAACTCAAAGAATTCAGGAAGAAATACAATCCAATGGAAAAGAAAAGTCGCTCTAAAACGTAAGATGAAATGAGCGAGAGGCTTGCATGGACACGTGATGAACGGGAAGATACGAATGTGATCGCACGGGAAAAGATGCCTCACACCTTTAGTCAGACTTCCTAGAAAAGTACCGGTGACGAAGAAGAGGAGACCCCACTGCAAGTTGTTACAGCCACGGACATGGAGAATGCCAAGCGCTGCTGAGGATGCCGGCTGGATCCCTGGTCCTCCCATCTATTGTCGGAATGCAGAGCAATACAACCACTGGAGAGCCGGCCCGCCTCCCGTCGACTTACTTTATGGCTCAGTCATCCTGGTCCTAGGTCTTTCACCCATGAGAAACAGAAACTTATGTTCACACAAACACTTGGTGCAAATGTTACTGCAGTCTCATGTAATTGCCTCAAACTGGAACGAACCCAGCTATCATTCCACTGGGGAATGGAGATACAGAATGGTACCAGCGGATAGCGGAGGGCAACACGGCAATAACGAGGAATGAACAATTGGTACACCCGACAGTACAGATGAATCTCAACTGCATTCTGCTGAGTGACTCAGGCTCAAACCGCTACACACTGTGTGACTCCACTCCCAGGCTCTTCTCATAAAGGCGACATGAGACGGACTCACTGCTACAAGTCGATGCCACTCACAGCTCCTCTCCTGGATGGGGTCAAACTTCCCTGTGGGTTTCCAAGGCTGGGGATCTTCACAGGAGCAGGCAGCCTCATTTTTCTCCTGGGGAATGGCGGGTGGTATCCAACTGCTGACCTTGCAGTGAGCAGCCTACCTGGTAATCCTGGAAACCACTGGGGCTCCGACAAATCCATGGTTGCCCGGAGCTGGGAACAGGGTAGTTGCCAATGATGCAGAGCCACAGGGCATTTCCTGGGATGATAGGACTAGTCTCTATTCTAAATTACCGTGGCGACTGCACAACTGTGTGCGTTTGTCAGAACTTGCAGGAAGGCCCACTAAAGAGAGTGGAGGAGTGTGACATTGTATAATGCATAATGGTGACACCAAACATAGAACTAAAGACCTGAGGAATTGCTGGTTTGGCAAGAAGGAATTCTACTTTGGTCACGGTAAGTTGATGATGATGATGCAAAGTGGGCAGTTCGAAACCACCAGCTGCTCCTCGGGAGAAAGCGAGGGCTTTCTACTCCCATAATAAGTTACAGTCTCAGAACAAAAGAGCGTATCAATGCGAATGAGGCGGAGCGCAGAATGGAGACCCAAAGCCCATCTGTAGACAATTGGACATACCCTTACAAAAGGGTCATAAGGAAGAGACCAGCCAGTCAGGGTGCAGTGTAGCACCGAGGAAACATACAACTTTCCTCTAGTT
>NW_022103920.1:28571843-28619769 GCF_000313985.2 Echinops telfairi
AATAATAATTTATAAATTATCAAGGGTTAGGGAAGGAGGGGGTAGGAGAGGGAGGGAAAAAATGAGGAGCCGATACCAAGGTTCAAGTAGAAAGAAAAAGTTTTGAAAATGATGATGGCAACAAATGTACAAATGTGCTTGATGCAATGGATGGATGTATGGATTGTGATAAGAGTTGTACGAGCCTCCAATAAAGTGATAAAAGACAAAAAGAAAACACAGCAAGGAGAAAACCCAATGGAGTCCCGAAGGCCCAAAGAGGAGGACATTTTGAGAAGGCAGACGTGGTCAGCAGTGTGACAAGCTGCAGGATGATGAAGCAGGAGGGGGGCACAAAGCCAGCTGGACTGAGCAACTGAGACGCCCACATGGATTTTAGTGAAAGTGCAAAGGTCTGAACAATACTGGGAACGAGTAACTTCAAATGCAGCGACATTCCAATTGTGTTTGAATGGGTTTAAGAGGGGATTCAGACTTTGGTTGAAGTCCACCTGGGCATTTGCAAGAAAGCAGACCTGTGTACCAGCAGGCAAGTTTTCACTTGTGGTCTTAATAGACAGGCACAGCTTATGACTTGCTTTTGGAAATGCTCCAATTTAGTGTTCAAAAGACTGGGCTGTCTTCGAAATGAAACCTGATGTAAACTGATCCATGCACTCAACGACCATTTGCCAAGGGAGCATTGTGTGTGGATTACTGACGTGTCCCACTTTATGCAGCACAACATGATGTCTTTCAATGAGAGGGAGTGAGAAATAGCACTGTCACATCTACAGAAACCTATTAAGCTCCCTGTCTGATACTTGCCACTAAGTGAGAACTACTAGTGTTGGTGCCAGGGTGTGTGTGGGTTTGTGGGGAGGTTGGGCAGAGTGTGTATTGGTCAAAATCTTAGAATCCCAACTCTTGCCTTGGACATTCATAATTTCACCAGTTTCTCTCTCTTTTTAAACAGCTTGGCCGAGGTATAACTTACACACCATAACATCCACTGATTCTAAGGGTGCGGCTGGTTCGTTTCAGCACGTTTGTGAAGCTGTGCTGCTACCACCACAGTTCAAGTGAGATCACTTCCCAAACCCCAGAAAATCTGCTTATGCCCCTTTGCAGCCAATCACATCTCCAGCCCGAGAGAATCACGGATCTGTTTTTTCTGTCCCCGTAGTTTTGCCTCGTTCTATAAACGGAGTTGTTCGACATCTTCTCTTTGGGTTGGCTCTCTTTCACTTCCCGTAATGTTTCTGATGTTGACCAGGCTGTGGCAAGCATCAGTCGTTCGTTCATACTGCCGAATGGTCTTCTTTGGGTGTACGGATGTACCATTTTGCCTAGCCATTCAGCTGCCAGTTGAAGGACATTTGCATTGCCCCTAGATTTGAGCTATTATGAATAATATGGCTGTGAATACTCAAGTACAAATGATCTGTGGCCGTAGGTTACCATTTCTAAGTGGCTAATGATGTTGAACATCTTTTCATGTGCTCATCAGCTAGCTGTTCATGTATCTAGCTCTTTCTCTTTGTTACGGTGGCTATTCAAATCCTTTGTCTATTTTCGCTATCGGGTTGTCTGTCTTATTCTTGAGTTGTAAGGGTTGACTCTGGTTCTTAATAGCAGACTAGCAATCAAGCCTCAATGAACAGACTCTTCTTTGCAGATAGGCTTATTCTTCCTGCCCTCTGATGTTACTTGCCACCATCACTACCTCCCCAGCCTACCTCTTTAGCGACCACTTCTTCCACCTTTTCCTGGAATCTCAACCATCAGCTCCACTCTTGAGTTATTGCTTTCTCTTATCAATCTTATCCACACCACCCTCAAAAGCCATTCCTCCATCATCTCCTGTAGCACTCTTTATTTATTGAAAACAAACTCCCATGCACCTTAGATTTAGTCTAAAATGTTTCCCCTCCATCTCCTCACTGGAATTGAAGTTGGCTCCCCTCTTGAAGACCACTTTCTTCAATCTGCTTAATGATAGGGCCACCTTGACCCTTTCTTCGACTCATGGCTAGACGGCTTCCTGCTTCCCAGTATCACACTCCCACTCAGATCCTGATCGCTCTGCCATTTCTCAGTAATTGCCACCTTCTTCCTTTGGAAGTCCATGCGATCCACTAACATGGCTTCCAGCCTACCTGGTTTGCTCTTCCCCTTACTCTAATGCTTACTCTCAAGGCCTCAACCATCAATGCTTCCTCTCCCTCCAGACACCACTCACATTCTCTGACCTACTACCTTCGAATAGAATGAGAAGTGGACACTGCATTCTGCTCAATACTTCACCCTCGAGATCCCTGAATCACTTACGTTATTCAGTTTCCAAGACCTTCCGGTCTATTCAGGAGCGGTGGGCCCTGCGGATCATCCCATTTCTTCCTGAAACTTTCTCCTCCTCTGCCTCCATGATAGTCTCTTCTGCATCTTCTACTTCTCTGCTAACTCATCTGCCTTTTCAAATTAGCTCCCTCCTTCACTTCCTCTATGCAGGTATTCTAAAGCAATTGCTTGTGGACTCGCTATGGTGCACTTCCAGCCTTGACCCTTTCCACAAGCTGTAGACACACCGAAGCTCTCTGTGCGGATGTCCTGCTCCCAGGATGACACAGTCTGCTCAAGGTGCAACTGATTGTTCCTCCTACGTCTGCTTGGGCTCCCATGCTTTGCACCCTGGCGACTTACTACACTGGCATATAACCTTGCTCCCTTTGATCTCTTTCCATCATTGTGAAGTACTGGTGACGCCCTCGGGATGCCTCTCCTTCTATCTCTTCCTTGGACCAGTTTCTATATGAATTCTAGCCCTTCTACCTCCCACTTCATCTCCAATCTGGACTTCCTGCCTCCACTCTTCTCAAATCATTTTACAGAAAAAGGAAAGACTCTAATCTAACCTGATGAAACGTTTTCACACGTCACAGGATACATCCCAGACTCTTTATTGTGGTTTTGGATGACCCCGGGAACAGAGCCTCAATTTGCTTTGCAGACAGACCGTCCCTCTGCACCTTCTGCTAGGTTTCCTTAGAATGGCAAAGATGCTTCTGCCTTCTTGCCCCTTCTGGCCTCCCATAAGCTATTCCTTCTATTATTCAGCCTCGCATGCCTACAGCTGCCCAATTCCAAACGTGCTATCTTAAAGCACCTCCGCCTCCACGGGGTGCAAGGCTGCTTGGGCAGATCTTCTCTCAATGCTCAGGTAGTTTCTGGAGACTGGGCTGAGAGAGGAGGCTGGCCTTTCCAGTTAAAGTCAGGTGCCTTTCTAGCAAGGTGCAAGGCTAATTACCCTCGCTGCTATTCGGCCCCAGTGTTGCTATCCTGCGTTTATGGGGATGCCTGCTGCCTTCAGTCTGTGAGGGGCAGACTTCACCCCAGTCCACTTGGTGCGTAGTTACAGATGGCTAAGGGCTTCTCTTCCCAGGTGGCAAAGCTCTTGGATTCCTGAGGTGCCAGCAGGATGCTCCTTTGGGCAGATGTTCTATTTGTTTGTTTCTTAATTTTAATTGTTTGACTGGCATATCACGATATAAAGCTTTAGTCACATGAATAAGACTGTGCAGTCACTACCACAATCAGTTTCAGAACAGTTTCTTCTCTTTCATACTCTTTATGGTTAGCTCCCCATTTCTGCCCAAAGTCCCCCACCATCACCCAGGTAATTATTGATCCAGTCTACTGTCTCTAGAGCATTACCTCTCCTGGATTTCATATACAGAAAATCACACGAAACAAAAACAAGAAACAAACAATCAAAAAGCTCCAACAATGACAAAGCAAAATGGGGTAAAACCTCCATCGAAAAGAAAGCAGAAAATCATAAAAATGGAAACATCTTTAAAATGGGTCAAAAGGGAGATTGAATGATGAGGTGTTACATTTTCATCCAACTCCATCTTGGGAAATGTTTTTGAATAAAGGCTGTATTGAAAACATACTGTGGATGACTGTCAGACAAACAAGTTCATTTTTATATGCAAAGAAAACCAAAATGAGTGGCATTGGTAGTTTCTTAAAAAGTAGTGAACTTTGGATGTAGGACAGGCGATGGTGCATCTGTGGTTGAATCTGGGCCCTCCATGTGGGAGACCGGGCTCAATTCTTGGCCTCTGCACCTCAACTGCAGACACTTCCCATGTATCAGAGGGGTCCGATGGGCTCCTATGATGCTGAACCGTTTTCGGTGGAGCTCCAGACTCAGACGGACTGGGAAGAAAGGCCTGGTGATGTATTCTGAAATCCAGCTAGTGGAAATCTATGGACCGCAATGGTCCGCTCCTTCAATGATCGTGAGGATGGCAGAAGCAGGGCTTCTTTCCATGGTGCATGGGGTTGCCTTGAGTTGAGGGCTGGCTCGAGTACAGCTAACAACAATGAAAGACAGTGGAAGAGAAAAAGACAGGCAAGAATAACACTTTACCACGTCGGACTTGGTGGTGAACTTCTGCGTCTGCAGGCTCTCCAGAGCCATCCACTTCACTGGCAGCTTCGCCCCGGTTTTGTTGTGCACACTGTAGTATTCCTTATCATACATATCCCGGGCAAGACCAAAATCGGCAACTTTGACGGTGAATTTTCCATCCAGCCTACAGGAAAGGACAAAATGTATTACTGATGGCTGAAGTAGAGGCGTTGGCAGCAATTCTAACTCTGTGTGCGTGCTAACATGACTTCAGGATTTGAAATCCCTAATTTCTGAAAGGAGGGCTTCCGCTGCCCTCCATGGACCAGCAGTAAGTAACACGGAATTCCCCAAGCAAAGGGCTTGGCATTGATCTTACAACAAGCCACGAATGGCATGGGGCTAGAAAACCCTTCTTGGTTTAATGCAGATCTGGAGAAACTGTAAAACTGGGTCCCCTTCTAGCCTTCCCTTGGCTGCTCCACAGAGTGGGACAGCTGGCTACTCAAAGCAATCACCCCCTAAAAAAAAGAACAAGCCATGCCAAAGTCACTGCCATGGACAGGACAGAGAAGAACTGCCCCTGTGGTTTCTGAGGCTGTAACTCTTCATAAGAGCAGCAAGCCTCATCTTTCTGCCTTGGGGCGACTGGTGGTTTTGTACTGTCGACCTTGAGGTCTGCAGCCCAATGTGTAGCCACTATGCCACTAGGGTTTACTGGTCTTCATTGATCAACTTAAAAGTATTACTTGGTTGTGTGGGGAAGTAACCTAAAGGGGGTTGTAATCTTACTTTTTCATTTTCTGATTGGTTAGGCTGCTGTGTGCACTCAGGTTGATTTCCACTCACAGGGACCGTATAGGACAGAGTAGAACAGGAGACCCATTGGGTCTCCTAGGCTGTCATCTATACAGGAACAGATGGTCAGATCTTTTGACTGGCCTTTTGGTTACCAACCAAGAGTTTAACTCTTACACCACCAAGGCTCCTCGTTGGCTAGGCTACGCGTACCATGTAGTCTATCAGTAGGCCAATGGATAGTTAGTAAAACGTCTAAAAAAAAACAGCAAGGATCAACCCAAACCAATTGCCTCTACCCAAGGCTTGCCTCCTTTGTTTAATCAGACTTCCATGTTGCTGCTACATTTGCCCGAAACCAATGCAGGGGAATACAAATTCCATTCACACATACCATAAGTCATGAATCAGCACCACGCAAAGGAAAGTACTGAATCAATGACAAACTGTTGACTGTTGTATTATACAGTCCAGGCAGCCAGACACAAATAACACTCTTTGTATATTCATTCCCAGACACTGTTTTTGGTGGAGCTTCGGCAGGCTGACTTCCAATCCACTCTTGGGAAGTTGTTACATATTGTGATGTGTGTCACTAGCTCTCTTTCTTTTCACCGTAAAATGTGGAAGATCAAATTTTCCCTCCCAAACACTAATGCAGTGTGAAACCACCACACTGGGGGCGGCTGATGGGAAGGACCAAGAAAAGTGAAAGTGCGCAGCAGCTGGGGACGACCCCCTGTGGAGAACTGCTTCCAAAGTCTCTGTGCGATGAAACCTGCAAGGCCCTCCTCCGTTCCCATGGCTCACACATCAATCTAACGCTGTAACAGAAGTCAAAGGCGTTTGCATAAGAAGAGAAGAAACAGCTCAGGGAGCAGGCAACAGTGGGAAACTAGATCCCCCTGTCCCATGGTTTGGGCTGTGGCACAGGGGCTCTCTCATACTTACATACAGTTCCTGGCGGCCAGGTCTCTGTGGACAAACTTTTTGCTGGCAAGATATTTCATGCCCTTGGCGACTTGAAGACCAAAGCCAATGAGATCTTTCACAGTGGGGCTCTGCAAGCGAAGGGGGGTGGGCAACCACAGAGTTAGCGCATTCTGTTCTCAGGCTGACCACTTACAAGAATGATTTGTCTAAAGGATAACGTGTGCCTCCTTTGATAGCATCGACCATTTAGTAAATACCAACTATTGGGCCTGGGAGAAGAAGATGGGGCTTTCTACACCCAACAAGATTTACAGTCTTGGAATCCCCCAGGTGCAGTTCTACTCTGTCCTATACGGTGGCTAGGAGTGAGAATTTACTTGATCACAGAGAGTTTAAAAGGCCTGTGATCCACCCCCCAAAAACCAGCTATTGGAATCACTGCTCCTACTCTGACACACCTGAGAGCCAGCCATGAGCTGAATCTACTGAACAGGTTGGGTGTTCGTGTACAGAGTCCCTGAGTGGGATGAATAGTTAATGCACTTGACTGCTAACCAAATGGTGGTTTGAATTCACCCAGAGGTGCCTTGGAAGAGAGGGCTGGCTGACTAGCTCCGGAGACATCAGCCACTGAAAACTCAGTGGAACACAGCTCGACTGGCATACATCGAGTGGCGGTGAGTTGGACTCAACTCAGCGGCAGCTGCTTGGTTATCTTATGTCAAACCCAAAGCTACGTCTTTTTAGACATTATAGCGAATCCTTATCCACCCCAGTGAGGTAGGTATTGCTGGCGCCACTTTACAGATGCAAATAAATCACCTAAACACAGACGGTTAGTGGCAGAGACAGGATCTGTGTCATGACTGCTAGGCTCCTACACTCACATGGTAGAAGCATCAATCTCATTGAGTAGAAAGATAGAGAACTCTACAGTGGTTCTTCTGTAGGTACTGGGACAGCAGCTCACAACTCCAGTGCCCACGACCAGTCAGAGAATATGCTCCGCAAACTCTAGCCACAAGACCGGAAGGACGCAGGAATGCCTTTAGATCAATGATAAGGATGATCTCTGACACTGCATACATGTCCCAGTGGCACCAGGAATACAGTGTCACTCCTTCAGTCACTGTAAGCCCAAGAAGCAAGAGACACAGACTGTGGGGCCCTGGACGAAGGGCTGTAGCCCCTAAATGCATACAGTGTGTGGACAGGACAGTGCCGTGGGTTTCAAGTTGCTCTGTAAGACATTGCTGTGTTACTGCCATGTGTCCCGGGTTTGATTCCTGGCTAAGGCACCTTGTGTGTATTCACTACCAGTCTTTCAGTAGCAGCGTAGGCGTTGTGATGATGCTGAGCATTTTTCAGGGACGCTTCCAGACTAAGATAGTCTAAGAAGAAAGGCCTGGCTACAGACTCCCCCAAATCAGCCCCAAGCTCTATGGATCACGATCACAATCCACAAGAGATCATGGGGATGGCACAGGACCTGGCCGTGAGTCAGGAGTGAGTGGAGGACCACAAACAAGGACTCCGTGCTGGCGGTCCCTAGCAACTCCTTGGGAATGAACGTCATGGTGTTTGGGCAGTAGGGGATCTGTATCATGCTTTAACTCCAGGGAAATAGGACCTGCTCCCAAAAGCAGAGAGCTAGGAAACCCACCCAGACTAGCTTAGCAGATAATGACCAAAGTTCAAGTGCCAGGCAGGTCTGTCTTGGTCATTTGCTTTCTGCAAAAATCTACTGCCCTGGAGTCTTCAAGCCCTTTGGCTGAGCACAAACTACTTTCCATCTCTGTAGCTTATTTTCTTCAAGGAACTTGACCCTGTGTTTATAAAGTTGTTTCTGATCAAGAGTAAAGCAATTCCAAGAACTCCCACAGAGAGCCAGCCAGCAGGGCTGAGGAGGGGACATTCCTGATTTTCAGGTCTGGAGGCGCCTCCTTCCCTCCTCCCAGGCCTGGCCAACACGTGTTCACCCTTTCGGTCCTGTCAGAAATGCCACTTACAAAACCATGCATAAGAGCCCAAGAACCGCTTTTGTAACACTGAACTCATACTTCAACACACTTGCATTTGAATGGGATGTGGGTGCACACACACAGACATACTTACCCACAGATACCTGAGGGGACTGCAGAACGTTTGTGGGAAAATTCCCTCATCTGTTCGTTCCACTTTCCCCAAACTTTCTGAACCCCGCTTGTGTATACACTATGTTTTTCGCATAGACCACACACATGTAAATATCACACACACACATGCATATACTGTACATAGCCTGCAGAGGAAACTATTGAAGGGGCTTCGAGGTTTTAAAAAAACACAGACTCTGTGTGTTATTTACATAAAAATATGGAAGTTATTACTTGTTTATTGTCTACTACTGCCCTGTCCAATAGAAATAAAATGCAAGCCACGTACATAACCTAAACACATGGGCAGTTCTACTCTGTTGGTAGGGGTCACTGTGAGTCAGAATTGGCTTGGGGGACAATACACTTGGTTTGTTGGTTTAATAATCACACAGAAAAATAAAAGTAAACAGGTGAAACTACTTTTCATAGTATATCTTCCAGTCAATATATCCAAAGTGTTATCATGTCAACATGGAAGCAACAGAAACACACCATTTATCTCCCTTTTTAATACTAAGTCTGCATACTACAATTCAACATCTGGATTTGACACTTAGGGGACATCTCAATTCATACTCGCTGCACTTCACGTGTGGCTGGTCGCCAGAGCACTGGGTATTCCCACTACGGGAAGACGTGCGGTGGAGGACAGTGAAGTTAAGCAGGGGAAGGATGGGCCAGCTGCAAGGTCAAACAAGCCAGGAGAGCCTCAACTTGAAGCCGATGGTTGGGCAGAGATAAAGGAGATGAGGCATGCAGCTGTGTGCGGCGTGTGTTGTAGGGGGCGGGGAGAGGGCAGTGGTCCAGGAGGAGGGCACACGGGGGCAAAGGTCTCATGGGAGGAGGGTACGTGGCAAGATCAAGGAAGAGTGAGTGGATCGCTTGGGATGGAGGGCTCAATGGCTTCTCCTGTGGAGCTACAGCTGCATGTGGGCGGAAGCCGGCTCTGTCTTCTGGTTTCCCGCGCCACCGCCGTGTTCAGTTTCTGGCACACTCAAAGATGGTTACGTGTACCAAGCAGATAGAGCAGTGGTTCTCAACCTGTGGGTCGAGACCCTGTGGAGGTCGAATGAGCTTTTCACAGGGGTCACCTGATTCACAATAGTAGCAAAACGACAGTTTTGAAGTAGCAACAAAATTAATTTTATGATTTGGGGGTCACCACAACATGAAGAACCGTATGAAAGGGTTGCGGCATGAGGGAGGTTGAGAGCCACTGGGGTAGAGTAAGCCTGCATCCACCCTCGCCAGTATCCCAGTTTTTTTTTACCCCAACAGGATCGAGGATTTTGAAGTGCAAATGAATGGAATTAGCCTCTTCATTTCAACCATGCTGAATTCAACACGTGTCTTTCGAGCGAAGCTTTCCCAAGGGTTCAAGGCAGACATCTTTGGGACAGGCGGGCTGGTGAATGAGCCGCTGGTTCACCGGCCAGTGACGCTGGTCAGATACTTACGTGAGTCTCATTTCTAATGAAGTTCCGAAGGTCTCCGTGCTTCATGTACGGTAGGACCACCAGAGGAGACCCCTCACTTCGAAGGCAGATTCCCAAGAGTGAGAGAACGTTGGGATGGCTGAAGTCTTTCATGATGATGCCCTCGGTCAGAAACTGGGAAACTTCTCCGATGTCCGTGATTCCTGAGCAACGCAGAGAGGGACACATTCGCTTTATTGTGAAGCAAACCCCAGGCTGACGAGAATCCTGAGACAGTCTCTTTACTGTTTACTACAGTGGATGGTGCCACCCCACACTGTACCTACAGGTCGCCATCAACACCCATCTCCACTGTGATGACCCCCTCACTGCCATTGGTTTGATTCCCACTCGTAGAGACCTCGAAGGGCAGGGCAAAACTGCTCCTTCAGAATTTGGAGTGTGTAAATCTTTATGGGAACAGAAAGCGACATCTTTCCTTCATAGAATGGCTGGTGGATTTGAACTCCTCACCTTGCAGTTAGCTGCCCAACACGTAGTCCACCATGCCACCAAAGCTCCTTCTACACTGAGAGTCTACCAGTCAGTGTCTTACATGCAGGGGCAGACTTATCCAATTCAGAAAGAGGCTAGGCAAGTAGGCCTGTCCGTTTTTATAGCAGTCGTCTGGGAAAACTTTTCCTGTGAAAAGCCAGATCATCTCCCATTTTTGGCTTCGTGGGCCATGTAACCTTCACTGTGACTACTCAAGGCTGGTGGCATAACAGTTAATTGTTCAGCTGCTAAATGAAAGACCGGCCAGTGGCTCAAACCCACCTGCTGCTCTGTGGGTGCAAGATGCCCCCGCCTATTCCTAGACATCTACGGCCTTGGAAAGCCTATGGAGAAGAGTTGGAGTCGACTCAATGGCATTGATTTTTGACAGCTACATTTTATTACATTCACTCAACGCTGCCATTGTACGAAGGGCAGGCTTGGCCAATATATGGTTGTATCCAGTAAGCTTTATCTGTGAAAACAGGCTATCGTTGGCTAACTCCTAGATGAGGAAAAATTTGAAGGCCCATCACCATATGATATCTTTACAGATTTTCTTTTTAGAGGATTAGAAATGGTTCTCATTATTTCCAGTTATCAATACCTGAGGGCTGATATTAGCATTGAAGAGTCAATCATGTTTAACTCTTTAATCTGACGGGAAGCTCTCTGCTGATAGTAATAGTATTGGTACATAATTTCACAAAGGCAATGTATTCTGAGACCCAGAATACATTGAGCCGCCGGAGGTCGACAGGGACCAAGTCCGTACCGGTGCAGCGCAGGGACAGAAAGATTTCTCAGTGTTAACTGTGTCCTTACACTGAGGCTAATTGGCAGAGTTTCCTTCTTTCTGGAAGCAAATTTATTGACAACCATACTCAATCTATCATAGTTTGTAGCTAGATTTCATACAGCCTGTCCCTTTAATTACCTTGTGGTCAGATTGCCAACAGAATCAATCATGCAGAGCAGTGCTCAGCAGAGAGGTTTATATAAAGACAGTTGGACTCATCCTGCAATAATGCATCTTGCAGGGAAAGCTGCCACGTGTGTCTTTGGGGCGTATTAATTCCCAGGTCCACACACTTATAATGCAACTGATGGCATATTTGGGCTTCTGCTAATTACAAGCCGCCATTTAGAAATGGTGGGGGAAAAGCAAGCACACAGACTTGACTCGGGGGCTCTGCGAGCATCAGTGGAGACAGGAAAACCCTAGAAATGGAGTCCACTGAGCTGCACAGTACAGCAAGTTATGGCCATCATGAAGGCGCAGGGCCATCCATCCAGACTTAGCTTAGGGCTGGAGGCATTCTGAAACAAGCATGTCTTAAAATGCCATTCATTCAGCGGAAAAAGAGTTTCCCAGTAGCTGCCACAATGACCAAAAGAAATGTTTGAGCACAGAAAGGGGTTAAGCCTCAGTTATTCAGGAAGTTCATTAGGCGGATACCTTATTCCTCAAAAATGCAGCTAAATGAGGTACTACCATATTTAATATTTTTTCAAGTTTTCTGCCAACATATTTTTCTCCTGTTTGTCTCATTTCATTTTTTATCTATTTAATGGGAGTTGTGGTTAAAAAATAAATGATAGTAATGCCTGTGGGCAAAATGAGTCATTCTGACTGCACGTGCCAACATGCTTCCAATAGTTTCCAGAAATGTCATTTGCAAAGCAAATATTATAAGCCAAACACAGTTCAACGATACTCGGTTCATCTCCAAACGTAACGTTTCTTACATCCCTACCTGCCGGGGCTCTCCGGGGTCATTTCAGAGGTGTTACCTCAGTTCAGAGTTTAGACCAAACCTGCTTGCAGGAGTAGATCTATAATTCCAGCAGGAGCCGAGTTTCCCTCCAGGGTAGGTGTAATTCAATATTTTATTATAAACTATTTATTAGTTTGCAAACCACCAATGGGTATTTTGCTGTTAAATGCAACTTACGATTCAAGGACTTCACAGCACAGTGGATTTTCCTGTCATCATTGTCCAACAGAGTCCCATGATACACACACCCGAAATGGCCTGTGTGAAGAGCGAACTTGTTTAGTGTTGCATTATTTATCTATACATATATATATATGTGTGTGTGTGTGTGTGTGTGAGAGAGTGTGTAGTGGTCAAGTATACATGACAAACACATTTGCCATTGTAGTGTACAGGCAGTGACATCACTTACATTTACCATGCTGGGTCACCCATGCGACTTTCCATAGCCACATGTTTTCATCATCCCAAGCAGGAACCCAGACTCCCTTAAGCAATAGCTCCCCACTGGCCTCTCCCTTGGTCCATGGTAACCATGACTAGTCTTTTGGATGTTTCCTATAAATGGGATCATGCAAGATTTGCCCGTGTCTGCCTTTCCCCTGAAGATGTTTTCAAGATTCATTTGTGCTGCAGCATGCGTCCCATCTCCATTTCTCTTATGGCCGAGTAGCGTCCCAGGGCATCGATGCCCCCTGTCGTCAGATGCTCTGGGCGTATTCCATCTCACGGGGATATCACGCGTGTGAAGGGGAACTGTGCTCCACGCACTTTTCAAGAACGTGCCTTTGTGGAGCAGGGCAGCAGACCAATCCTGACTTGCCTCTGGGTGGGTTCCAATGACCAACCTTTTGACTGGAAGCTGTGCGTAACGATTTAATCATGCCCATACGTATACTGAGCCCTTGCTCATGTACCCTGAGCCCTTGCTCACCTTCCTTTCCTTCACGTTTCTTTTTTCGGCAAGAAGGAACATGCTTTTTTATATGTTTGATATATGTACATGCATATAACCCTGGGAATGTATAGCGATGATTATATATATATCACCCAAAGAGAGAAAAATCTGATTCTTTAAGACATGGTAAAATGCATGTTCAAGGATCTGCTATGAAGGGCTTACGTACTAAACTATTCACCCACAGTGGAACTCCTATACACAGGACTAACAAGTACTTCATAAAAAAGAAATGTACGGGGGAAAAAAAAAGAAACGTATGAATTGAATAATACCTTTTAAGTATATAAATATAGTTTGCTTTCATGAAGAAGTTTAAGAACGCCAACTCAGTATATCGCAATTATGGAGAGGAAATAAAACACGGGGAAAAGGATTTCCCCATTAGTCACTGATTAATAAGTCATCTAGGTTGGCAGAAACTGAAAGGCAGTTGCCTCAAAGAAGCCAGTTGCCTGTGACTCACTTCATCCCCTTCTCTCGGCTGCAGCCTCAGCCCTTTCCCAGAGGCAGCCTTTTGCCCAGTGGCCATAATTCTCCCCAGAGGTGCCAAATGTCTGATGGCTGTGTGACCTTCAGTTATCAGTCCAGCCCATCAGCCAAGACTGGAGAGTGTTTCTGAGCCCGGGCTGCCTTCTTGGAGTGGGATGTGACTACAAGGAGATCTCTGCTCCGGAGCATCCTCATTCTACTGGGCGGCAGCATGTGCATCCGTGAGAGGGACTCTTCCTAAGACTCTAGTCATCAAGGAATAACTATCATCGTTGCACCTTTTGGATTAAACCCCCCAACTTTAGCTTTACAATGTTCTAGAATTAGTACATAATTAGTGAGGTCATGCACCCTGGAATGGATGCAACCACTGGGATTTGATGGCTGGTAATGGACCCATATATTACTCTGCTGTCAGACCTGGAAACATGCTTGTTAACAGCGACCCTGTCTTATGAAGGAGGCGCATGGCAGAGGCTCGGGTCTGGAGGGTGTCCAGTGTGTGCGGTCTGATGTTCATGGATGACCAGTCTCCCCCTCATTTTGGGAGCATCGAGCTAGCAGATGTCGTACCACCATGCACAGCACACACAGTGAAAGGGATCAGAAGCCACTCAGTAAACGGGAGGGGCCTCTTTAGAAATAAGAGAGAAGGGAAAAAAACCCCAAACCCCAACCAAACCTCGCTACCATGGAGTCCATTCTAACCCAGGGTAGAACTGTCCCTGTGGATTTCAGAGGCGGTCTCATCTTTCTTCCTCGCCTCATCTTTCTCCCTCGCGGTGGCAGGTGGTTTCAAACCATTGACCTCATGGCTAGCAGCCCAATGTGTAACCACTACAACACTAGTGGCTCCCCAAAGGGAAGAGTGAAGTTCATTTTTGAGCTAAAAGGTTTCCCTCCTGGTTGGTTTCTTTTCCTGCTAAATATGTCCTCAAATACTGTTTATGCTAACCGTTATTGCTGCCCCGGAGGGTTTATTTCAAGTACCCCCTTCTCCCCGTGTAAAGCAAGATGATGTATGCTGCTTCAGACCCTGGGAACGCTATGCATCCCCTGCCTTCTGATGCTGTCCCGCAGCACGCTGGCGGCTATAAACCAGGACTTGGAGGTGCAGCCACAGTTCTCAGGGTAAAGGAGGCTCTGGGCAGTGAGGAGGGACAATCCTGGATTTAAAGGAGTGATTTTTAAAGGGCAGCACATGGCACTTTACAAAAAACTAGAGTTGCCACTGTGAAAAAGGCGAGGGAGGGGTGTGATTTGTTTCCTAAAGCATTAGGGAGATTATCAGCTTGCCCCACTGCCAAGGGCCAGGTCCCCATGGGTAGGGCTTGCAGGGCTGTGTTTCAGAGGGAACAGGAATCAAATGTGCTTATTATCACTGTGCGGTCAGTGGCTTTGGCCATTGTCTAAATCCCTAATCTGCAGAGGCCGAAGATAAAATGCTCCTGGGGAAACGGCATGTAACAAAAGGCCGAGTGGAAAGACTTACCTCTTCCTATGACTTCATTGAAATGCACAATCAGGCTGCTGGGCCCGATCACGACGTGCTGGACGGCTTGGACCAACTCAGGGTTTAGAGCGCTGAGGTCAATATGGACAGTGTTCTGCAGTAATGGACTGGAGATGTCAGAGTCCCCACTAGTTAGAATGGGGGACAGGTCCGGCAGGGGGTACTGCACTTGTCGGCATGATCCGTTCTGAGATGAGTTAGGAAACTGGTCTGCAAGATAGAGTGGGATTGCCCAGGACACAATCAGGAGAGCTCACTGAGCTAGGCCTGGACGGGGCAGCAATGTGGATTAATAGCAAAGTCTAAGTTCTGAAATGAAGGAACTGGCGGTTAAGTCAACGGATAAGGCTAAGGAAAGCCTTTGCAAAGGAATTGGCTTAACGAAAGAGATACTAAGTTGGCTTATTACATATACAAGTGTGCTTGAAAATATTTGCCAACATTTTTTTTAAAGCAGGCGAAGCATTATGTTTTGAAATTTGTTAATCCCTCTATATTTCCTTAGAGTCTTCACTTGTTATAAATAAGGCCGGAGTTGAGGTTTGTCTTTGGAGATAGTCTAATCTGAAGAAGTCAAGGACTGCCTTGTACCACAAAAATAAACGTCCAATGGAAGGAAAAGAAAATGAGACCTTTTGAGAGACAAGCGGTCACTCACGGAATTATCGTATATACTCGAGTATAAGCCAACCCAAATATCAGCCAAGGCACCTAATTTTACCACAAAAACTACATTAAAAATGTGCTGAAAAACTTAGTTTATGCATGAGTATATATGGAAATTAGGACTGCATTAAACCTCCACGGGTTCTTGGCAAGGAGAAATATAGACATCCACACAGGTAGCTAGCTAGGTTTAGAAATCTTCACGGGAGTGAACAGCCTCATCTTTCACCGGGACTCAGCAATCATTCCGAGGGGAAGGATGAGACTGTCTACTCTCATCAAAGTGTCAAGTCTTGAGAACCCAAAGGGCCTTGTCAGTCTGTCCTGTAGGGTAAGTATGCGTCAGAACAGACTTGATGGCAGTGAGTAAGTTATTTCTGGTCCTACTTAATCATTCTGGTATTTTCTACAATGGACATTCTGGTTAATCACAGATCATCCTGGCCTAGGTCGTAAATCTCAACAGCAGCCCCCCACCCCACCCTGCTCAGAGCAGTTACTTTCTGGAAATAGGTAAGGTGCAGTCTTCAATGAAGGCTACAGAATATCACGGAAGAACATGCAACGTTAGGTGGGTGAGGTAGGGAGGAAACCTGGTTGGGTGCCTCTTCCTTGATTCCCCACGAGTCAGGTTCTCTAAACCTTTCCCAAGGGCTGGAAATGAAAGTGAATGCACCTCCTTCATTGTCATTTTCCAGGTTTCTGCCCCTGGAGTTCAGGGTCCTGCATTCTCGATGGTGCAGAGATGCAGGGCGTCCTTGGTAAGACTCCGAAGACAAGTCTTCAGGAATGCTACCTGCTGATGTCCCTTCACCTGAATTAAAACCTGCTCACAAACCAATCTACAGGGACAGTTTTGGTCCTGGTGAATTACCCGGAGAATACCGAGTTTGCACAAAAAAGACCGATGAAAAAGCTTTCTTCGCCAGCCACAGGGAAAAGCTCTGCAGTGGCCTCTTCATAAGGTCCTGGCTGTCTTCTCTTCCTTCTTCTCTCTGGAGGATGCCCTTCTGCCTACTTTGTCTTTCTACATCTCTAGAGAGGTAAAGCCAATTTAGAAAGGAGGATGAGACTTGAGTGTCTTATGCTAAAAGAGGGCATAGGTTAAAAATGTTTTAGCTACTTCAATGTATACCATATATGTGAATATGAGTTAATAAATAGATCTAAATATCAGAACTGTACACTGGATCTGAGGTGTCCATGTTTTGAAGGGCATGGCTTCCTAAAGCTAAAATAGAGTCAGGTGGGCAAAGACAATATTTACAGCTTTGTATCCCAGTAGAAGGAACATAAGGTTCCTTATAATAAGTCAGTGTTAGAGAAGTTAGTGTGCTGTGGCATTCTGCTCTTAGACTTGTTGTGATGAGCACCTTCTAACTTTTCCAGTGTCTTCAACCGTCTGTGACTCATTTTATTTGTCCAAGGGTAAATATTCAACCAGGGAGGTGCTTGTACTTGACTCATGTCCTGTAACTTCTAGAGATAATAGAGCTGATACAATACAGGCCATTTTGCTTTGACCAGGAGACTTCAGAGTGAAACAATGAGAAACACACCAGTTAGCATGACCATTTATTTGGCCCTAGTGTTTTGCAAAGCATGACGATGTTGGCCAGCCCTCCTCCTCTCTTTAAAAAAAAAAAAAGCATAATTGAAGGTTTTTCTTGGACAAGGCTCAAAATGTATTTACGTTCAGGAATGCTGTGGGGAAAAGTCTGTGTACTAATAGTTCACAGAGAATGTTTTGCTGGTGGACTAAGGTATATTGTAAATGGTTGGGGGGAGGTTCAACCAGTAATAAATGTAGCAGCAACAATTTCTATTTTCATAACCCTTCCTGTGTTACTCAAAAGAGCTGCATAATTTCTTAACCTTGCATTCTGACGACAAGCACGTTACCTTTGCTCAGATGAGCTCTGAAAGCACCTTTTAGTGAGAAGAGAGTGTAAGGACTCCAAGACATATCATATCTAGGGGCACCATTGTAAAGTGGACATCTACTTCCATGCCAATTTACAGACACTTTTTGGGCCAAGGAGGAGGTACCATATATACTCAAGTATAAGCCAACTCGAATATCAGATAAGGCACCTAATTTTAACCACAAAAACTGCATTAAAAATTTGCTGAAAAACTCGGCTTATACACGAGTATATACAGGAAATAATTCTTACATATTTTTATAAAAATATTAAAGCAAAAAAGACAATGATGCCATCACCCACTGAGGGAGCTGCACTGGTGTTTCTCACAACAACAAACGGAAACATACCTTCTGGAAATGTGGCCCGGTAGTCCACGGACTCATTTGAAACCATTTCCGTAGTTGGGCTTACACTTCGGGCACTTACAAGCCGATCCAAGTGAGGAGTGTGGACTCTTGCGTCATAGCAAACTAATTCACTGCCCAGATCTCCAAACAGAGAGAAAGAAAGAACTTGTTAAGGACGTGGCTCTGCTGGCTCCCAGTGGACCTCGACCCAGCGTGAGGAACTCACGGCTGTACGGATCACGTATCAGGCAGCTATTAAGGTAACACCTTAAAATAAGCCATGGTAAAATAAAAATGCACCTTTAATTTGCTTTCTCTTTTTCAGCCACAGGAAAAGCCCCAGGGATGATAAGAGTATGACTGATATTGAGACAACACCAACAATCAATCCTGTGAAATTCTGATCCGGCTGAACTATTACTTTTCCAAGGACAGTTGAAGAAACTGCTTGCTTCCACTGAAAATGACAATGAAAAGTCAGAATTTAGCCATGATAAATAGTTTCAAAATATAGCCCATAGGATTCATTGCTTTCTCTTAGTGCTAAAAATACTACTTGATTCCTGCCCTCCAAGAAGTGGCAGAAACTGCCTTCAGAATAAGTAGTCAGTGCTCTAGTAATTAACGCCAAATGCACTGCCACTGACTTGCCTGCTGACTTGCAGAAGCCCTATAGGCCAGAGTAGAGGCATGCCTGAGGGTTCCTGAGACTGCACATCTTTACAGGCATAGTTAGCTTCCTCTCTCCCTGCTGGGACGATGCTATCCGTGGGATTTGCAGTCCAATGCCTGCCCCAGTGTGCTCCTTGCCCTAGAGATTACTGTGAGAATTATATTCCAAAGTGCTTAGGTTTGGTCTATGGCCTTATATCATAAATATTTGAATACATAATTAGCCTAGGATTAACATGACTCGCTGCTACCAGTAACTTTGGAGGTTCAAGTCCACTGAAAGGAATCTTGAAAGAGAGGCCTGGCAATCTAGTTGTGAAAAACATGCTGTTGGAAATCCTCCAGAGCGCAGTTCTCGGGGTCACCAGGAGCCAGATGGACTTGACAGCCACTGCTTATTAAGAATGAGATGATAGTTAAGGGACCATCCTTGCTCGGCAGACTCTGGAGTGCAAAAGGAGGGACCGACACATGAATTACCGATTACCCTTCAAGGGACATGTGCCAATGAAGTATGGGAAAACAGTAAGAAACAGCGCCAATGGGACATTAAATTTTTTCTTGGGGGGAGAGGGCAGAGGACTTTCCATGGGAGATAAATTATCATATTATTATGGGACAATGAGTTCTCAGCATATTTTAATTTCCACTTTGATGCTTAGAAGAAATCCCTGGGGTCTCTTCCAGCTGCAATGTGCTCTGTCGTTTAGGATTTATGGTTCTTTTGAATTCCAAATGCTGATCTCCAGACAGAGTCTTAGATTGTCTTGTGTGTGTGTGTGTGTGTGTGTGTACTTTCCACTTTTTTAGAAGGCTTTAGGAACCCTTTAGAAATAACTGCTGCTGCTGAGCCCATTTGGACTCCTGCAAACTCCATATGCTATAGAGTAGAATGAATGTTCCATATACAGCCCATCCCGAATATCGGCATATGAAACACACAACATTCCTCTAGCTCTTTAATGCTTCCTCCCCACCACTATCATGACCCCAGCTCTACCTTACAAATCCGGCTAGACCAGAGCATGTGCACTGGTACAGAGAAGAGCTCTCGACACAAGGAATCCAGGTCAGATAAACCCCTCAGGAACAGTAATGGGAGTAGCAATACCAGAAGGGTAGGGGGAAACGGGGGGAGGGGGAAGAAGGGGAAGAAAGGAGGAGCCAATTGCCATCCATGATCGACGTATGACACCCCTCCTTCCAGGGGGATGAGCAACAGAAATGTGGGGGAAGGAGACAGCGGACGGTGTAAGATATGAAAATAATCATAATTTATCGAAGGTTCCCGAAGGTGGGAGAATGAGTGAGGGCAAAAAGAGGAGCTGATACCAGGGCTCAATCGAAAGATAATGTTCTGAAAATGATGATGGCAACATATGTACAAATGTGCTTGATACAACGGATGTATGGATTGTTATAAGAGTTGTTAGAGCCCCCAATAAAATGATTTAAAAGGAAAAAATATGTTCAAAGTAGAAAGAAAATTCAGACAAATAAAATTTATCCAACATATTACAAACATTTTGAAGGCTTTTGTGTCAAAACACACACACATATATATCTCATCATAATCTTTATAGAAGCTCTTTGCTTGGCTTCCCCTGTTTCCACAGAGCCACAGGGTCAGTTTGAACTGCCAACCTTCAGGTTAGTTGTCAATTGCAAACCACTTATACTCCATTAGTTCTGTTATCTGATTGAAGAGCCTATGTCAGAGATGTTCTTGTGTAATCATTTTATTTTAGTTAACGTGTACAGTACACACGTTCTTTCACGTGTGGGGCTCCAGGTACTTGGGATCACTGTGGATGGCTCTCCTGGGGCCGGGGGAACTCTTGGATGTATCCGTGTCTCATGTGAGAACTATGGCAGATTTTAGCAGGAGTTCAGCCCGGTGGAGCAGAGGTGTGAGTGCGAGTGAATTTTAAGTTCTAGCCTCTGATGCTTGGCAAGGAGTTAAAACTGTTGCCATCAAGTTGGTTCTGACTCATGGTGTTTCTAAGTGTTAGCATCAAACAGTGCTCCCTGGGTTATTAGTGGCAGATTTTTTTTTAGAAGGAGATCATTAGGCCTTCCTGTCTAGATGCCTCAAGGTGGACTCAAACCACCCACTCTTGGTTTGCAGCTGAGTGTGTGTACTGTTTGCACCACCTGCGGGCTCTGGAGAAGGAGCTGGCATGATAACAAAAAATCACTACTTCTAAAATTACAACTAGGAATCAAGGCTAAGTTGATAAGCCAAAGCCAACACACCAATGAGCTTCAACGACTTATTCTGAGCCTCTGAGTGGCATAATTATGTTGGCAGCCTCATTTAAATCATGAGAGAAATACAGGACTCCCACCTCTATGTTTAGCTCACTGTTCAATTTCAGCAAGTCGTTGGGGACTGTACATAAAACGGATTCAGGATATGAGTGAATATTCTCGCAGCTTTTATTTCCAACTTTTAACACTTCACCTTTAACTGCTTCAGGGTCAATATCGTTTCCCTAGAAGGAGGAAGAGGCGAGAAAGAAAAAAAAATAAAAAGGTTGTTAGCACTTTAGCATTTAGTGGAAACACGATCACGAAGAAACATAAACACACAGAAAATGTTGTCAGAAGCTGGTGAGTTTGGCTCGGACCCGAAGGACGACAGAAACAGACGCCGCCCTGTGCTGTGCATTTCCACAGCCACTGCTCGTCTATTTTAGCCGGGTGTTGAAGCCACCATGCCAATCATCTCATGGCAGGCCTGCCTCATTTTTGCTGATCCACTCTTTCCCCCTCCTGACGTCCTTTTCTAGAGATTGGCCACTGCTAAGAACATATCCAAAGAGTGATGAAGACAGGACAGCCTCGCGTTTAAGGAGCAATCTGGCTCTCCTTCTTGCTGGACGTAACTGTTTGTTCTTCTGGCAGCCAGTGGCATATTCAGTATTCTTTGCCAACACGGTCATTCACATCATCCGTTCTTTTTGGTGTTCTTTATTTATTGCCGATGAGGTGACTGAAGGCTTCGGTTGGGCCCACTTGAGTCTCCAAAGTGTTATCTTTGCTTTTCGGATATGCTAAGTAGCTCTTTGGCAGCAGATTTGCCCCGTACGATCTGTTGTTTAATTCCCTGCCAGCTGCGTCCATGGATGTTGGTTGTGGATCTAGTCAAATGAAACCCTGGACAAAGCCAAGCTAGTTTCTGTGTATCAAGACGGTGCTCCCCGGAAGGACCCATGTTTCCTTTATGTGGAGGCGGCATCCACACCGAAAGCTGCGTCTTTTTACTTGTAAAGCACAGGATGTTTTGAGTTGGATTTCAAGGACGTTTGAATGAGGGACAAGGAACAGGATCCTTTCATGGCACCAACAGATCAGGAGTCACACCATATACATTTTATATCAAGTTGGATTGCAGAAAAGTGGGCAAGAGGTTCTTCGCCCACTCCCCACCCCCAACTTTACGTGTGAAGGGCATCCTACCCATGAGTTTGAAGCATAATAATCTTATTATCGTCTCCAAGTGCTACTACTGATGACTGGCCAAAATCCCACCAGCATCAAGTCCATTCTGACTCATAGTGACTCACAGGGTGTCTGAGGCTATAAGTGTTTATGAGGGTAGATAGCCTCATATTTCTCCTACAAAGTGGCTAGTGGGCTTGAACCACCAACCTTTTGACTAATAGTCTAACACTTACCACAGCACCACAAAGGCTCCTTCGGAAGGCTGGTCAACTCAAGCCATTCAGAGAATCTGTCCTTGCACTGTCTAAAGCTTGCTGTTAGCTGCCTTTGAGTTGCCCCCACTCCTGATGACTCTCATACGCAGTGGTACGAAGTGCTTGCCTGGTCTGTGGCATTCCCATCACCGGCTGTGAAGCACATCTTTAGAATCCACGGGGTTTTCCCTGGCTGCTTTTTGATAGCATATTGCCAGACTTTCCTTCCTAGTCTTTCCTCGTCTGCTGAAACCTGTTCCGCATCCCATCAGCCGGCAAACTCACTGGCAGAGAGGTGGTGGCAGTACTCGAGCTCCTCATTGGCCAGGAATTGAACCAGTTCTACCACACCACACAGAGGGCTAGAATTCTACCGCGGGACCACCAATGCCTAATGTTACCTAACAGCTGTGTGATGCGGTCATTCTCAACCTTGGTTTTACTGAAAGAAGAAGGAAAAAAATCAGTGCCTGGGTCACACCTCCAGGGCTCCTGATGCCATTGGTTTGCTGGTGAAAATGCAGAGCTAAGATGAAAGCCAGACCGTGGGTCCACCTGAGCCTCTCTCTGAGGGAACGCTTGCCCTTTCTGCTTCCGGAGGGCACTTCCTCGTCCTGCAGCCTTTCCTACAGGACTACAATGTGCCTTCCTGGCTTTGAACCCCCGACATTCCAGAATTCACTGTGGAAGAGATTCCTAAAAGATACCATATGATCCTTATTGACTTGAGAACTGTCCAGGATCCTGGACAATCACACGAGGAGTTTTGAAAAATTATCCAATTCAGTTCTTTGCAGTTCCCCCCAAGCATTTTGCAGATATCAATGTTTAGTTGATGGAACCAGGGATTACCTTTGGGGAGGGAGTGCAAACACAGGTTCGATGTCTCATCTCGGCTCTATTAGTGCGGTTATTCTTTCACCAGGTCACGGCTTTGAGGAGCGAGGTCGGTCAAAGCAAATTACCATTTGTTCTCACTGACAAAGCACAGGCAGCCATAACTGGAGGGCCGCTCCTCCGTTTTGCATGTGCAAACTACTGTCACACACAAGGTCGCATGTGCATGCCCATCGGTTGGTAAGTCAGCTATTACTGCTAAGTCCAAAGAAAGTCTTCATGACATGAAGCCGGAGTTTAGGGTAAAAAAATGGAACGGGGCAAATGCTCGCCTCGTGATATTTCTAGAGGCAGTGTGTGCACTCCTTCGAGGCAGGTCGGCTGCACAGGGCAACCCAACTCCGGAGCCCATCAATCTAATCCGTCTCTTTGGGGCTTCCGATGACAACTTGTTGGTTGGGTCCGAGGTGGGCCGCGGCCCTCACTCCTGTCATGGAGGGAAGTCGGGGAAGGACCCGGAGCAGATTAAAGAGCTGGAGGGCTTGATTTATGACGACGGGACGATGACCCGGGTGGGGGAGGGACCGACACGCTGCATTTACGTTGCCGGGACTCATTCTTTTCTGCTCAGCATCTGCTTGGACGTCGCATAAAGGTTTCTCTGCAACCCAAACCGACCAGTCAACCTGAAAAAGGACCTCCGCTGCTTCTGTGTCTGCCCAAAGAGCACGTGACAAGCAGTAGACAGGAAGACCTTGCAAGTGTACAGTAAAACCTGTGAGAGCTGGGACCTGCTGAAGGCGGAAACTGCGAGAAAGTGCAAACATTTTCCGTGAACAGAGGTAAGGCTTGTACCCTGTCAACGGCAGAGAAGGGACCCCCCAAAAGCAAGGCAGTCCCGTCAAGTTCTGCCTCTACAGGTTTCACTGTATATCAAATTACTATCCCTTTCATGTTCAGAATCCTAAAATCCTTCTTTATGTTTTGAAACTCCAAATTGTGGCACCGAAACCATTAACCAAACTCACTTGTCATGGAGTCAGTTCTGATTCCTAGCGACAGAGTGAAACTGCTCCTGTGGGTTTCTGAGACGATGACTCAACTTGACTGGAGTAGAAATCCTTCTTTCCCCCGAAGGCTGGCTGGTGGCTTCAAATCGCTGACTTTGTGGTTAGTAGCCCAATATGCAATCCACGATGCCAGCAAAAAAACCCCAAATAAACTCCGAACTCACTGCCGCAGGGCGGATTAATCTACTATGCCAGCAAAAAACCCCATACTCCGAACTCACTGCCGCAGGGTAATTCGGATCCAAAGGGACCCTCTAGGGTAGAGAAGAACTGCCCCGTGGGCTTTTGAAACCGTAACTCTTTCCAGGAGTAGAAAGCCTCATCGTTCTCCCAAAGAGCTGCTGGCAATTTTGAATGGCTGACCTCATGCTTAGAAGCCTAATGAGTAACCTATTGTCACAGGGCTCCCTAAAAGGCGAACAATGTGGAAAGATCTAAGCTATTATAAATTTCTACTTTTCTAAATCGTAAATGATACTGCTACTCACGACTATACACCAGAGACATCCTGGTCAGGGTGGCTACTTTTTTTCCCTTTATTTAAAATAAACAGCATTGTGTTGAACTATGGAAACACCCGTGGTTAGAATTAAACATTTCATTATGAAATAAGAGAACTTATTTTAAAGGTGTGCTCTGTTCTTTGGTGACTCAACCAATAAAATTTGGATTTTGAAATACAGCAACCAGAGGGAATGCTCTAATCTCAAATCCCCTGCATATACACCTTTTAAGTACCGTCATCTCATTTTTGTCCTATAAAGGTTCATTGTTCTTCACACTCTACACATGCAGAACAAGGGTTCAGATAGACAATGAGACTTGCCCCAGGTCAGAGTGAAAATAAAATTCCATTTGACACCACGCCTACTTAGCGTCTGCTGTGTGTCAGACTGAGGCGCCCCGGTTGCACAGTGGTCAGCACTCAGCTGAACCCACCAGCTGCTCCCAGGGAGAAAGATGTGGCTTCTCTAACAATGTACAGGCTTGAAAACCTGAGGGGGCCGTTTTGCTCTACCCCGTCGGGATTCTATGAGTAGGAGTCCATTCGAGGACGAGTAGTACTTGACCACTGCGCTACCAGAGCAGCAGAAGTCATCCAGAGGATACGGATTCTCCAGACCAGGAACGAGACCAAAGGACTTCCATGGATGGTTCCACAGGACAGGGGAAAAGCTCCTGGATTATCTGCGAAAAGTTGGCACATCCAAATTAAATTGGTTTCTCTATTGACTTGGGATCTTTATTACTCTTGCTGCTGTGGTCAGTTCCAATTCAGGACAGCCTGATGGACAATAGACCACACAAATGGTCGCCTGGTGCTGGACCATCTTCCTACGTACGTTTGAGTCCACTGCTGCGGCTGCGGTGCCAACTCATCTCATCCGCGCTTCTCTACCTTACTAAAAGTGCCCTTATTCAGAGATTGGTCTTTCCAGGTGCCATGTTCAAAGAAAGTGAGTTGGCATCTTGCCATCTTGCTTCTAAGGAAGATTCTGGTTCTATTTTTTCTAAGACATTTTGATAGTCCCTGGGATAGCTGACATCCTTAAACAGCGCAGTTCCAGCAAATCACTTCTTGTGTCTATTTTTTAAATTGTTGACCTCCTGCATGGATATGAGGTAACTGAAAAAAACCATAGGTTGAGTCAAGTACACCTTAGTCATCAAAGTCACATATTTGCTTTTTATTACTTTAAGATATCTTATGTAGCAGATTTGCCCAACGTAAAATGTCCTTTGATTTTTTTTTTAATCCATACTTCTATGGATGTTGGTAATTGATTCTAGTAGAATGAAATCATTGATAATTTTTAGGCACTGTGTGGTAGTTACATAAGCTTCGCTATTAAGAGTGAAGGGGTGGAGTTTAGCCTGTCAATCAGGTCGCAGCTTGATGACCTCATTTGGAGACACTAAGGAGATAAATAGCTCACTGGAGGCGTGACATACGCTCACTCCCTGGGAGACATTCCTGCTGACAAGACACATGGAGCTATACTAGGGCCTGGAGCTGGAGGAGCCTTGTACAGACCCCTGTCAGTGCTGAGATGCTTACACTGCCACTGGATCTACAAGTCTTTCCACCCACTGGCCTGTGATCTTTTTTCCTGAATTTAGTGTCATTGCATGTGCTGTGTGAGTCTGAAGAATTTATAGACTGATAATCGACATAGGGGCTAATATCGGATTTATGGACTTGACCTAGACTGGGCTGGGATGTTTTCTTAATGTACAATTGCTCTCTTACACACAAACACACACTGCAAGAACAGATGCTCTTTCTATGGTCTGGAATAGATTTTTCACTGAAAGCCTATTAATATAGGGAAATATTGCTTTGAGGCTAAGATTGGGGCACCATCAATAAGAAGAGATCTTGACACTGGATTAAACACGGCACCTGAGAAAAGCGTCCTTCACTGCCATCTTGTCTGGAGTAGAAATCTTCATGGGAGCTGGGGTTGGGACTGGACATATGGTTGCTGGTAAATTAACCAGAGAGGAAAAGAAGACAAGACGAACTGAGCAGTAAGTGGACTGGGTTGGCTCAGGGGCCTCTAGAGCAGAGCCAAGCTACTTTCTAGATCCTTCTGAGGCCCAGAAATGGCTGCCTAGACTCTGTTTGAATTCTTGAATCCTCATTCTTGTGTTTCAGTGCCAGAGCCTGAGCCTCTGCACTTTGCATTAGCCGATCTTCTTGCCCTTTTCTTCTTGACCCAGCTGCCTTCTCCAGAGAGGACTCATAAAGCATATAAGGGGGCTTCCAAGAGTTTGTGGAACAACTTCATCATTTTTTCATTCCATTTTCCATGTACTTTTTGAAGTACTCTTGTGTATTACAAAATGCTTCCGAATAAGACAAACTCCCAGGCCTGTGTCTCAGACCAATTCTCTTCCAGCTCAAGTTCCTGCACCACACTTTGTATTCCTCTTCTTTCCATAAAATAGGCTCACACTCTAAAAGTACAGTAATAGAATAATCAGGAAAAAAAATACAGTTTCTTTAAACAGAATCAACTTTGGGGTACTTGAAAAAAAGTTTAGAGGTCTTTCACTCAAAAATTTGTGTGTATGCATGCATAGGGATATCTCAATCTACCTATGATAGAAATATTCTTGTATCATGAACAGTGTTTTGACACATAATAAGTCAAAGTTAATACGAGAAGTATTGTGATTTAATGGCTATCAGACTGGATTGGGAGTCAAGGAATTTGAATATGAGCTCTAGCTGTGTTCCCTACTCCCTGGGTGACCCAAGACAAATGACCCAGTCTCTTTAAAGATCAGTTTATTTATTTATAAATGGGGTAATCATCACTGATCTCACCACTTTATAGGTACAAGGGAGACTCAAATCAAATAATATGTCAAAGCGGTGCATTAAGTGTAAAAATCCATATAGTTGATATACTCATTGTACCTTAACATACTCCCACAGAGATGCCTATTGCTAGTGATCTCTGTCCCTATCTGGTGCTGGCTGCCTAAACGCCTTGGCCATAAACTACCTTCTGCATCAATGGGGTTTCTGATTCATTCTGAAGTCCTTCTTGTCCCCTCTCAACTCAAAGTTGGCTGACCCCTTTTGGCTATGATGTAGTCATAGGTCCAGCTACTGACTAAGGCTGGGGCTGGAAATGATGGCAGTCTCTTTGTAACCCAAGAATTCTTGCATGCATGGTTGCTTGAAGAATATGAACTTTTCCTGGCGATGAAGAGTAAAGCTCACTCCAAACACACGTTTCCATCCACAGCACTTCCATCGACAGAACACAACATCCTGCTGTGCATGCCAACTGCACCAGCACCGCAGGAAAAGAGATGGTCGGCTTTCTTTGGGTAAAAACAGCCCACGGCCTGGCCAGAAGGCAGCGCCTTCTCTTTTCATTTCTCATGCTTTGCTTCCCTTTGTTTCTGCCTAAGGGAAGCAGAGGACTTCATCAATTTTTGATATCGATAAAGGGTTAAATTGCCGTCACTACACATATACACACACATACTCTTACTCCTTAGATGACCTCTTATATCCATGGAAGAATGAAGTTTGGGAAAAGATTGAATCAGGGTATAAAAGAAATACCCCTGAACTGTCTCTCTCTCCACCGGATGCCTACTCTGTGACATGACAGGTGCTGTATACGCTGGTTAAAGAGCAGACTCATCCTGGAGGTGGCACGAGAAGAAAGTGCTTTGTGTGTCTGTCGTCAGACTCCCCTTGGGCCTTGTTGGGAAAAGCATCGACAGATTGAAGATGATGTCAAATCATGTCTCGCTTGGTCCAACAATTTTGTAGGATGTTGAATAAAGGGTATTTAATTTATAGAAAAGGACATTTTTCTCTTCTACGCAGGACTATTCTTGGGTGGGTACAGAACCATTTATCACTAATCCTTCTGTCATCGATACAGGAATAGAAAAAAAATAGTTTTTCTGGGCATAAAAATATGTGCACATGGGCCTTTGTTTCCATCAAGAAAACCGAGTGGAATCTTTCAAACGTCAAACACAGTAATTGTTGAAAGCAAAAGGTCACACTAGATTAGTTTTATTGAAAAAGAGAAGAGAAGTGATAAAAGCTTCTCTTTCTAAAACTAATGAAAGAAGCGATGAAAGAACTTTGTGGTGGTAAACACGCTCATTGAAGCAGGCTTCCATTTAATTTCATGCTGGGTTTGCTTAATTATCATTCCAAATACAATTGTGAGTTTAGTACACTTGTGAGTGTCAATGTGTGCATGGGTTGAGCTACGGATAAAATCTTATTGAAAAAGCAGAAAATACAATTTTAATAGAAATACATAATGGCTTAGATGCAGATGACCTCTGGGAGTCAATGTTATATTTAAATAAGGACGATCCTATTGCTTGCTTTGAGTTTGTCCACATTGTGTTTGTTCTGGGTGTCTACAGCAATTGCGTTTGTTGACTTGTGAGTGCTGTATGGTTGATTCTGAAGGACGGATGTGCTGTTGTTCCCAGTGGACAGGGAATGACACTCTTGGTCACGCTGCCTGTTTGATTAGTAATTCAAGTAAAGGTGACAAATGCAACACAATGGAACTGTATTCTAGTTTTGATTTGGCCACTAGTGCAATGCTTCTGATGCCATTTCACAGCACTGGGCTTCCGTATTTTCATGTACAACAGGCTGGGTTCATCCTTTGGTGAAATGCTAAGTAGAGGTTAACATATTCTTTTTTTAATTTTTTAATTAAAAAGTTTTTTAAAAACATATTCTTAAAGTCATGGCAATCCAGTTCTATTTGTAAATTGGCTCAGAGTTGATCACAGTCAGACAGTAAATTCTAAGTACTAGACGGACTGACGGACTACCACTGATGCATTGCATTTCGTGGCTTTTACTTTGCGGTGAATACATTGACGTGTCCAGGGAAATGTAGGGCATCTGCTGGGAAACGCGTTCACTGGGAGTTTCTTTAATGGATGTGTGTTCCACATTGGCTACTTTTCCATATACACACAGGAAAGGGCTTTTAAATGCTTCATTAAAAGGCAACCCATGCCCATACTTATTGTTTAGTCTTATGCCAAAAAAAGATTTGGAGCTTAGATATTGGCTGATGGCGTTTCAGATAAAATGACAGAATACAACCATTCTATTCACATAGCTACAAGTCAATTAAATTCAAACTGATGATTTAGGAGAACATTTAAACATTTCTTACCTTAATTTCCAGTACATTCTCATTGCCCATTGAGATCATCACTGGCTTTTCAAAAAGCTTAAACACAGGATTAGGTACATAAATGAGATCAAAGTCCCTGGAATGGATCCCATCTAGCATGAAGAAGGCCGTGGCTTTCAGGGGGAGTTGCAGATCCAGCTGTTGCAGTGAAGGAGTCGTACAGCAGATTAGCTCTGAATTAGAGCGCTGTTGACATGCCTGCAGCAAGACACAATTATGCACTGTAAACAGAATGCAGCGGGACATCAATAGCAGCTTTCACATTGCACAATTTCAGATAGCCAATTCAGAGTATATACTTTCTGGGGGGAAAAAAAGTTGCTTTTAGCTTTCGAGTTTCTGGGAACATGATAGATGCCAATTTATCCAAACAATCCAGTCTTCAAAGGGAGACAAGGGCTTCGCTGGCCTGGAATAAGCTCAGTTGATCTCTCTGGAACCGGCCCTCCCTCAATCATTTCATTTTCCCGAAGACGACCTTGGTTTGCACATTAGCTCTAAACCACGCTGTGGGAACTTCAGCAAAGCCCTTCCTTAGGAACTTGGCTCTCTTATTCAGAAAGTAAGAAGGCAATATTATACAGAATATGGGATGCTTCATAGTAAAGGGCTTTGAACATTGGCAAGTGACATACAGTTCACATAATAATTAACTCTGGAACTAGGTAATCTTATTAGTAGGTCTTAGGCAATTGATTACTGAGTGCCAGGTCTATGCAAAATGCTTTACAAAGCTGGCCTCATGGAATTCTCAGATTCGCCCGATGCGGCAGGCGCTACGATTACTCTCATTTTACAGATGGAGAAACTGGGCTCTCAAGCTTGCATCCTTCAATCAGATCACAGAGTTGGAGGCACAAACTCAAGGCCACCTGACCCCAGAACTCAACTGTCTCTATCCCAAGTTATACTGCTTCTTGTTTTCTATTTATTTATTGCATATAATCAATCTTTTCCCATGGTCCCTATTTTACAAAGTCTGTGCTATTATTATTAGGAAGCCCTAGTGGTGTTGTGGCTGCTATGTTTTAAGACACTAACTGTGAGGCCAGCTGTTCAATTCTACCAGTTGCTCCATAGGAGAAGATGACATTTTCTGCTTCTGTGAAGAATTATAGCCTTGCAACATATGTACAAATGTGCTTGATACAATTGTTGCACGGCTTTTATAAGAGCGGTAAGAGCCCCCAATATAATGATCTTAGAAAGAAACGCAGCCTCGGGAGGGGCAGTTCTACTCTGTCCTGTGGGGTGCTAAGAGAATCGACTCGATAGCAGTGGGTTGGGTTTGGCTTGCTTGGTGCTATTATTATTTCATGGTCTCTCATCGCTCAGTTGGAATATTCTCATCTGGAATTCTGATTTAAGGAATCTGGAGAAATGTGATTTCCTCTGGATTGTGCTTGGACTACACAGCAACACAAAGTGGTGTAAGTATAGTAAGTAAAGCTGAGTTCCCCCTTTTCTCCCAAGGAAAAGAAAAACAAGCAATAGCATCCCTTTGATGTCCCTTTTTTTTTGGGGGGGGGGGACAAGGACAGCTGGAGGGGAAACATTATTTACCTAGGTCCACAATAGCAAAAGGACTGTGAATAAACCTAACACTTGGTATCTGATCACTAAAAAAATTTCAATTACTCTATATTAAAAATATGTGTTGTAAACATAGAAAACTGATCCATTGACTTACTAGGAAAAAAGGATTAATTTTACACCAAATTAATATTTTAAAGCTAAATATTATTCGTTCCTATCCTCTTGAAGAACATAAATGTACAATCTTCTAATATTACAGTAATTCTCTTCAACACAAGAAGAAATTTGAATACAAATACATAATAAATGGCTTATTTTGGGGAACAATACATGACTACAACATTTTGTTAAGAAAGTACTGATTAGTTTTATTTGAAAAAATTAAGAGTTTTCATGTTATTTTAAGAGTTATTTTGACTAGCTCTCTATCTCCAAACCAGAATCAGACCTGACCAGAGAGGTTTGATTTGTTAAATATGAAGAAGTTTGGTGCATCCTGGCCAGTCTCAAATCCTGT
This sequence comes from Echinops telfairi, assembly GCF_000313985.2. Classification (NCBI taxonomy): domain Eukaryota; kingdom Metazoa; phylum Chordata; class Mammalia; order Afrosoricida; family Tenrecidae; genus Echinops; species Echinops telfairi. The sequence goes on from NW_022103920.1 coordinate 28,603,811, forward strand.
AAGCAGCAGGGAACATGGTAGGAGCACAAGTCTCTGTTATGAGAAACAATAGTCCACGAGGCTGAGCTTTCCACTCCTGTTCAATTCTATAGATAGTTCTATTGTTCTAAGGGCTTTGGGGCTAACATAACGGAACGTTATCTATCTGGATAGCAACAAGATAAGAGTTTTATTTTACTCAATTGTTTGCATCTTTGGGAGATGCAACTCTACTTCTGACACCTGGAAGGTTTTTACTAACGAGGTGGTAACACACGGAGGAGGAGGCCAAGAGGAACGCTACAAACAAAACCAAGTTCACTGGGATTGAGTCAATTCCAGCCCAAAGTGACTCTCTGGGCAGAGAAGAACAGCCCCGGAGGGTTTCTGAGGTTGTTAATCTTCACGGGAGCAGAAAGCTGCATCGTTCTCCGGCGAGCCACTGGTGGACTCAAACTGCAGCCCAATGAGTACCCCACCACCCGGTGTGTGTCCTCCGAATGCTAGTGAGGAGAGGGAAGGGAAGGCAGTCATTGTTTTAGCAATGTAGGCTTGGCTCTGTGAGATCAACATACTTTCTCAGCTTGCTCCTTTGAAAACGGTGTATGCCAACACCAAGGAGCATGGCTGTGTTTAATTTTTAACCTGGTGATTGGAAACGGCTATGTTGGTTGTGCAGTACTGATGTCCTTTAAATGAACAGCAGTGGCATTTTAACACGGTTTGTGGCTGTGTGTGTTGGTTGGTTTCAAAGCCCTTTGCCTCATAGGATGACTCCCTGGAGTGGAATCTCTCAGGAATATGATAACAATCTAATAAGACTCTATAGAGATGATGCAATGTGGCTGACTGAGAGGTCAAGAAAAACCTCATTGGCGATGCCCTTATTGTTTGGTGATTTGGCTTGACATTTTTAGCACGAAATTGGTTTTTGTAATTGAAGAACACCGTGGCTTTAGCCATCAAGAAGTAGTAGATGGAAACCTAAGAGGGCGTACCATAATTCAATCTATCGCCTGCCCAACGGAGACCCTCAGCTTGAGAGGAGCATGGAGAACCCTGATTCTATGCTGAGCGCACAAATTCCGCTCGGAGGTGTGATTTTTATTACAGATAAACACAAACACACATTTACAATCTTTGTCAATAACCCCTACCTTTCTCGGAGCTGAACTGAAATGACCACAAGAAAGAGACCTGTGTAAATTGTTACAGCACAAAATGAGTCTACCACTCACACGGAGGCATTCAAGCTTAATTTTAATAAGCCTGGCACATAAGCAAAGGTGGGAGACACAGCAAATGAGGTCCCTATTCTAGGGCACAGAATAAGGACTGCAGGGCTTCCTTGCTACTCGATCAGAGAAAAGTCAGAAAAGGAGTGGACGAAAGCCTGGGTGCTGCTGCGAGACAGGTGCGGTTGCCAAGGGCTGCACTGCTGAGGCTCCTGGGGGCACGAGAACAGCGTGGTTTCCTTCTGTGCTGATCGTCTTTCAATACATCGTCTCAAGCTAGCTATGATCATTTCCGTCTAGACCTGCTCTGTCATGCTTGCATAAACACACACACATATATTGACTGCGCCAAAGTGGAGTCCCTGGGTGGGGCAACAGTTAGCATTTGGCTGCTAGTCTAAAGGTTGGTTGCAAACCCACTAGAGGCGGTGCCCAGGAAGGGCCTGGCAATCCATTTCTGAAAGCTCATAGCCACCGAAGACCCCGTGGGCTGCGGTTCTCCCCAGAAACACCCGGGGTCGTCATGAGTGACGACGGACTCCTTAGCAGGTTTGGTGTGGGTACATACACAAACACACACACACACACACACACACACACACACACACACACACACACACACACACACACACACGGCTGGGGGTTGATGGGGTTACTCGCTGGACTGCAAGGTCAGCGTCCGCACCCACCAGGGGCTCCAAAGGGAGAAAGACTCTCACCTGTAGGGAAGTTCTCCCCTGTCTTACAGGGTCTCTGAGAGTTGGAATCGATTCAGTGACTGTGACTCTGTGCGTAGGTGTGTATATACATTAAGTGTTCATATAGGTATGCGTGTATATATATGCATTTTTAGAAGTGTGTAGAGACACTTCATTATCTTTCAGTTCCATATTCCACAAACTGAAGCCCGCTCATACACACACTTAAATGCAGATATATTCTAATGGTGTGAGAGCAAGAGTCTAGATGGTGTTTGCTCTTGAATGAAACACACCGTTTGACTTAAGCATCCAGAGATATGCTTTATGCCCTGAGAGTCAGGTGGTCGAGGCAGAGCTGCAGAGCTGCATGTTACCCATCTCTCAAAGCACTTACCACTGTGAAGTTCATTTCCGCTTCATGGACGTTTATGATCATCCTTGGGACACTAACTGAATTCAGATTTTTTCCAACAACTGTTATTGTGCTTCCACCGCTGGCAAAATAAAACAGGAAAATGGTGATGGTGGTGAGAGGTTCTTTCCCTACCAAGTATTTGAAGCGAGAAACTCAATGTAGTCACATGGAATGATTACAGGTTAGTGCAGCCAAAGTCAAATGAAAGTCAGTGATAAGTCTTCTTTGAAACCAACTTGTACTAACTTGAAACATTTTTTAAAAGGCATAGTTCATAGGCTAGAGAAATGGATTTTTAATTTTCTTAATCACAAAACACACAAAAGAAATATGCATTTTTCCCTCTCGGAAAGGAATACAAAAATGAAATAGACTATTATTGCTACACTTATCAAATTGAAGCAAAGGAGGCTGACTGAACTGGGTCCATTGAGATAATGATTCAAAGGGAGGCTGGCATAGGGGGAATCTGCGAGGGAAGCTGGCAGAAAAAAATACAGACAGGTGGGGAAAAGAAAATGATTCTAGCTTGGGGCACTAAATTCAGTCTAGAGTCGATGTGTATATAATAATTTAAGAAAACCTACATTGCTGCATTCAGTTGCTTTACTGGTGTCCATTTAAAGCCTAATAGAACAGGGCTGAATGCTTCTTGATGTGAACACGAACCAAGTGAAGCTGTCACTCTGAGCTGGAAAGGCAGCCTTCAAAAGAAATGGCCCAGAGTTGAAGCCAAGCACAGAGCTCCCACTCCTCATGGCCATCTAGAGTGAAACCGTCCTCATGCTCTTCATCGTCTTAAGCCTACCAGAAACTTTCACTTACCTGACAAAAGATTTGGTTGGATGGATTTCAACGACAAGGGGATTTTCCTGGTAACTGAAGCTGTAGGCCTCTCGGTTGGCTAAGTCAATCTTCAACTTAACAGGAAAGTCAGCTGAAATGCTTTGGGCTGGAGTATAGCATTCGAGAACACTATCTGACACACTGAGTGGAAAAATCAAGAAAATAGACCAATGCTGTTAGAGAGAAAGATACTTCTGAACTAAGCTTCTGAATCAAAAAGATATTACCCAGCGGCTCTTACATGGGGATTTCCTGATACACTGGCCTACAACAACTTTTTTTTAAAAAGTGTAGTCTGTGTATAACTGAATGGACCCCAACTAAGGTATGCTGTGGACTGGTCATCCCTGACTGATATCCATACCTTGGCAATTTTAAGCAATTTTTTTAGACAAACATTCTTTAGGAACTTGATTAATCAAGCTTCTCCTACTTTAAGCCATAGAAACACAAGCTCCCCTCCAAACCCTTCTCTCCTCTGCATCTTTCCACCCCCAAAATATTTGTATGCTTGTGAATCTTGATGGAGATGCTTATTTTAAGTAGCTGTCAGTTACCAGCATCTCAAAGTTCGTAGTTAGGATATTAAGGAGTGTGGATGATTAAGGTGATGGGAAGACAAAATTAAAAAGTGGAATTAATGAACAATAAAGGAGAGGTAGCGACGCCAATAAAGAGGAGTAGGTGGGTTTGGGAAAGAGGACATTTTGCCACCAAGAGAGAAAATATAAACATCTTAATTTTTCTCCCCAGGAAAGGCAAAATATTTGTTTGATGTGTTAGGTACAGATATTCATCCAACTTGACTGATGAAATACAAAACATATTTATAGTACCTTTTTAAAGTACATGTTTTTCCACCAATTGAAATGTGTCTAGAATTTCCACTGTTAAGGTACTTTCCAGTTAAAGTAACCAAAGTGCCACCAGCCTTCGGACCGTAACTTGGAGAAATACTTGTGATTTCAGGATCCTGAGTGGGAGATACAAAAATAAAATCAAGCAGCTTGTTAATCTATGATAGTTAAGTAAACTGCATAATAATAGTCACCTATCCTGGTGCAGGAGACAAGTAATGCTGAGACTCACCACATAGGAAAATGTCCTATACTGCGGCGCTGTCCCTCGGACATTTGAAATAATGATGGATAGATTGGAATGCTCACTCATTGCAGGACCGACGGTGCATTTCAACCTGCGGAAAGCAAGGTGTAATACATTACAGATTTGAAGGCATTTATTTTCTCTCTTGACTATTTGAATGGCCTCTAAGTTTGACCTAACTACTCTAAGCAGTAGGTATGGTTTTCTGGCAATTAATAACGTACAGATTTTATTTCTGCACTATTATGCCAAGCTTAATACTGACTGTATTGTAAATATATGTACAAATAAAGCACGAAATATTAAAACTCATTAAGGTTAACCTCACGGATTAAAAAGACACAATAAGGTAAATCTAAGTCAATAAAACTGCAGGGGCAATGTTTGTCATAAAACCCAAACCAACTCCATGGCTAGGGAGCCGATTCCACCTCACAGCAACCGTCTAAAGCAGAGTGCACTGCCCCCGTGTGTTTCCGAGATTGTAAATCTTCATAGGAATAGAAACCCTTGCTTTTCAAAACCTATCTGTAGGCAACTGGACATCCCCTTACGGAAGGGTCGCAGGGAGGAGACGAGCCAGTCAGGGTGCAGTGTAGCAACGATGAAACATACATCTTTCCTCTGGTTCCTAAATGCTTCCTCCCCACCCACTATCATGATCCCAATTCTAATTTATAAATCTGGCTAGACCAGAGGATGTACATTGGTACAGATAGGAACTGGAAACACAGGGAATCCAGGACGGATGATCCCTTCAGGACCAGTGGTGAGAGTGGCGATACTGGGAGGGTGCAGGGAGGGTGGGGTGGAAAGGGGGAACTGATTACAAGGATCTACAGATAACCTCCTCCCTGGGGACGGACAATAGAAAAGTGGGTGAAGGGAGACGTTGGACAGTGTAAGATATGACAAAATAATAATTTATAAATTATCAAGGGTTCATGAGGGAGGGAGGAGCGGGGAGGGAGGGGGAAAATGAGGAGCTGATGCCAGCGGCTTAAGTGGAGAGCAAATGTTTTGAGAATGATGAGGGCAACGAATTTACAAATAAATGTGCTTTACACAATTGATGTGTGTATGGGTTGTGATAAGAGTTGTATGAGCCCCAATAAACTGATTTAAAAAAAAAGAAAGCCTTGTCTTCTCCTGAGAATTGGCAGGTGGTTTCAAACTGGTGACTTTGAGGTTCTCAGCTCAACACATAACTACTACGCCACCAGGGCTTCTTATCATTCAGCAGACTTAAGACAATGAGGTGGCATTTCAACAACCAGTGAAGCAATAATGGGATTATCAACAATGATCTGCATCTCTTCATTAAAGTTTGACAACAGGTACCTTTCTGTGGTTACAGTTGTCACCTGTTTGACTCCATTACTTAAAAAAATAAAAAAAGAATGAACTTTGAATAGGATTACTTTTGAATTAGTACTCTTCACACAGAAGGAGTCCCGGTGGGACTGTTAACAGCTCAAAACCATCAGCTGTTCCAACACGGAGGCTATCCACTATTGTGGAGATTCACGGCCTTGGGGACCCTCCAGAGGGTAGCGATGAGTGGATGACGGTGCGTGGGTTTAATCTTAGTGTCGTCATAAAACTGCATGTGTGCATGCTGTTTCCTCAACGTGTGTTTGAGAATAAATCATACATCACTAGTATAGGCCCCAATTCATAATGCAATGATTAAGAATTTTAGAGACCTTGCCAGGGAGATTTCCAGAGTTACTTACTTTGGGTCATTAAGCTAAACAAATGTGAAATGAACTGAAATTTAGTCTGAGCAAAATGAGGAGGTTTAGAAAGCCTAGAATCAATTCTACTGCCTATAAGAAGACCACTTGCTACACTACGTACCATGAGGACCTGTCTATAAAACATTAAGCAGATGGTAGTTACTGATAATTTCTGAACCCTCTGTTCACTCTGAGATTGAGGAATTATTGCGAAGGTCCATGCAGAATATAGTCACCAAAGCACAGGTCGTGGGTCAGGAGAGCTGAGTGCGAAGCCCTGCGCAGGCCCTTCCCTTCGGGTTACCTCTACTATCCACTCTCCGTCTCAGAAGGCCAGCCCCTCCACCGTGTAGTATTTGGAATAGTGCTGTCCCCTCCAAGGACTTGGAGATGCTAAATGAGATGCACCCTATACATGTTGGTGCCAATAAATATGAGCTGAACATAAATCTAAACTCATCTAAAAAAGCAAGTCTCGAATATATGATTCAGTTGTTTCACTACACTTTCAAGATTTAGACCATCAGTTCCCAAACGCACTTGGCCTACTGCTCCATTTTCATTAACAATAAATATATTCCTCAGCGCCTCTTTGGCAAGAAAAACTTTGGACAATAGCCCATATGCCAGGATAAAGTGTAGGTTTCTGCTTTTGCTACCCCCACCCCCTTGGGTTATTCCAGTACTCACCTGAGAGGACAGTATCACTTGTTTTGGGAAAAACTGGTTTAGAAGGTGAGTTTGGATGAGGGGGACCATATTGAGTGGCTACTGATTCTTACAGACAATGCCTGTGGAGTCTCTCCATTGTGAGGCCCCACTGAAGTCACTCTTTCAAGTCAACCCAGACTACTTTTGAATAGCTGTTACATTGTCGGTTATTAAGAAATTTCTCAGATGCTGGATTTTTTTATCTATCTATTCCCCCCACCCCCCATAGAGGCAATCCATCCCTTCTTTGCTGAATCCTTATGAGCAGAGAAGGGTTAAAACCTAAACAAACTCCAGAAGAGATTTGGTAGATTGATCAAGAGTTGGTCTTAAGGAGTGAGTTTTACAATAACCCTAAAAAAAATAATAATAATACCCCCCCCACCCCCGTGTCCTGAAGTTCACGCACAGAGAAGTGTTCTACGATTCTTACATATTTGGTGTGCTCTCGCTCAAGGTCAAGGGGCAACTCTCATTTCCAATGAGAACTCTGGTTCTCTTGAAATCAGACTTATTATTCCTTCTGAACCCAAAGTCCCAGCCACACACTGTCAGAGTGGTCCCTCCTTCAAGGGGTGCGCTGGCTGGGAAAACCTGCAAGAGCAACACAGAACTATTACGAAAAAAGAAAAAAATGAGACAACACAGGTAACAGACAATCCACTACATCATGATCTTTCATACAAACAAATAAAAAATAATAATCTCAAGTATCTAAGGGTATATATTAAACAGACTAGTTCAAGTTCTTCCAACTTCTCATTATTTCATAGAATGGAATTTCCATGAAAGGAAAGGAGTAACCATTTTCAGAGACCCTAGAAGGAATATGTGAAGCACTCATGAAACAAGTTGTTTACAAGGGACGTGGAGACGGGACAAAGAGAAGATTCCCCTCGGGAGGGAAGAAAGGTCTTCCTGGGTCTCTCAGAAGAGAATGGCATCTCCCAGAGATTCTGGGGGGACCAGGGTCCAGATTTTTACATGTTTACAATGCAAACTGGTTATAACTTCCACGGACCTCCAGACCAAATGCCCATCAAAACTCCTTCATGAGCTCTAAGGGCCAAGGGCCTGCCCAGCTCTGCTGTGCACCAGCTGGCTGTGCCCACTGTCTTATCGCTGTGGCTCACCCCGCCTATCGGAGAAAGTCACAGCGGAAAATTCCTCTTTCTGTTTCCCGTGTTTGCAGTTGCACTCAGCGGCTATGATCATGAACGAGCTCCCGCACGTAGCTGCTCCTCATTCTTTCATTCACGCTCGCATGCATTCTTTGTGAAGCACTTCCTGGGCCGTGCAAACTAACATCCTCAGCGGATACCTGAAAGGCTGGTGGCTTGGATTCACCCAGAGATGCTGTGAAAGAAAGTCTAGAACCGTCTTCCCTAACTTCAGTCACTACAACCACAATGAAGCGCAGATGGGGTCCCTCTGCACGGGAACCCACTCCTCAGCAACTGGTGGTACGTGCCAGGCCCCCACCAATAAATGAGGAGCTCATGTTTACCACTAAATTCATGTGCATTATTCACTCCAGAGTTTTCGCCCCCCCCTTCTTTCTCTTATTTGATACCTAACCACGCACTGTCATCGAGTCGATGCTGACGCACAGTGGCTGACACTAGTTGGTTGGAATTGATGCATTTGAATCCGGTTTGGCAGAGAATATTGAAAGTACCATGGATCGTCAGAACAAACAAATCTGTCTCGGGAGAAGAACAGCTAGAATCTTCCTTAAAAAGGAAGATGGCGAGACTTCGTCCACGTAGGTTAGACATGTTATCAGGGGAGACTAGTCCCTGGAAAAGGACATCATGCTTGGCAATGCAAAGGGGTGTGTCAAAGAGGAAGACCGTCAACGAAGTGGATTGACAACAGCGGCTATGGGCTCACACACAGAGCTATTAGGAAGATGGTGCAGGTCGGGGCATTGTTTCTAGCTTTTGTTGCTGTGAGTCAGAATGAACAGAAGGCACTTAATAGCAACAGCAGTGGGTTCATAGATCCCTGAGTGGGGTAACCTGAGGCATGGCAGTTTGAACCCACCAGCACTGTGGAAGAAAGGCTATCTTAGAGGATTGCCACAAAAACTTCAGGGAGCAGCTGCTGGGACTCAGAGCAGACGCTACCTTTTGATCTTGTTAGTTTGGCTGCTGAGTTGAAAGACTTGCTCTTTAAGAAAATTTTAAGTACTTAATACACACAGCAAACGATTTCTATCAGAAACAGATAACAATGGGACGGGGGAGAACCCCAGGAGGAATTGCAGCAAGAATTCTAATGGTCTCCCGTGGCATTATTTTACATCTCATTTCTAGGATTTATTTTACCCCATGTCCGAAGTTAAATAAATAACAGGTTCATTTTGTTATTGCAGGCTCACTTTTGGTGCGATAAAAGTAAAATTGGCCATTAACTAGTTAGACTTTGAGAACTCTGAGATAAGACAGCATTAGGCTATTATGAACTTCATAGACAACTGGTTCCAGGCGAACACGATTAGGAACAAAACACATTTCCAAGTTAAAAATAAGCTTCTCCTCAGTAACTTCAGGACAATTGAGAAAGGAAATGTTTTTTTTTTTGAGGGGGGGACAAATTGTAAATTGTGCTGTAAAGTACAATGGTGGGAAAATACAGCACCACTGGAGACTCAACTCAAAACCAGTAAAGGTGTTTGCTATTGCCTAGCGAGTGAGAGTCTTAAAGTATCTGAAAGGGCTTTTAGCAAAAAGCCAATTTGCAAACATTCCCATCCCTCCCAAGTAAATAATCACAAACCCACAAATTTCCACTTTACCCTTGTTACTGAACCCCCTTAAAGTCTTAGCTTAATGCTTTTATGACAGCCATTTTACCCATAAAATCCATTACACAGTCATGCCTTTCATAAAAATGTACCTCGTCCATATCTAACAACATGAAGACTGCTGGGAGAAGGGGGCATAATCTGTTTATTATTATGTTAGAAATCCAGGAGGAGAGAACAAGATATCCAAGCCTCCCAGGCCTCTGTTCAGCCCGAGGCAGTCACACACCCAGCTGCTGTCCCTTCTAACTAGGAGGCTTCCGCACTGAAAACAGCTGCCCACGGAAGAGGCTGGCCTGGACCCGCTGCCTGCATCCTGCTCTCGCCACAGAAGGAGCCACGTCTGCCCCTCTGCCCACACCACGACTTTCTATTCAATGCAAAGGGGCTGGAGGATGCTTCGGGAGAAGACACTGAGAACTGTTCGCCGGGTGCCCTGGCATTCGAAAAGATATCATATCATAAAACCTCTGTAAGAGATTCACCCTTTGGTAGCCTCTCTCCTCTGGCATGGGAGACAGTAATAAACAGGAGCACTGAATCTCTCAACGTACCCCCTCCCCCGCCCCCCAAGTTTATGGGGAATTGTCATGCGGACAGTGGAAGAAGAAGGAAGTAGCTTGGGCCCTGCACCCCCTTGGAGAGATTGAACAAATCCAACAGTAAACAATGAGTGATTATGGAGGGCTGAGGAGCTTGGTGGGCAGTAAATGTTTGTCCAGCACAAAGGCCGTGGAGGCTGGGTCACCCACCTGTCTGGACGGGGGAGAACCCGCACCAAGAATAGTGATGGTACTTTCACAGGTGACAGATCACATCGCCGATGAACAGCTGCAACCATATTTGGAAGGATGGTGGTTTCAAAACCCATCAACATAATACACAGGCAACCAGGTGAGCATTACAGTGCACAATGGAGACTCCTCTTCAGTAAGGAACAGTCACAGATACTGGTGACTGGGGCCTGCACGCTCCCAAGAGATCAGTCTTCTGATCAAGCAGTTGTTGTTTATGTCGTACGTCACTGGGGTGGGGTTGAATTCCACAGGGTCAGCAGCTCCAAACCACCAGCTGCTCTGTGGGAGAGAGACGGGGCTTTCTACTCCACAAAGAGTTGGTCTCAGAGGCTCACAGGGGCAGTGCTACCCTGTCCTATAAGGTTGCTGTGAGTCCTCATTGACTCTATGGCAGTGAGTTTTTTTTTTGAGGGTGGTGGTGGGGGTTGGGGGTTGAACTCAATCCTGTCCCCAAAAGTTCAGAATACGTTGGAGAGTGGTCTTCCTTTACCAAAATATTTCTCACCATTCTTTAAGGATGAGATATGATCACAAGTTTGACACAAACAAATAAAAATGACCTTGCAATCTTGAAATCAGTCCTAGGGGGAACTGCGAAGAACTTTAGGGAGTGAACATTATGTACCTTGTAAAACAAGGTTAACTTTCAACTTCCTTTTATTGGAAAGTGAAACGCTATACATTAACTGGGTTTTGTGTCCACTGAGTTTGAGACAGATAAAGAAAAGAGAAGACTAATCTATTTTATTATTATTATTTTTTTTTTTGCAGCGAGAATTTGGAATGTCACGGTCCAGTGCAGCATGAAATCTTCCTAACAACTATGAACCGAAAGGGATTTATGGACTTGGGGCTCCACTTTCCTTCCAACGGCATAGGTCGAGCCTCGCAGGCTTGTGGAGAGTACAACAGAACCCACGGAGGGCTGGTGCTGTGGACAGGGAGAGGGGAGGGAGAGTTGAGCAAATGATGAGATTGCCCCTGCTCAGGAAAACCCTAAAATGGTTACTCTGATTTTAGCCGTTTTAATATTGCTTATGGAAAGGGAAGCGCATCCATGAAAATTAAATGTTTCATTGGGCCAGACTTCAAATTGCTTCCTTTTTTAAAACCCCAACCTGGCTATTTTTGAAATTGTGATTAGATTGCACACACACACACACACACACACACAATCCCCCTATCTCTTTCATGGGATAGCTGAGTTCAGATTTCTAGGGTCTCAAGTTGCCAAGGCTGTGTGTTTATAAAAGTATAAAATGGCCTGTGTTTTAATACTGCATAAATACAACAATACATGGTCAAATTTTAAAAGTGCATAAATACCACAGTGTAGAAGTTTGTTTGGTTTTTAAAAATTCTCTCTGAGCTTATGCTCCGGACGGTCCGGCTAAGTCTTAGCTGTGTTACACCAGCAGAATAGGATTTCGTGAAAATGCACTCACCCCGCACGAATCTTGCCTTAAACCGTAACTAAATGGAACCAGCCATGCGCGGGGGGGTGGTTTTTGCTCTCACTCATACACTCTGTTTACATGGGCTTGAACCAGGCGATGGAGACCTTCAACTTGAATCTTCCACACGAGCCATTTGCTAATGTCCAACGGTTCAGCTTGCAGGCAGACAAAATACATCCTGAGCCCTCACCGGGGAAGCAGTTTTAAGCACAATGCGTTTGAATGAAGACATAAGACATTATCATAGCAATTTTCTTTCTTTTTTTTTTTTTCATAGCAATTTTTATGGTGTCAGATACATGTGGACACAAACTAGGGAGCAGAGGGCTTGTGACCGGGCCTCGGCATTACAGCTCAAGACCACAGCTGGCCCCTAAGTTCTCGGACGGCAGGAAGCACACTGTCCTGGATGCGCATGGGACCCTTGTAAGGACAGGCCCACAGACACTCCTGAGTGCCGGCCTCCCACTTACCTCCGTGTCTCCCTGGGAAGTAACTGCTCATCTCATCAGATGAGACAGGGCCACCATCTAGCTCTGCCTCCTGGCAGGAAGAAACCCCTGTCTGGCCTGCCCGAGCCTGTCTGGGCTCACTGGTGTGCAGGGTTCAGCTTAGGGTTTCTGGTGAAGTCATTGTGTGGAGAAACCTCTGGGTAGATAAGGAAGGTGGCTGAGGAATCAGAGGGCGGGAGAGTCAGGAGGGAGAGGTCTCCTGTGTGAGGAATGAGAGGCACTGCTGCCCAGCCGGCCCATTCTTGTCTTCACGAGGCACTGAAGGGTGAGCCTCGGCCAAAGTAGAGTCCCATTAGTGTGATGGGAACACTTCGGGTGTAGAATGAGGGGTTTTGTGCCAAATGACAGCCCCAGGCAGAACCAAGAGGGAGACGGGGTGTTGGCTGATGAGTGAACTGCGTTTGGGCTTCTTTTCAAGAGTGAGACGGGTGTTTACTGACATGCCCACAAACCGGTTCGCGGAGCTTCTCACCTCATAAATCGTCGGCAGGCAGATCTCTTGAGTCCATGTCCCGTTGGGGCAGTCCTCGGCTCGGGCACACTTATCGTGGCACCAGCCACACTGCACAAAGGGCGGGGCAGAGAGACACTGGCTGCAGGACTGGAAGTGCTCGCAGCCCAAGCCGTCCAGCGGGATCTTGGTTATCTGCGGAGAAGAGTGAGAGCAGGAGCTCCAGGGGATTGTGTGTTCGAGTCAACACCGCGTAGACAAAAGAGATGCGTGAAGAAACTTTTGTAGACTCTGCTGTTGATAGCACGTGGGAGGGATATTATCAGGAGGAGATGATTTACAAAAAACCCAAACCTGAAAAAAGAAAATTCCTGCCTTTCTTTGTTGACACACGTGATCCAAGGTAACTTCACTGCTTGGCAAATACAGTCACAGTTGTGGCAATATCAGAGGTTCTAATCATATCCACTTAAGTTTAGTAATGACCGTCTGTCCTGCCTCAGAGGCATTTAAAATAACAAGAGAGTATACTTTCAGCTGCTGGAAGACACACTGGAACCCCTAGAAAATTCCAAGGAAGTTTAGGTATCATTCTGGCATCAACATGCACTTCCTTCTCTCTGAGAAAAGGGATTAACAGCTGGGATCAGATTCTAACGTGCAGTTTCTGAATCTGTTCGGCCATGAGGTCTGTGTGTTTTTCTCATTGAGAAATACAGGCCCAAAGGAGACATGCCTGCTATGAAGAAAATCTCCCCTAGGTCCAAGGTGGTCCCTAGTCCTTGAATAAAAATGCAATGTGACTTCAAGGTATCTCTGGAATACTGAAGACGCTAACTGAGGACGTTGGGCCTGAGATAAAGAGAGAAAATGCCATTGGTTGTAAGCCTCAGGGCACTCCCTGTGGGGACAGGCTTACCTTCTTCCCGGTGACCACCAGGGTGTAGCCATTTTGGTTTACTGGGTGCTCCACAATGACCTCCGGAGACACAGCATGGGAGTCCAGGCGGAAGTCCACGTGAGGAGTCCACGATCCTGATCGAGAAACCACAACCTGGAACAGACAGAAAGAAAGCACTCTTTGTTCCCACCAGCTCGATTCAAGTCAAAGTGGAAAATACGGACGATAATGGTGATACCAGATGACGAGAGAGCGTAGGTGTCTGAACTCAAGATCCAACGGTTGGTCTCCTTGTCAGTCACTAGCGTTTTCAATCTCTTGCCTGGACACATTTATTGGAATCCCCCCAAGACGGATGCTGGTCTTTCAGTGGTTTCTAGGGAAGGAGGATCCTTCCACTCATCAGCCAATTCCGGCAGACAAACCTTCATCATTGTACTGGGATCTGGAGCAACCAAAATTCTTAGCAGGACTGAAGACCGCTAATACTTACAAGGATTCTGGGTGATGGTTAATTGATTTCCCTGACATTTCCCATTGGACCACTTTTCTTTGACGTAGTGGACTTGGCTGCTTTTCCACCTTACTTATAGATCTTCTGAGATCAGGATAAGCCCATCTCCTCTACAGGATGTCCTGGATGTTTTATAAGCCAGTGTCCCATGATATGTATTAACTTATATTACACGTAATATAAGGTCTGCTTCCAGTCTGATGGTTTTAACAAAGCCGTCTAGGCCGTTTCTGTCCCGTATCATCCTTGCTTTCAGGGATTTCCGATTTGGATGCTTCCCTGTCACACAATTGCTGTTTGTCCTATTCCTGGCACCCCAAAAACAGGAGATGCACCACTTTCATTGTCTAGAGATTGTGACCAAGGACCATCCAGAACCATCACGGAGTGGATTCCAACTCACGGGGACCCTATATGGGCCCTGGTACCCAGGGCTCCACAGGGTCTTCAATGGGTGTGATCCGTTGGAAGTGGATCGCCCAGCTTTTCTGTCTTTCGGGTGTTAGGTGAGCCCTTAACCATTTGCACCATCTAGGGACTCCTCTGATCAAGGACCACCAAAAACAAACACCAAAAACAAACTGACTGTCAGCAAGTCCATGTCAACTCAGAGAGACTCTATGGGACAGCGCAGCACTGCCTGTGTGCTTCCTAGACTGTCACTCTTCATGCGAGTGGAAAGTCCTGTCTCTGTTCCACAGAGCGCCGTGGAACCTTGGGGACCAGCACGTAACTACTGATGAGGGTAAATTCCAGATGACCAGGCGCCAATAATACAGCCAGGCTGGTGAGGCTAGTGCAGGTCGGGTGGCATTTCGTTCTGCTGGGCACGGGGCTGCCGTGAGTCCTAACGGACCCCACAGCACCTCACCACAGCGGGGCGTTCAATACACACGGCCCGCAGGCTGCGGCCACACAGGGGGCACAGGCTGAGCCAGGCTCCGGGCCAGAAATGGACTTTGTGGTATTGCCCCGCATTCTGAATAGCTTTTCACCTCGAAGACTGCGTTGACTTGCCATGGGAGGGAAGCCAAAGGACAAGCGTGGGCCTCCGTGAGAATAAAGTGACTAACCCTTCCTTCTACCTCAGTGTTCTCACCTGCAAAATGGGAATGGAAATTCAGCACAGTCGTAATTCACCTTGAAGAACTCCACGCAAGCTGACCCCAACATATAACTGCTCTCAGCAGCACATTCTTCTTCAGCACAACAATGGATGCGAGGGGTCTGAAATGATTTGGGAAGTTTCCCAAAAGACCTACTTTGCTACCAGGCTGTCGACTGGGAAACTAACTGAGCTCACACAGTCAGAGAGGTGGCGCACCAGGTTTTTTCCTCTCTAACATTTGTTCCACCCCAAACACGCAGTCCTTTCAAAACATCTCCATTAAACTGGCTGGCGGAATTGCACAGAAGTTAAATGACAGGTCAAAGGTCAGTTGGTTGGGGTGGGAAAGGATGGAAACGATTGTTATTCTTAAATTAAGGGCCAAGTAAGGCTCTGTGACCTTGTCTGGCACAATGAAGAGAAGTTCAATGACCCGGTCTCTCTGCCTCTAAAAGGAGTCCTGTGAAAGGCAGGGGAGAAAGGGGGAACTGATCACAAGGCTCTACCTATAACCCCCTTGTATTAGTCTGGGTACTTTGGAGAAACAAATCCACGGCGACTCACGTATAAGAGAGAGTTTTATGTAAAGAAAAGGTGCATCATGAAAACATCCCAACCCAATGCTGCCCAAGCCCACAAGTCCAACATTAACCCATTAACCCAACACCAGTCCACAAAGT
>NW_022103920.1:28620818-28621983 GCF_000313985.2 Echinops telfairi
TCTCCCCATTGTTGTCAATCGCTTGAAAGGTGAAAAACAGAACAATCAAACAAAAACTTCTTCCAAGCACAAATCAAAACCCAAACAGAAACAGCCAACCGCCCTCCGCACTTTGACTTCTCCGATGATTATTCATCACTGCAGGTCCCAGCTACAGCTGTTTGCATTGTGTCTGCCTCGCATGTTTCTTCCTTCTATTCAGACCTGCGACACAACAAACAGTCACCTCCCAGTGCCCCCTTTACCCTAACTGCTTATTCTCTCTAATAGTGCTTCCTGTGCCTATAATAAGCCATCCCTTCTGAATCACTGAAGAATCCTGGTGGTGCGGTGGTGAGTGCCGGGCTGCAGGCGTGGCCTTCCACGCCATCAGAGAAAGACTCCCCACAGGGTCACCAAAAGTCAGGAAAGCATCAATGGCAACGGGCTTTTCTTAACTACTGGGTCATTGTTTTTTGACTTTTCCAAAAGTATTGGAAGCTCCTCTGAATAATCCTTTCTCCTTAGGAATTAATTCTCCCTCTCCCTTTCTATAAAGTTCTTTATACCTCTAGAATCTAGCACGTGTTTGCTTGATGAACTCAGGGCACCTTCCCAAGTCTTTTTGCCCAGAGAGCAGGTAGGCAGGTTGGGAAGGAGGAAGGGAGGTAGACAAGACAGCCAGCCAGATAATGTCTCAATATGTACTCTGTGTGTGTGTGTGTGTGTTGCCATGCACTTGATTCCAACTCATACTGACCCTCAGGTACGTCAGGGTAGAACTGCACCCTGGGTTTTCTGTGGCTGATTTTCCAGAAGTAGATCGCTAGGCCTTCCTCCTTTCTGCTGAGAGGCCCCCGTTGGTGGTCTCTAACCTGAACCTTTTGGCTAGTAGCTGAGTGTGTTAGCATTTGTACCATGCAGGTGTATACAGACGCACATACACATACGAGAGGACTTCTAAAAGTTCATGGAAATGGAATGAAAAGATAGTCGGATTTTACGTGAACGATCTGAAGCGCCTGCCCATTTGAAGCGCTTAGGGCAATACCTGGTTCAGCGGCCTAGTAGGAAAGCTCGAGCTGTCTGAGGGGAATTCAAAAAGTTTGTGGAAAATTTTATTATCTTTTGATCTTGTGTTTCCGTGAACTTTGTGAAACCCTCTCATCGATGTGGAGTCATTTAC
>NW_022103920.1:28623289-28670838 GCF_000313985.2 Echinops telfairi
TTTTTTTTTTTTTTAAAGAGTGGACTCTGGACGTTTTTAGTATGTTGACAAAGTTGTGAAACAGTCACTAAATCCATTTTAGAACATTTCGTCACCTCCCCCAAGCCCCAATAAGGACACACCTCTATACTCAGAAGCATCCATTCCTTATTTGTCCCTACCTACCTCTTCCCAAACTGCAGGCAACCAGTACTCTACTTTCTGTTTCTGTGGGTTCTCCCTTTGTGGACAGTCCATGTACCTGGGTCCATACAATGCATCCTTTTTACCGACTGGCTTCTTGGACTAGGCATAACGCCCTCAAGCCCCATCCACATTGTAGGGTGTACCGGTGCTTAACTTCTTCTGGTTGCTGAAGACTGTTTCAGAGGATAGCTTCCCCGGATTTTCTATACCACAGTCAGTCATCTGTTGGTAGATATGTGGGCTAGTTCTATTTTGGGGACTGTGGTGAATTACCTATTTGAATTTCGCTAGGGTGTACACACAGGAGTGAGGTTGCTGGGCCATTTGACATGGCTTCATTGAACCTCTGAAGAACCACCAAGCTGTTCCCCACAATGCCTGCCCCATCTTACATTCCCTTCAGCAGGTTCTGATGTCGCCACAGCCTTGCCAGCACCTGTGGTTTTCTGTGCGTGTGTTTTAATACCCATCCTAGTTGGTGGGCTGCGGTACCTCCTTGTGGGTTTGGTTTGCATTTCCCAGTCAATGTTTTTCTTGACTAAAAGGTCCGTTTACTTCTGGTTGGTTCATGGCCTTCTTCCCAATCCTCCTGTCCAGCATTGAGCACTCCAAATCACCTGTCCAGAATGTTCCTTCTTGACCAGACTGGACTTTTCTAAAACAGTACAAGGGAGGCTGGAAGTAGGGGAGAGATAACCAACAAAACCCACTGCTACCAAGTGGATTCCAACTCGTAGCGACCATAGAGGGCAGAGTTTACTTGCTTCTTAGGACTTCTGAGACTGTACATCTAAATAGCAGCCTACAACCTCATTTTTCTCCAGCAGAATGGCCGGTGGGTTGAAACTGCCAATATCAATGCTTGACCTAGTGAGCCACCAGGGCTCCTTTAGGGAAAGACAGGAGGGCCCAAACTGTATTCTTACTAGAAGCTGTCTGGGGGAAGAGGAAGCATGTTCTTCAGGGTCCTGCACTCTGCAGAGGTAGCAAAAGTTGGGAGCTCAGAGTACAGAGGTGACTAAGGGGCAGCCTGACCACGAGAGGGGAGCTCTCCAAGGAGAGGTAGGAGTCACCAGAAGTTACAGGGCATTCGAGAGGGTGACAAGACAGGAGCTTAAGCCAAATTTCTGTGGACTAAGAATGCTTTATAGCCTCTAATATCGAGAGACATGAGTAACCACTGGAATTCCTACTGGCATTGTCCTCTTTGAATAAGGCTCTGTTGTGGGTCTCAAGTCTATGCGTCAAGAGTTTGATGTGTACTGTTCTCAGCTGTACCTCAGTGCCTGGCCTTTAGAAACCATGTAATGTAGCTCTTCTTCATATGGCTATCCAGGGACCAAACAACATATTAACGTTGCTGTGAATGGTTCAGTTATATCATATCAGTGTTTCCCAAAGTGGGTAATACCACATGTTGGAAGGGACCAGAATGATCCAGGGGGTGGAAATATACCTAAGACATAGATTTCTATACTTTTTCCTGGATCATAGGCTACAATACAAAAGTTTATTATTGCCAGGGTGGGTTGAGTAATTTTTTGTTTTTTCTGAAAAGGGGAGTGGCAGGTCAAATAAGTTAGGGAACCCGTCTTCTATTTAAATGACTGTCTCTAGGTACAGGTTTTCTATAAGCATAATGAAGTATTCTAGAATTCCCACTCTATGAGTTATATAGAACAAGGGATCAACATAAGATCTAGCCTTGCTGAAGATCAAAGAAAATTCTCCTCTTATAAGAATTAAAAATATGTAGTCCTATTTCTAGGCAGAAACAATGGAAAGGGACCTCTGATATTATCTAGCCTGTTTCAAACATAAAAGATAAAAACAATAGGAAAATTGTATCATGTAGAAGAGATGCTTCATTCTTCATGAAAGAAGATGGAAATTATTGGAATGTGAGACCGCAACGAGTGAGGAGCATGGTGCTATTAATAACAAACTGGGCTCTACCTGGGTGTGACCCACGGAGCCAGGGTGGGTGTCGGCAGTCGCCCAGAGTCTGGCACACAAGAATGTCTCAAAGGCCTATCTATTGCGTAAGCACCCGAGTGTCTGGGAAATAAGAAGCTCACTTAAGCCTTGATGTTGGGATGCTATTGTCACATGCTTCGGAATTTAGATAACGTTCAAGAATTTATTCTGTATTTTCAAGATATACCTTCCGATGACTTGTGCTTCTTGCTGACTTCGGGTCTTACTGTCTTCTTCAGAGTGATAGAGACAGGTCTTTGAAAGAGGTCAAAATAAAAAGGGCAGAGTTACTGGTTTCAATTAAAGGAAAGACCCAGTATTCGGAAATCTAAATAAGTAAATAATAAAATAATAGTGAAAGAAGAGGAACAAGTACATATTGCTAACTGGTAATGAAAGCTCAGAATAAAAAATGGTGATAAAAAGTTGTATTAATTGAAAGTTTTCTGGCCTCTTTTTCTCCACTCTGTTTTGGTAAGTGGGTGTAAATGCTTCTATATTGACTAGACACTGTGAGGTCAGGTGAACCATAAGGTAAAGCAACTTTCCTTCGTACTGCGCTGCTGGGTCAGAATTGACTTGATGGTAGTGGGCTTACTTCCCGGACAGGCTTTCCTAAGTCAGATTTTCGCTTGACTATCCAGCAGCGTTACAAACACCCTGAGCAGATTCTTTTTGAACTTTGCTGAGTTGTGGAAGGTGTGAGCTTGGGGCCATTCAACAACCGAGTTATCACTGCCTATTTGTTTCTGAATTTTAACAGTGACAACATTTTCAACTGGTCCCAAGACATCTCTTACAATGGTCCTCTACAGAGTACATTCTACTCTTTCTAAAAAAGTACCCAACCCAGAAATTATCATTTTTCTCTGTCACTAGAAACCAAAGCAGCACAAATTTTGGGATTTATTTTCATAGTGTTCACCCTAGCGTTTAAAATTTCTATGCATGCTGAAAGAGTGGAAGGCATGTCTTTCAAGAACATGCATTAATTGATTTTAGGAGACCAAGGTAGCCTTGACTTGATGGTCATGAATTTGCGTTGGGGTTTTATACATCTCAGGAGTTCTGGTGGCACTGTTGGGTAAGCATTGGACTGCCAGCCAGAAGGTCTGTGGTTCAAACCCATCAGCTGGTCTTTGGAAGAAAGAGGAGGCTTTCTACTCCTGTAAAGATTTACAGCCTCGATTGTGTATTTAAAGCCTCAGAGACCCTTTATAGAGTTGATAGTTAGAAATAACACCATGGCAGTGCACAGGCTAAGCACGTGGACAGCTAACCGAAACCATAGAGGGGTCAGGGTTGAACCCCCCACCGGTCTGTAGGAGAAAGACGTGGCAGACAGCTACGGTATAGATTGATAGCCTTGGAGGTTCTCTGCGGCAGATCTACTCTGTCCTACAGGGTAGACGAGTCAGAATCAATCAGAAAGCAGTGGAGTGTATTCAGTCACTAAGTTTCCGAGCTTAGTTTTCAGTCATGGGCATACCCCCAAGGTGTCATTTATAATAAGCCCACTGCCACATCCCCTTCAACTCACAGTGACCCGACAGGACAGGGAATGGAAACAGACAGCCTCATCTTTCTCCCACAGAGGGGAAGGTGGGTTTGAAACACTGACCTTGTGTTTAGCAGTCAGGCAACTAACCCACTGTGCTGCCCAGGCGCCTTCCTATTTATAATAGCTTCTTTTTTTTTTTCTATTCAGAAGCCATTTCAGAACCCATATGCATATTTTGTTTTAAAGTAATATGACAAACCTACCTACCTTTCCTTAGGGATTTAACTCCCGCAGCCACAAGCACATTACAACAACAAAGCAAGTACTACTTTCATCTGAGCAGGTAGGCAGCGAGCCCTAAAGAGAAACGCTGTGGCAGGTCAGGTTTCCTTGGGCTGTGGCCCTGCCTGACACGCGCAGCATGCTGAGTTGATGGCCTTGTCTGCCACTCATGCCGATTCCAGAAACTCCCCAGGCTTCCAGTCCAAACACAGATGTGCCGAGATGGTGGCACAGGATCCCAGGGCCTCTGAAGAGAGGAGGTTGAAAGATGGGTTGGTTCTTCTTACTGCGAGTGGGTGATTATGCCCAGGCTCACTGATGACAAACATGAGCTGTAAGTAAAGGTCCTAACGAATGGCCATGATGATCTGTAGGTGACACCTCCCCAGTCATGCTCCTTGCTTGAGCCGAGTCTTAAGCAAGGGACCCTGGTGAAAAAGGAGCTGTGGTGACACAAGTGTTAAGCACTCAGCTGTTCACCACAAAGGTGGCAGTCTGAAGCTGTCAGGTAGCAGGATAGGGACAGGGGGGTTGTCCCTCTCCATGCCTGGAGGACCTTACAGGAGGTTGGCGGAGAACCTGGCAAGCCTTAGCCAGCCATGAAGACTACTGGGCAGGCACCAATTCAAGGCTGAGCCAGGTGGGCGGTACACCTGGACGGCCCAAACTAGCCCCAGGTGGGCGTAATTCAGCGAGTGGGGTCAACCAACCCCTTTGACCACGCCTCCCCGAAAAAGGCCTCAAAAATCCTGGCCTGCAGGAGATGTCTCCCTCTTTTTGCTTTCTCACCCTTCTGCTCCGGCGTGCCGGTCTCTCTGGCCGCAGGCTGCCACGTGTGGGTGTGCAGTCCCACGAGGTTGCCCACGTTCAGTAACTGTAAAACCCGAAACTTTATAAAAACCCACTTGGATCACAGACCTGGCTTTGCCGTGAATTCCTTCTCGTGCGTAGCCAAGGCCCGAGGTATTTCCAAGCGCAGAAACCTAACTGGCACCCAGCTGCTCAGTGGGAGAAAGACCCGGCGGTCTGCCCCAGTTAGAGATGGCAGCCAAGAGAACCCGCCAGGGCAGGTCTACTCCAACACCCCAGGCAGCTAGTTCTGGATGCACCACAACCGACTTAATGGTACCAGGCTACACCCCTCCGGTCCAGCTGAGACAGAGAACAGGCAGGTGGTACCCGCAGCAAGTCGAATTGGGGGAGGGGAGTAGAGGGGCCGGGGGCAGGCAAGAATGATACCAAAGACACTGAGCGAACCCAGGCAGTGGCCCCTCGGGCAGCAGGCCCTGGTGAGCAGCACAGGAGCGACCCAGTGTGTGTCTTTGAAGCTAACCATGAAGCCACCCTGGCAGCTGCCCCCGGGGCTTCAACCCCCTCCTCAGTCCTCTCCCTCCTGGCCTGACAGTCATGCACAACTATTTTCATAGCAAACGCTCTGCATTTAGAGATTAAAGGCCTTATACAAGTGCGGTTAAAAAAAAAAGGAAAAGCAATCAAGCAAGCATTGTTTCTGGATGTAGATTCAAGGAGATGCTCAGAAGGGGAGACTCCCGTAGGCTGGCCATTAGTCCTGTGATCTTCATGAGAATCGCCCAAGTTGCTGAGCTCCCAAAGCCAACACCTCCCCCATTTCTTGTCCACATCCGCTCCCTCCCCCATCTTTGTAAGACGCTCCGTCTCCCTTTTGACGTCCGTCATGTAATCTGGTACTCGGCTATCACTTTACTTTTTCTCCTCTTCAGAGTAGCCCCAACGAATGATTGTACAAATAAAAATAGAAACAACATCAACAAAACATGGTTTTTGAAATCTGTATCTCTATGGACGGGGCTACACAGAGATAGAAAATTATACACAGGAGGGGGTGTCAAAGTTTGTGGAAAATTCCATTTTCTCCTAATTCCATTTTCCATGAATTTTTTTGAAGCCCCACCCCTACCCCACCCCCACTATGAGCACATCAGGATAATTAGACATGGCTGCACCTGTGGGAGATAAGTTACATATGTTCACATGTTAGAAACATGATTTTTTTTTTAAAAAAGGTCTTCTCTTCCATGCACTTAACATTGTTAGGTAAACAATATAATTCTCCCTAATCAAATAACCCCCGAAATAACCGATTCATTTTGCGGCCAACAGCTGGGTCCTGCTAGCCGTTCCCAGCCCGAGCCCAACACAAACACAACAGGAAAGGCAGAGACAGCTGCAAACTCTTGGGAGGAAAAAAAAATTATAAAGTAACTTTGCATTTAGGCCTCAGTGTAGGAAGGAAATAAAATCATTTTTCTGTTCCTTTTCACGGCAGCTGTCTTTGGAGTGTGTGTGTGTGTGGGGGGGGCAGTCGGGAGGGGCTATCTATTTAATTTTGTAACAGAAATGCCACAGTATTTACTAGAACAGGCGCTGGAGGAAAAAAGGCCTGGCCACAGGCTCAGCACTTTAGCACAGTCAAAACATTTACAGAGTGCGGTAGGTAGCAACGGATGGATGGAGCTGGCAGCGCCCACAGTCTTGTCTTCGCGGGGAGCCCGACTCCTCCCCACCATTGTTTGCAGTAAACAAAGTGGTTTGCGGTGAGGTTGATTCCGTTTGATCCTGCAGAGACTTTAGGTCTCTTTATATAAAGTGGATCTGAACGGACTTCTCAGAGGCAAGTGTGGGAGAGGCGGTGCCTCTGTGGGTTCCCCCAGCCCTCAGTCTGTGTGGCTCACATTTTATTCTCATCCGTACAGGCTCTGTTTCCCCGACTAACATTTTAGTGCCTTTAAGGCTGGCTCTGTGTCGCTCTGCCCTTTGCTGCCCTCAGCGGCCTGCGATAGCCAAGGGAGGAGGGTCCCAACACAGACTTGATAAGAGCCACTTAAAAAAAAACAATCGGGGACTTCCGTAAAACGTGCCCTTGCTTCCACGTGGAAGGTTCTGGGTGCACAGGTGATGGCGTACATGATTCTCTTACACCAGTGCTGGAGGCAGGGCGGAAACGTCGCCCGCATGTCTGTGTGAGGGAGGCCAGCTATGGGGTGGATTTTGCCATCCAGGAGAATTTATTTTCGGAATCAATTTATTTTCAGAATCAATTATCAGAACAACCTGTTTTGAAATGGAGCTTTATGATAACTGTAGAGTCTGGAACGAGGCCAGGAACCTTTTGAGCAACAAGGTATCAGACCTAACGTGACTGTAGAAAGCTTACTAATAAGACGCTGGACCGGGGAGGTACTGGACACTGTAGGAGAGGAGAAACATGGAAATTAAGATTAAGGCATGCACACAGAGGGACCAGCAGGTGCTAGTGATCTTCCTTCAAGTTCTTTTGGATTCTACAGAATTGTACTCTACTCAGGGTAAAAGTATATCACCACCACCCACCCTCCAACCCCCCACCCACCCACCCACTGAAACTCACTGCCGCCGTGCCAAAGCCTACTCGTAGCGTCCCTTTGGGACCGAGTAGAACTGCCCACCATGGGTTTCTGAGACTAAATCTTTATGGGAGTAGAAAGCCTCATTTCTCTCCTTCGCAGAGGCTCAATGTTTTGAACTGCTGATCTTGCAACAAGTAAGTGCGCTACCAGGACTCCTTAAAAACAAAAAACAAAACCCTGTAGCTATATTTATGCCACAATTATATATATATATATATATATATATATACTTTCACTAATAACAAGTACAAGGAAGAAGAAAATGTTCTAAAATGGATTGTGGTAATGGTTGTACATCTCTTCTGGATGTGATTCAACTATTGAATTGTATGCTATATACTGCTAGATGAAATGCCAATAAAACTTAAAACTGGAAACAAAAATAGTATATACTTTATATGGATAAATGGATACTCATGATCATCTTTCAAACACAATAGGCTGCATGCTAATGTGTGGAGCAGACTGGACATCCCTCCTTCAACTTAAAAGGCCATGACAGCCAAGCACCTCTTGGGGGGTGGGAGTAGGGTGGAAGTGCCCTTAACGGTGAAGAAATGTGAGTAGAGGAGAGACTAGTGGAGAAATCTCTCTGTGGTCAGGTTTGAGTTTAAAAAACAAAACAGAAGCACAAAAAAACCCAGAGCTGTTACCAGCGAGCCAATTCCGACTCAGAGCGACCCTGCAGGACAGAGCGGGGCTGCCCCTGTGCGTTTGCAAGGCTGCCAAGCTTTACGGGAGCCGACGGTCGCATCTTCCTCCCAGGGAGCAGTGGGTAGATTTGAATCATCAGCAGCCAAGTTTGTCATCCTGAGTTTTGAGCTAGGAAAGTTTTATTTACGCTCCTACAACTCTGAAAGAATTCCACATGCCAAATATTTAAAATATGATAATGAGAAATGGGCAGACTTGCATAGATATGCTAGTGGTCAAAAAGTATGTTTCATAAAAGCATACAGACATAGGACAGTCAGCGGGACCAGTTATGGGAAAACATCATCATCGTGGTTTACCGGAAGTCACATGCATGCTATCAGAAGATTGTGAAATAAGCATCTATCTTGCAAAGAATTTTCCAGGAGGTGTGGAAGTTTAGTATTTCCACGGATACCAGTGCCATTTTTCACTAATCAATTGCTTACTGATGGGTGAACGAACGTATGCTGCAAGTTCTGCCCAGTAGCTATCAGCCCAGTGAAACAGATCCGAGGCAAGGGCATTTTAATTTCTGCAGAGTGCTGGGGTTCTGGTATCTAGGAGACCTGGCAACTTCAATCAAGTCTGGAATGAGAACGGCTACATGAAAATGCTGTTACTATCCATTAAAAGCATTTGCTAACAAATCTGGATTTTTTTCCCTCCCCCGCATTTGAACTTCTTTGTGTCTGACTCCTCCATTTTGCAAAATCAGGAGGGCCGGAGTTACAATGAGATGTTGATGATAATGGCCCTTCCTGACGCCTGCCCATATTTCTCAACGATGGGAACGTTTCTTCTCCTGGAGGCGCGGGGTTCACACAATAGCACTCCTTTGATCCGTAGCTTCCCTTGAAAGAGGAAAACAGCGCCTGGAAGTGCCGTAATTGTTTCATTTTATTTTCCAATCATGTGATAGAAATTATGAATGGAAAGAAAAAAGAAAACAAAAAACCACCACCACCATTCTGGATTGGAAAATTAAAGCAACTGCATTCAAATAGAAAGCTTCCAGATCTTAAAGACAGGGCATGGGCTTTGTATAAAAAGGACCAAGCGTCACTGTCTTGTTTTCAATCTGTCTCTCTAGTTACTGCGGTGGCTTTCCCGTGACAGGATCTGTGAAACACCTGATGGCAAAAACAAAACATTAATTACATGAACAGGGTCCAAACCACTAGGGGAAGCATTTACCTGCATGAAGCGACCCTCGGACGTTCCGAGATTGGCAATCGTGAGGTCTCCCTTAATGAAGGTGGATATGGAAGTTAAGAGGACTTGACTGAAGTGGCCCGCGGATAAGTCAATGCGCTGCAGAGCGGTGGTAAACTCTGTCCGATATTCATCGCTGCGCACTTCACAGCCGGATGAGTTTCTCAAAAGTGTCTGGAATAAAATATGGTTTTAGAATTAATGTGAGTCCAGATGCCAAAAAAAAAAAAAAAAAAAGGAAACGCTGTTCAGAAACCTGCCAGCGTGTCTTCTCAGAGCATGGTGGTGGTGGTGGCGGTGACGACAAGATTGACTGAGCAAACAGACAGACAGACAAACCCCTAGGTAGACAAGAAATAAGTATTTCCAGTGACCGAAATGGCTCTGGTTTCACCAGGTGTTGTGTAAATGGACTCTATTCTAAACGAGGGCAGAAGGGATCACAATTTACACAGTGGATCAATATGTGTATACATAAATATAGAATGTAGCTAATGTTGCTGAAAGTACAAGAAAACTTTAACTGTTGCAGTTCTTCACAGGAAAGAACTGTTTCGAGGGGACAAGTCTAATTAGGTGATTTTTCAACTGGAATAGTAAGAGCCCAACCAAAACAGCTATCTTTGGGCCTTTGTGTGCAGAGAGGTTGTGGGGAGGAGGGTTTTGTAAGTAATTCGTGGGGAGGCAGCACGTATTTCTATGCAATTTGGGCCCCTCGAGTTTACTTGCGGGGGCGCTAGGGGTTCTGGGAGCATTCTCTCCCCTTCCCCGTGGAAGCCTGGGGTGTGATTCCTGGACAGTGCCCCCTCACGTGCATGCCCCACTCGTCTGTGCGCGAGGGCTTGTGTGCTGCTTTGAGGATGAAAGCATCCCAGCAGAGCTTCCAGACTAAGAGAGATTAGAAAGAAGACCCGGTCATCTATTTCCCAACATCGGCCAATGAAAACACATGGTCTGGCGCGCCCCTAATTAAGCGGATGGCAAAGGACCTGGCAGGATTTAATTCGACCACAGTCACCAGGGCCCTGGAGCTGACTTGACTAACACAAGAACAATATCCCTAAATGACTTCATTGTGTCAACCTCTGATACCATCTGACTGAGCTTACTTCTTAAGGTCAAACTTCTATCATATGGGGTGCAAAATTCCCAAGGACATATAGTCCCTTTTTATAGTTAAAAAGCACCTAAAATAGTCTCTGTGTTAACTGCGTCTTCATTTTAAATGGTGATTGATTAGCAAACTGACTCTTGTAATCAATGTAATGCTTTAGTCCTGGACATTTATTTTGATATATTAATGACTTCTATTTTGCTAGCTAATTAGAAGCTGTTCTTCCCTAAACTACTCTAGATTTCTCTGAGGAGAAGCAGATAGCTGAGAGGGACCAGCCATTCAATGGAAACCGATTAATTGATAATTAGGTTTCTATTGGTGATCAGCCAGCCAGTTTGCAGAGTTCACCAGAAAGGGGGGCGGGGAGGGCTATTTAAAGGGCCAAAGACCCATTTCACATGGAAGGCCATAAATAAGAGACTTCTGTTTCTCCTCTGGCATCCAAGGAGCAGTGGTGATACACTGGGTTGCAAACCCTTGGTTCAAAACCACCAGTCACTGTAGGGGAAAGAGGATGCTATTCATAGGACCAGTTCTCCCCTGATCTGTCCGGTCGCCACGAGTCAGAAGGGGCTCCGTGGCCGAGTTTGGTTTTTGAGTGGCATCCTGGAAACGTGAAAGCCTCAAGCATGAACTAGAATTCTGTCCTGGTGGAGCTAGGCATCCCTGGTGGCACGCAGGTTGAGTACCCATCTGTTCACTAACAGGTTGGGTTCCAACCCACCAACCACTGTGGGAGAAAGGGATACCACAGACCGAGTGGGATCCCAACACTGTTTGCTGTGTGTGGAGTTTAGTCTTTTGTAAATCACTTAAAAATAAGTAAATAAAGAGGGACAAACAAACAAGGCCCAAGCCAGTTGTGGAGTCACTTCTGACTCATGACAGTTTTAAGTGTGTCAGAGTGGAACTGTGCTCAGTTATCTGCTGGCTGCTTTGGGGAGATGGATCGCTGAGTCTGTCTTCAGACGGGACTCTGGGTGAAGCCATCGCCTTCCTTTCTGCTAGGAGCTGAATGCGTTCACCACGTGGCCCACCCAAGACTCCTGTGAGTTCGTGGTGCTCTTCAATCTACACAGGACAGGGATTATCATGTTCTGCTTTTAGTCCTGATGTCTTGTATCATAAGGCGCCCTGGTGTCCCCATAGGGTAAATGTTTGACTGCTAACTGAAAGGTCAGTGGTTCGAGCCCACCAGCTTGAACAGGGAGACAGATGAGGCTGTCAGCTCTGGGAAAGATTTCCAGCCTTAGAATCCCAACATAGATCGGATGAGTAAGAATGAATTCAATGAGGTGGATTTGTTGTTGTTTGGTTGGCCACGTATGGCCACGTATGGTGTTCCTTGTATGGAGTCAGTTTAAAACCAGCTTGCAGGATAATGCATCTGCAATTATTTGGAGAAGTTCTGCTGGGAGGCACAGGAGCCGGGGAGGGGCGTCCTCAGAAGTGTCTGTGCACCTGCAGGAGCGCGAGCAGGAGTGCATCCGGCATGCTAGCCTCTGTGTCTCCGTCCTCACACAAAGGGCGTTGTACCAGTCTGGGTGCTAAACAGAACCAACAAGGGACACATTTATGTGATTTTTAAGATGTTTTAAGAAGAGCTATGGAATTTCCCTACACGATTGTGGGACTAGTCAAATCCCCAAATCTATAGGACAGGCAGGCTGGATGACAACTCAGGTAGTATTGCTATGTGACAGTCTCAAGGTAGAATTCCTTCTTCTCCCAGAAACGTTTTTTCATTTGTTTTCTCTTATGGCCTTCAACTGATTAGATGAGGCGCACCCATGGCGTCCAGAATAATCTCCTTTACTTTAAGTCAACAGATGGGGTAACCATAGCTACAAAATACCCTTACAGCAACTCCTAGATTAGGGTTTGTTTTAAAAACTTGGGGGGTGGGGGGAGAGGTAAAGGTGTAGGGTAGCTAGGAGTCTGATTTGATTCAATGGTGAGTCAGAATTAACTCAATAGCAATGGTTTTTCTTTAATGGGCTAGGTCTTTGAAATAGATTGACCAGTTAGGATAGACTCCACACCAACTCGTGTGTGTGTGTGTGTGTGTGTGTGTGTGTGTGTGTGTGTGTGCGCGCACGCGCAGATAGCCTAGCCAAGTTGACACAGGAACCTAAACAGGGCAGGTATACATGTGGAACTCTGCATTAGGGCCCAGGTGACATTGAGCACTCGGAAGTTCATTCTCCAGGAAACAGTAATGAGACTTCCTTAAGGACTTTTTTAAGGACTGAAGAACAAGTCATGTCTCCGTGGCCCCAAACAAACTCCTACGAGAGGAAGCATGGCACAATGTTGGAGTAGGGTCCATTGACCTTCTTAAGATTGAAAAATTGTGCAACTTAGGGGCGAAAACTAAAAAGCATGCCAAGTTCAAGTGGCCTGGCATTCATATTTCACAAGCTAGGAACCTCATCTTTTTCCTCTTTTCTCCATAGACCAGCAGGGGTAGGGTACTAGTTTCTAGGAACGAGTAATATTTCAGTATCCACTCTGGGAGATGAGATAATTCACTATCTTTTCCTGGTGAGAATCCTGATAAATTCAAAGACTGGGGCCAGAGTGGCAGGAAGTGGTGCTTAAGTTTTACCAGTAGCACTTCATTTTAGGGACCCTTAAACTCTGAGCATCACCAGGGTAAAATTCACTGCCACCCAGTTACTACCACCCTATAGGACAGTGGGTTTCCGAGGCTATAAATCTTTATGGGAGCAGAGAGGCTCATCTTTCTCCCGAGGAGCAGCTGGTTGAGTTCTTCAACAGCTGACCTTGTGGTTAGGAGCCCCGTGGGTAAGCCATTACCCCACCAGGACTCCTTAGGGCAGAGACAAAACAATGAGCAATATGGCTCCATCTTGGCCTGGCTCCTTGCCCCTGAAAGACACCGAGCAAGTGTTGGATGACTGCTGTCCATTTGTGCAGGGGAGATGGCGTGCTTCTTCCCACCACTTTATGCACATGTCTTGAGTGGGCTTTGGGGGGCAGGGTAGTAACAGACCCCTTCCACGGGTCTCCTAGCTACTTGCATGTTCAAAGACAAGGTCTTGTGTTTTAGGGTAAAACTGAGCATTGCTGTTGTTCAGTACTGTTTTTTTCTCCAGATATAGGGAACCCTACAGGACAAGTAGAACAAACCCATAGTTCGTTGTAATCTTTTCTGGGGCAGATGGTCAGGCCTTTCTTCCACGGAGTCCTTGGGGCTTAAACCACTGACCTTTCAGCCAGCAACTAAGCACTTAAACCATTGGGCGCCTTGTTTGTATCACTTGAGGACCTATTTCAGAAACATTCATATTCCCATGGAGAAGGCTTCTCCACTCTTCGGTGCCCTTATGCTCTTCCCCCCTTTCAGCTGGCAGGGCTCCTTAGGCGAGCTGGAGCTGGAAGAGAGCCCCCGAAGGCACGGTGGCTGCCTTGGGGAATTGCACACGTCTACGAAGAAGGGTCTCTCCGCACCAGGAGGGAAGCCAGGCAAACTCTCTCTAATTGGTAACAAAGGGAGGAAGAAGGAAGGAAGGAAGGAAGGGAGGGAGGAAATCAATCTTTTCTCTGTACCGACCGTGTGCCAGGCACCGAGCTGGGCATTTCCATGTGCCAGATTCACAGCGACCCTGTGGGGTTTTAGGGATGAGTGGGCTCAGAGCAGCTCAAGGCTCTGCTACAACTGCCCATGTCCCACAAACTGGCATGAGGGGGATCCAGTTCCCTTAGGTTCTCAGCGCCTGGCTTTCTCGGCTACTACTCTGCGCAACGGATGGAGCCTTGCACAGTGGCGGACACAGACAGGGTCTTGGAGATCCTTTCTCCAGTCCCTGGTCTCTCTTCCCTGTGAGAAATGGAGACTGGGGGAAGCTGTGAGTCTCAGAGGGTTGGGATCATTTGGCTTGCAAACAACACCCGCAGCTCTTCCAAGCAGCAGTGGCCATCATGCACGGAGGGTTTCTTTTGTGAGAGAAGGGCCCTGGTTAATCCCTGGTTTCTGGATAACTGCACAGCGATAACGGCCTGAGTCTGGGCTGTGCTGATTGGGCTGGCTCTCAAACAGAGCGCTCCCTGTTTGTCCTTGGCGTTAGCAAACATGACCGTCTCTCCCATCATGTCACCTTGAGGAGCCAACCTGCGCTCCCCTCTCTCTAGAATCTCCCTCATCTCCAGCTCACCCGACAGCAGGGTGTCTGCTGCGCCCCCTCCAGCAGTGCCCCACCCCTGTGTCGTATAGTGTGTCTGCTCCCTGGCCTTTCTGTCTCCCCCTCTTCTGTCTTGAAGCAGTGGTGAGCACCCTTCTTCAAGACTCTACAGCTTCTTCCCAAAGGGACCCACACGCAAGGGACTAATCAATCCTGGATGCAGATGCCTGTAAAATTCTTTGAAAAGCATTTAGCATAATTATCTTCTAAATTAATTATACAGCATTAATTCTGTGTACCAATGGTAAACAATGAAAATAATCTTGTTATCAACTTGCCTTCTCATGGTAGTTTTTAATGTACTGCCATAGAGTTAAATACTAGGAGTTATTTTACAATTTGTTAACCTTAGTGCAATGCCGCCATTGCGTCTTCCTTCACCCTTTATGGGTGCTTATCAGAGTTTTACCTGAAGCAGCCATACAGGCTTTTTGTAACATAAAGAGAAACTTAAGTGCTATATACGTCAATATATTTTATTCGGAATGTTTCCCCTAATTAACATCACGATGCATGCTGTGAATATGCAATTACATTTAATTCGGTATAACTTAGGATGTGATATATTTAAAATAGTGATTCTTTTAATTGACCTGTAGGACAGATTTAGCTCATCTATAGATAATTTAAATCAGACTTGCAGATCGATTTTTTTAATGTACTTTCTTATAAAACCTTTTGCTAGTTCATTTACACCCACTCTCTTCCCTCCTTTTGCCCATCACCAAAAAGAACGCAGCACTTTCATGCAAACTTTATTTCTAACCACCTTTGTGCACGTTCTGGATATGTGCTCTAGCACTGGTGACTGGCGGCAAGAGAGTGCCGTGGTGCTGAGGGTTGGCAGCCCAGGCACAACAGAAGCAAACCAGGCCCAGCGGGGCGTCAGCCCCACACTCACAGGCCTGGGAAGGCTCACTGTTTCAGGGACTCTGCACATCCATCTCCCTGAGCGTGTCCCTTGACCTCCTTGGCTCTCCGCTTCCCCACACACAGTGCCCTCCTCCAGCCGCGCTTCCCCCTGGTGGCACAGACACATCCTCAGTGATAGAGGCAGGGAGGATGCCGGGAGGAGCACAGCAGGGAAAGGCAACGGAGGGGCACACTGCTATCTCTGCGCAGTCCTGCGCGAAGCGTGATCTACAGGGAGAGGTCTGGATAGACATGTGGGAGGAAACGTGGGCCTAACAAACCGAATAAATAAACGCAAGGAGTCAGGACATGTTCTGGCGTGACCCACAGGACGTTCAGGGGCCCATTTTCAGGAGTCAGTCACCACCAGGCCTTTGTAGTCTCAGTCTGGAAGGGATCCTGAAATCTGTCCACCCCGGGTGACCTTGCCAGTATATGGCGCTTCCGGCACCATAGCAACACGCAATCCACCACTTAAGATGGAAAGACCGGTAGTGGTCTGTGGAGCATAACAGAACGTCTCCCTGTGCCCAGGGCTTTTCAGGGAGCTGGTTCACTATCCAGCAGCTTTGGTTTCATGACTCCGCTTCGGGCTGGCGGGGTTGTGGGAGAAAGATGGCAGGCAGAGACACAGACCCTGGCATATTTCCTTCACACCTACTTTAATGCCTCTCTCTCTGTGCTCAAATTGTCTGAAGATGCCATCGTCGAACCTGAACTATCTGCAAAGGGCAGGGTAATCTGCTCCCTGGCAAAGCAGGCCCTTCCTGTGGGGGCATTTAGCGCCAGACCAGACTGCTGAGGTGGGGTTGTGCTTCCTGGTGCTGCTGTAACCGTGGTGCGCCCAGCAGGTGGGTTTAGAGAACAGAAATCCACTGGCCCCCAGGTTAGGAGGACAGAGGTCTGGCTGCAGAGCTCCAGCTTAAGGGCTGGTTCTCCCTGTCCGCGTTGAGGGAAGAAGACCCGGGTGCTCTCTGTCTGTCTGCTCTGAGGGAAGAGCTTGTCTGTCACGGCATCTTTTGCTCAGACTCCCTTCTTGGGAAACCCCCTCGGCATCTCTCCCCCACCTCCATGCTTGCTTTTCTCTGTGCCTCATCCACTTGTTACATGTTAAAAAACGACTCTTTCAAAGCACACACTGCCTTGATATGGCTTCATTAACCCAACCAAAAGAGCCATAGTCCCCAGGGACAGTCTCCCCACCAAGCTCACTGCCATGAGTCGATGCCGACACACAGAGACCCTACAGCGCAGGGCGGACCGCTTCTGCGGGTTTCTGAGACTGCAACTCTTCTCGGGCGTAGGAAGCCCCGCCTTTCTCCCACAGAGCAACTGGTGGTTCGAACTGCTGACCTTATAGCTAGCAGTCCAATGAATAACCACTATGTCACCAGGGCACCATTACACTGACAGGTATAGGAATTAGAATTGACACTACACATTTTTGGGGGGAGGGGGTAGAGGGTGCTTAGTTCAATCTGTTACTATGGTGTGGTCGAGCCGTAAGAATCTGTGTTGCTTGGCCCAATGGAGAGGACACGATCAATCTGATGCTGTGTTCAGGGTAGTTTAGAGGATGCCTCGTCCGCGTGTCTGCTACCACCAACTCCCTCCAATGAAGTGGCCCTGCCTACAGCTTCAGTGACCCCGTGTCATAGCCCCTGAGCCCTCAGAAGAAGATCTCGTGGGGAGCAGAGTTCAAGACGAGGGTGCTTCTCCTTTAGGGAAGCAGGCAGGCATCCTCCACGGCGGTGTGTGCAGCAGGCAGCGGCCATGGACACATCAGACAGACCCAGGCCCCAGCCAGTCCACTGCTGGCTCAGTCCTAGGGATCCATGAGGCGCTGGCTGCCGAAGCTGCTGGCCTCAGCCTCGTGGCCATGCCCTGACTGCACACACCCAGTGGCTCTCTCCTAGGAGGACCAGCCCTGTCTCTGCCACTGCCTCCAGGCCCTCGTTGAACATGCCACCTACAGCACTTTTCTTCCTGAAGGAGTTTCCTCTCCTGGGCTCCCAGTTCTTTACGGCATCAAAGCCACCTTCTCCCTGGGTTGGAGGTCTCAGCTACCTTTGACACCGCCGCCTGTCCTGTCATCCTTCCTAGGATTTTTTTCTGTCAACTTAAAGGTGACTACACACTTGCCTGCCTCCCACCTGAGTTTCTTGGATCCAGAATCTCCATCCGCACACCCATGCGTACAACTTGGGCATCAGAGTTCAGTTTCCAGAGGGGACCTGCCCTTACTCGCTGTGTGAACACGGACACGCAGCCCAGCTCTCCCAGGCTCCGCGCTTCATCTGTCAAGCTGGGACTCACTAGCTAATGAAATCAGTCTCGAGTTTAAACTGGATAAACCCCGTGCGCAGGATGCATTGAACGGTCACTCCATTCTCTTATTCAGTCAATAATAGTTATTGAGTATTTGTGGCAAGTGACAGACACCGTGCTGGGTGCTGGAGCTGCAGCAGCAAACCCAAATGGACACAAATCCTTGTCTTTGTGCAACTTCCACAGTTATGATGATGATGACTGTTGCTGGTCTAGTGATTCCTGTAACATCTGTGAAAACGAACCTCCAAAATTGGTGGACTTAGTATCAGTCGATGATCAGTTTTCATGATCTGATTCTCATTGCTTTGAACATCAAGAGAGATGGCAAATATGTTAGATTTGAGGACTATAGGTTATTGTACCTTACTTTTGTTTTCTTTCTTTCTTTTTTTACTTTTAATGTCTAGCAACTGTTCCCAACTTGCTGGCTGCACAAAACAGATCCATGTTGCCCACTCCTGCTTGAAAGGCCATGCTTCAATGACCCAGTCTCGAGCCACAGGGCCTCTCAGTGTGCATCTAGGGAGACAGAAATCGTCCACACGAAACAGATGGCCAATAGTGCAGAGTGGAAGTAACTCAATTGAGAGAGGTGCTGGCGCTAAATGCTGTAGAAGATTAGGAAAAGGCTAAGCTTGATGTGGCCTGAAGCAGGCGGGAGAGGCTCTGCCTAACACAGGGTGGAAGCTGACTTGGAGTTAAAGCGCGTGCGCGCGCGCGCACACACACACACACACACACACACACAGAGTCCAAACCATACATTGCTGTGGAGTGGAGTTAAAACACACACACACACACACACACACACAGTCCAAACCATACACTGCTGTGGAGTGGACGCCAACTCATGGCCGCCCCACCTGGACAGCGTGGAATCGATCCAAGGGGTCTTCTGGGCTGTAATCTTTATGGAAACAGATTTCCAGGGCTTCTGCTGGGGAGGGAGGAATACTCAGAGCACAGTGGGTTTTAAGGAGCCGTGTAGAGAGATTTACACTGACTTGTGTACTAACAGTTTTACATATGAATGAAATACATATCTGTTCACTCTAAGGTTACCTCCAAGGCCCCAAAGACTCAGACTTCTACAACGATAGGCGGAATTGTACGCGGTAGAACTTTTTGCCCTTTGTCATCCTTTCCTAAGGTGAATCAGACCTAAACCAGCTGGGTCCACGTGGCTTTGGTTACCAGTATTCACGCCACGTTTCCATCACAGCCAGGCGTGACAGTGATTCATCAGGAAGCATTGTCCAAGGAAGGCAGCCTTAGAGGCTTGGTGTGTAGACGTTTGGAGCACGTCTGTATTTAAAGAACAGACAATTTATGGTGCTGCCTGCCAGAAGGATAAGAACCACGCAGGAGACAGAACACCGATGGCTTGCTCTAGGCAATCCAGGAGAAGCCATTTCTTTCTGCGGACGGTAAGAGCCATGGTCTGCTTGTGAACCTAACCCTGTCATGTGCAGTGGTCACAGGCTGACTGCTGAAGCTGATTCAGAGTGGGGCTAGGAAAGAAGAGGTGGAAGGGTGGTAAAACGGTATCTGTCAGTTGTGTCCCACAGATGTGGTTTGATCCCAGGACTCTTTCTGAGCCAGCCATCACCTCTTTTTCCTCCTGCCCATCTGATCCTTACAGAGTGAGTTCTCCTCCTCACCTTCCCTGTACCTCAGAGCAAGGGCAATGCTTCTCACTGGCCCAGGTCCCTGAGGGTCTGACCAAGCAATTTCCCCACATCACTGATCTACCGTAAGGTGGAGCTCAGAACGCTTATTCTCAGAGCAAGATGGCTGTGGGAGGGTGGCACTGGGAGACTTGGGCTCTCCTTCCTGAAGGCCCGTGCACCTTTCCCCGTAGCAGCCATGGACCATGAACGTGGAAATCTGTGGTTTTCAAATGGAGACTTCAAGGGAGGTGTCTCTGCGGGTACCATGGCTCCCTCACACCCGTGGAAGGAGGTGCCTATATTGCCTCCTACAGGCAGAATCTCCCACCCCGAGGTGAGCTCTGTGCGAGGGCGCCCGAGAGAGCCTATAAGAAGCCGAGAAGTTGGCTTCTCTTTCTCTGCTTAATGACTTTCCTTTTTTTTTAAAAACCAATTTTCAATCAATACAAAGCTCTAGAATCCCTACCTACCCACCCTGACAGTCTCCCTCTCCTTTTGTTTTTATTCGCCTTCGCTCTTCTGCTCCTTCTGCATCCCAGCTCTTGGATGAAGAAGGGGGTGATTGTGACCGTCTAAGGCAGGGGTATAGGTCATGGTGAGAGAAACCTTCCAGTTTTTCTTCATTGCTCACCCCCCTCCCCAAAATGCTGTAATTCCACAAAACAGCTTGGGGGAGGATCATATGAAAGGTTGTTTTAATAAAAAAAATTATTTTGTAAACATCAACTGTAAAAAAAACAACCCCCAATTCTATTGTGCTACTTGAAATACGGGGCTTTGTCACATTATTTATTCAGACAATACATACATGGTATAGTGGCCATCAGTTGGGCTACCAACCGGGAGGTCAGTAGTTGAAAACCACCAGCCACTCCCTGGGAGAAAAGATGAGGCTTGGTACTCCCATAAAGAGTTACAGTCTCTGGTCTGATAGGAACTGGGAACACAGGGAATCCAGGATGGATGATCTCTTCAGGACCAGTGATATGGGTAGCAATACTGGGAGGGTGGAGGGATGGTGGGGTGGAAAGGGGGAACCGATTACAAGGATCTACATATAACCTCCTACCTGGGGGACGGACAACAGAAAAGTGGGTGAAGGGAGCTGTCGGACAGTGTAAGACATGACAAAATGATAATCTATAAATTATCAAGGGTTCATGAGGGAGGGGGAGCAGGGAGAGATGGGGGGGGATGAGGAACTGATGCTAGGAGCTTACATGGAGAGCACATGTTTTGAGAATGATGAGGGTAACAAATGTACAAATGTGCTCTATACAATTGATGCCTGTATGGATTGTGATAAGAATTGTATGTGCCCCCAATAAAATGATTTAAAAAAAAGAGTTACAGTCTCAGAAACCCATGGGGGCATCTACTGTCCTATAGGGTCTCTGTGAGTCAGGATCAACTCGATGGTAGTGAGCTTTTGTTTGGTTTATTGTGTTCAGTCCTGGGCACGGAGAGATACAACTCTGGCCCGGTGTTAAAGGAGCGGATGAGGAGAAGCAGTGAACGGATTTCAAGTGTGTGTGGTAGTGGTAGGGCAGAACTAAGCAAAGGGTGCTAGTGAGGACCCAGAGTACGAGGGGAAATCTCAAGGTTTCCCAGGTAAGGAAAGGCTATGGGTAGCTTTAAGCGAGGAAGGCATGGGACTTGACAAAAGGCGCATGAAAGGAAAGTTGAAGTCGCTGATGGGAGAGGAGTTGTCGAGGTAGAGTAGTGAGGGGGCCGATGAATTCTGGGGACTATGGGCCTGACAGGCTGAGGATCGAGAAGGGCGGCCATAGGATGGTGGAGCCAGCTCACACCAGCTGGCAAGAGCCAACAGTGAATGTCTTATTTCAAATCTTTGTCAGCGACCTCACCCTGGTCCTCGAAATGGTCACGGTGGAAGTATTCACCCCGCTGAAACTGGCAAACACTACCTATCGGCATTTTCACCCATCTTCCTCTTCCAGCTAAACACGTACTAGCCACCACTAGTTCTAAGCGAGGATCAGGAAATGTCTAGGAATTAGATAAGGGAGACCTGGAATATCATCATGAAAAGTGTGGAATTTACTCTGAAATCATTGAGGGAGCCTCAAGTTATTTTAAGGGTGGGAGTCAGGTGAATGGGTTTACTTCTGGGGGAGCTCACTCCTTCTGGTAGCAGTCTGGAGACAGATTGGTTAGGAATGAGGATAGAGTTAGGGAGACCT
Source organism: Echinops telfairi (assembly GCF_000313985.2). Classification (NCBI taxonomy): domain Eukaryota; kingdom Metazoa; phylum Chordata; class Mammalia; order Afrosoricida; family Tenrecidae; genus Echinops; species Echinops telfairi. The sequence continues at coordinate 28,645,011 of NW_022103920.1, forward strand.
TATTGGCATACATTTTATCTTACTGGCACCATTTTCAATAGGATACTACAACTATTACTACTACTAATGATAATAATAATAATTATAACCTGTCTGGAATAATAAAATCCAATTCTGTGTTTCTGCATTATGAATAACCAGGAGAAGATGCTTTTGAAAAACATCCCAACGAACACTAGGTTTTACCCTGCAGAAGGAAGAGACAGGACTAGAGAGGGCATTGATGAAGAAGGCTGGGAGGCAGGCTGAGTAATTCCTTGGAAATATTAAGCTGCTTGATTAAATATGTGCTGTTAGTTGCATCCAAACCAGCAATTGGGTAAGGTGCTTAAGAAAGTCTTAAATATGGGTCGTACAAAGAATAAGAATGTCAACATTGGTTAATGAGTGAGAGAGGTTGTGTAAACTATTACGTAATCCCAGTTGAAGCTTTCCTGAGCCACTAGGGAACTGGGCTGAGGTTGATGGACAAGAATAAGGTTAGAAGGAAACAGAATATCAAACAAACAATAGTTGGGTTTAGTTTCTGATTTATCCGCTCATCCACTGAACAAAGATTTTATTATATATTTAATTGCAGAGGAAACAGAAAATCTGACTGCTCCTTGCCTATGTTATGAACCCCTGGCATACAAATAAGGTTTGAGAGTGAGAGCAGTCGGGTCCACGGAGGCAGGGAAGGAAGGGAGAGCCAACACCTTCGGTTTTAATATCTAAAGTTCACACACATACTAAATTAATGTTTGCTTATGAAAATGTAGGTGTTTACTTTCCAAATATCTCATAACATTTTCTTTTGCATGAGTTCATCTGCATTCAATTGAATGGTTATCTTATCCCTAGGGTCGTAGGATAGCCAACATCATATAGTTACACCACAGTTACCCTCCATGCCATAACAATGTGGTAAAAAGTTTTTAATAGAGAGCTTTCTCTTGCCCTTTGTGGGAAAGTCCTGGCTTGCATTTTTCTATGACTTCTAACAGTGCCATAAAGGGTGACCTTGGGATTACAATCCTGAGTCGAGCATGTTGTCCTGTGCAGAATCCATGAAAACCAATGGAGAGAACGAGCGGTGGGGACCATTAGCATACTATCATGCCACATAGCCCACCTACAGATCCGAAGTTGTTACTCATGCTTGTGGGGTTGTTTGCTTGTTTGTTTTTGAGCAGTTGATTCCAAAGAGTGCTTCCAGGGAAAATAGCAGAATCGTGGCAATTCACCACGATATTGCATTATTTCTCAGTAAGCATATGAAAGTCCCCCAATCAAACTTCCCGTCACCGAGTGGATTCTCACTCCCAGCGGCCCTACCGGGCAGACACGGTAGCGCTGCCCCGTGTGTTTCTGAGACTGTGACTCTCCAGGGGAGTAGAAAGTCTCATCTTCCTCCCGGGGAGTGGCTGGTGGTTTCAAAGCACTGACCTGACTGTTAGCAGCTCAGTAAGTAACCCACGGTTGCACCAGGGCTCCAAATGTAAGCACATGAAAGGATTTCAAAAGTTCATGGAGAAATTCCATTACCTTTTAGTTCTGATTTCGGACAAATTTTTTGAAGCCTCCTCCCTTATTTTAGTCCAGTCTGTACACGTGCAAAAGTTTTCGGCCTTAAAGTTGTACACCCTATTAGTAACTACCCCTTATCTATTACTCATCATTTTGCAAACCCTGACGGATACTCATAACATTCAGCCATTAAGAAATTGATCTTGGGGTTTGTATGTCTCGCTCTGTTTGGAATCAGTCCCTTTCCTATGACTGTTTTTGAAAATGAGAGTGAGTTTACTGGGGAGTAAGAAAACCTGCTCATCCCCACCTCCCATTTTGGCTTTAGCTAAACTCAAGGCTACACGTGTTTTCCCCAAATGGAAAACACTTCCCGACCACTCTTACTAAAACCCTCACTGATTCTTGTTGACCGCACCGTTGGAGTCACAAATCAGTTTGCATTACGGAATCCTCACCGAACTAATTCCCTCTGAGAGATTCCTTCTCTTTATTCCTTTCATTCAGATCCTAAGTGCCAGACTCGCTGACCTTGACCTCATTTCTCCCCTATTGCATTTTAATACAACCCCATTGTAGTGAATACACGAAGAACAATCCCACCTCCCTGTTACCCAACCACTGCATACACTGTGCTCTTACAAACACTGCTCGCACTCAAGTTTCTTGTCACCTTACTGGGAAATCAGCCGTCCCCTGCCTGTAATTCCAGCCTCAAGAAGGGCCAAGCCAGCGACCTCTCTGACTTGTAGGCACTCGAAGGAGCCCTGAAGAGTAAATGCCTCCTCTGAGCCTGTTCCCTTGGCAAACGCCACTTCTTTTCTTGGCCAAAGGAAAGCGAACAAAGAAAAGGTGACAGGGTCTTTCGCTTCCCAGGGAAATCCTCACCCACTGTTTTACACTTACAAATCTACTATGTGGACTTTGGAGATGGCAAAACTAAACACTGTTTTCTTTTTAATGTTCCAGTCATAAATATGCATTTATAAATGTTACCAAAAGCTTTTTTTTCTTTTAAAAAAAAATCATTTTATTTGGGGCTCATACGACTCTTATCACAATCCATACATACATCAATTGTGTAAAGCACATCTGTACATTCATTGCCCTCGTCATTCTCAAAACATTTGCTCTCCATTTAAGGCCCCCGGCATCAGGTCCACATTTTTTCCCCTCCCTCCCTGCTCCCCCTTCCCTCACGAGCCCTTGATAATTTATAAATTATTATTTTGTCATATATTGCCCTGTCCGATGTCTCCCTTCACCCACTTTTCTGCTGTCCGTCCCCCAGGGAGGAGGTCACATATACTTCCTTGTAATCGGTTCCCTCTTTCCAACCCACTCTCCCTCTACCCTCCCAGTATCGCCACTCACACCACTGGTCCTGTAGGGCTCATCCACCCTGGATTCCCTGTGTTTCCAGTTCCTATCTGTACCAGTGTACATCCTCTGGTCTAGCCAGACTTGCAAGGTAGAATTAGGATCATGATAGTGGGCGGGGGGAGCATTTAGGACCTAGAGAAAAGTTGTATTTTTCATCGTTACTACATCGCACCCTGACTGCCTCGTCTCCTCCCCGAGACCCCTCTGCAAGGGGATCTCCAGTGGCCTACTAATGATTGGCTTTGGATCTCTCCACTCGGCACTCCCCCCCTCATTTGTTATGGTAAGATTTTTTGTTCTGATGATGCCTGATACCTGATCCCTTTGACACCCGTGATTGCACAGGCTGGTGTGCTTCTTCCACGTGGGCTTTGTTGCTTCTGAGCTAGATGGCCACTTGTTTACCTTCAAGCCTTTAAGACCCCAGATGCGATACCTTTTGATAGCTGGGCACCATCAGCTTTCTTCGTCACATTTGTTACCAAAAACTTTTATCCAAACACTCCAGTAATTTTGAGATCTTCTCTGTTTACTGTGTAAACATCGATTTCTTCTGGAAGACCTTTTTTCTAATCAAATGAAATCAACCCTATTTAATGGTCTACCACCTGCAAAACACACACCTGGGGATGAAGAGCATGATAAGTTGTCTTCTGAGAACTTCAGCATATTTAGCGATTTGCATGGTTATACACACACACAAAACCAAGTGCCATGGAGTCACTGACTCAAGGTGACCCCATGAATGTCACAGTTGACCTGTTCTCAGTAGGGTTTTCAATGCCTGATTTCTTTCAGAATTTGGTCACCAGGCCTTTCTTCTGAGGGGCTTCTAGGTTGGCTTGAACCCTCCACGTTTGGATGTTAGCTAAGCATGATAACCACTGATCCGACCCAGAGCCACTGGGTGTGAGTGTGCATGTGTGTAAGCATGATTAAAGTGAAAAGGAACATCAAAATATGTCTGCCTCTAGAGGCGAAGAATGTTGCCTCCAAAGCAGCACATAACAAAGAGCTCTCGCTGGACAGGATGCACGCCTGCGCTCATGACGGCCTTGTGAGTCCTCAGGAGCACAGGTCTCTCCTGTGGCCCTTATGCCACATGACTCTCATGTGAAGGAAATGGTCTAAAAATGGATGAAACTCTGTAGAGTACAGTAAACAGATGCAGAGAGACAAGCCGGGTTGATCTGGGGCCACCACCACAGCACACTCTAATCACGTCTATATCTTTGATCATTGCATAAGAGCTTTATTCTCTGTGTTCTCGGATTTGTATTATTCTCTTTGTCCTATAACTTATTGCTAGCAGGACAATCCCCTTCCTACCCAAGAGAGAAAAAATGATCTCTTGGGTTCCAGTAGCTGGCTACAGCAAAAAGGAGAATGGGGGAGAAATGAAGCAGCAACCAGGCTGCTGTAAGAAATACCTATTTCCAGATAAACGGATCAAGCCAACAAGCTAGGAGAGCCAGTGAGGGGCATGCTGCCTATATTAAATCCTTAGCATCTAACTCATGATGTACACAATTGCTTTCTTCAGACTATAAATCACTTAACAACAAGTAACTTAATTCATTTAGAAATAGAATAGACCAGAACAGTTTAAATATTTTGACAATTGTTCGTTTGCTTGCAAAGACATATACTGTTTAAACAAAAAGTATTACTTCTTATAAGGGTCAAGTAAAAGGCTTCTTGGGGGGAACACATTTTAAAATGCTGATTACACACAGTAGTGTGGAGTTAAGACAAAAAACTTTGGAAACTCATAAGGAGAGCATGATTCCTCTATAGCGGCTTTACGATTGCCCATAGACTAAAGTCATAGTGCTTTCTCTAAAACTTCGGACTATGCATAAGCAGTTAACTCTTAGCTTTCTATACAGTTTAAGCATCACCTCTCGGCACACCTTTTCAAACTCTACTGATGAACTGAGACCTTTCTGCTCAACGCTCACAGATGTTTATTTTTCTCCCAACAGAATCTGTTGGGAAAACTGCTTGTTATTGGGGTAACTGACTGTTGCCTGTCATCTCCATTATCTGTTTCATAAAGAGAAGAACCATGTGCCTTTCTCGTCTACTGCTGTAATCCCAGTGGGATTAGCTACTTAATAAGCATCCGTTAAATTTCTTGCTGAATCTTCATCTGTCAGAATAAATCCTTCCCTTCTGTCTCTTGCTGAAAACAAGGAGTACAACTTTCTGGTCAGTTTATGCACTAAATAAAATGGCTAAGCGTCCAGCAGTTGACTTAAACTAATAAAAGGAAAGAACAAGCAAGTAACATCATTAGCTTAAAATATATGGGAAATATTGCACATTCTATTGTCAAGATAATTTTTAGAGATATTCATTTTTGCTATTGACTGCCACTGCATTAGGGCTTGTAATCTGCTTAGTGCATTAGCACTAAATACTATTGATTCCCTCAGAGCGAACAGACCAATTTAATCTTTACATTTTCCCCATTTCCTGAGTCCCACTTCACCTATCGTTTAGTTAGTGGACTGGCCGCTAAATGCAAGTGTTAATCGGATTTAAAATTTAAAATGCCATTAGAAAATTTAATATCAGACAGGTTATACTTCACTGGCCCACGGACACAAATTCTGGCAAATCACCAACCAGCCACATATTCCTGAGGTGACAGATCCATAAACATAATTTCTATAAAGTCATCTCAAAAAAGAATGCTTTACAAATCAAAACTGACCTTAATTTACCCTTTTTACCTCGGGCCCCATTTGAAATATCACCTACTGTTTTAATGCCCTTTGATGGATGAATCTGCTGGTGACTCAGCCCAATGAGACAACTGAAGTCGGACTAGAGTCTGAATTCATAATACAGTTATATGTCATCCAGAAATCATCGGCTCCATTTGTGAGTGAACACCAACAGTGGTGACGACCAACCCTTATCCTCTGTCTGTGTGCATTTGTAAGTCACACTTCTGTCCTCCCCTTGAAAGACACGACATATTTTTGACATGAACAAATTGGACACATTTCATCTGCTTCCATGTTGTTCGGGGCCTGGGCCTCCTTGCAGTACACTTCTTCCCCAAGGCTGATCAAGGCTTTTAGAACAGGAAGTCATCACCACTACCACTCAGCAAGTAATTCAAATGCAAACAAACCTGCTTGGAATATCTTAGCTGAAAAATGTATAATTAGCAGACTGGAATGCAGCCAGGATCCTAGAACCACTTGCCACTTCCACTATTATAAAAAATAAAAAACTCAACGGAGTTTTAACTTCAAGTGTGGCTGAGCCCCGAGCTTCATTCCTCTGATAAATGGGTCCTTTACAAGCCCCCTCCCTGGCTGCTGGAGATGTGGCTTTCAGCACATACCTGGGCACCGAGTCATCCCACTGAATTAATGATCTTTGCCAACCTATGAATAAGCAATGGGCAGACTTCTCTCCACATTCTGACAGATCCTCATTTTCTTTTTAGGAGTGAGGAGATAAGAATTTCGGGTGGGATGGCTACAGAGTGTAATACCCTAAATTTGAAATAGTATGATGAGCACAAAATAAACCCACTGTTACCTAAAGAGGCTACTATCTTTATCAAGGATCCCACAGGGTTCCAGAAGTCTCTAATCATGTCGTAGGACATGGATCAGAATCAAGGCTTTACATTTTTATTTACCTTTTAGGATTTTTTGGTTATATTTTTTGACCTTTTAGCTTTTCCAGAACCAACTTCCAAGTTTTTATATCCTTTTGCTTGACCTCCTGATTTCCTCCAACACTTTTATCAAATGAACCGCCATCTGGTCATCAACCACTCAACTAAAACCCAGGTCAGGCCTTTTGCTTTAAAAGACATTCCGATCAATGAAGAATTCATTAAAAGTGCAGGTTACCTACAGAAGAGGGAGACCTCCCCAGCACATGGTGAACCAACACAGGTAAAGCCTAGACACACATGGTTTTTAAGGTAGACACATGATGAAGTCTTAACAGGTCAAGACACACACACACACACACACACACACACACACACACACACACACACACAATCCAGTTGGGGGAACCCAGGTGCACGAGGCCATCAGGTGTCCAGGGACTTAAGAGAAACTGGCTGCATACACAAGACAGTGAGTGTGAAGGAAATGGTCCTAAAAAACACGCCTGGCAGCAGACCAACTTATGGAAGTTCCAGGTGGGACTGTATAACTGGCATGGGGCCAGGATAAGGGCAGGCACATTACACTGGATAGAAGAGCTTAGAGGATTGGTTTGGGGCTCGCTGACCAAGGCAGTCAGGATGTGACTCATAATCCCACAGACTCCGGGAACCAAAGTCCATGCAGGAGCTAGGCCTCCTCCCGGGACTGGCTAGGGGAGTGGTAATGACCCCCTTTCCAGCACACCCGCCTGAGGGCTAGGCTATTCACACTGATGGTTACTTGGCCAGAAAGAATTCAACGAAGGCTGAATCAAAAAAGGATTTGAGACTTTCACTTTCACAGTACCCTTCCGCTCAGAATTTAAGGTGTAATATACCCCAAAGGCCACTCCCCCCATCACACACACACACACACACACGCGCCATGTTCTCTCACCCTACGTGAGGCAGCTGGATTCTAGGTTCTAGGCACCCTCTTCAGGCTTCATGCAATCCCACTGTTTACCTGCATGGCTATTGTCAAGTCATCTCTCTCCTCGTTCTAACGATCAACAATTCTACGGGCTATGGCTCTTAGCTGGGTATTGTGCAAAAAAGACTGTATTACATAGTTGTTCTCTTCAATGGTTTTATAATCTGAAACACATAGCCACGAGGTGGATTTTTTAAACCTTTAATAAAAATTTATCATTTCCTTGGGTGACTTACAAATCTTATATGAGGTGGATTTAAAGGAGATCATGTATAGAGAATAGAAAGATTAAGGGACTGCTTCCCTGGATTATTTCTGTTTTATTAATAGCTCAAAGATAAATTAATTTTCAGGATGAAAAAGTTGATCATGAAGATGATAGATAGACAGACAGACAGACAGACAGACAGACAGACAGATAGATAGCAGTAGGAGCCCCAGTGGTATAATGGTTACACATCGGGCTGCTAAGTGCAAGGTCACTATTGCAAAACTACCAGCTGCTCTTCAAGAGAAAGAGGAGGCAGGCATTCTACTCTAAACAGTTACAGTCTCTGAAATTCACGGAGGCAGTTCTACCCTGCCCTAGAGAGTCAGCATCCATTTGATAGCACTGAGGTTGTTTGTTTGGTTGGTTGGTTTTATATAGCAGTAGAACTACATTTTGGTGACACTGTCTGTCTTGGGTGACCTGTGCTTCTTGGCAGTTTGGCCTTTGTGTTTTCCTGCGGTGAGTCTGTGACGAAGCACCGGTGGTTTAAGATGGGCTCAGCAGGAGGAAGGAAACCGGCACAAGGCATTCACTTCACTCCGTGACATGTCCTCCGACACAGGACACAGGCGATGCCCAATGATCCCAGAGAAGGAGAGAAAGCAACTAGATATTATGTTAGGAAAAATGCAAGATACCACGTGTGTGTGTGTGTGTGTGTGTGTGTGTGTGTGTGTGAGAGAGAGAGAGAGAGAGAGAGAGAGAGAGAGGTAGGTGGCTGGGAGCCTCTAAACAGTAAGTTAGGAAGCAGCAACAGCAATCCTTGCCTGGAAGAGAATAAAGGAGTCTGTTAGAAGGAACAGGAATTGAATGTGAAATTAATGATTTTCTATCAAGATTTTTTTTAAAGTAGCAAATTAAATAATCTCTCAAGGATTTTCTTTCTTAAAAGATTTTTCTGTGGTAGCTATTACACCGGCATCTGGCCAAGAGACCTAATTTTTCAGGATTGGAGGATAGTCTAATATCAACTATAAAGAATCCGCAACAGCATTTTTTCATACAGGATAATATTTTCTCATTTCTGGGCATAGGATGTTAAAAAAACAACAACCCTGAAATCAGGCTTCACATTTTTTATCCCTAATACCAAATGCATTCTCTTGGGAGTGCTAGATTGTTTAAATAAGACATGCCAAACCAGTGTAATTACATGGATGTTATTTGTAACGTTGCCTCCAAATTCACAGTTCAAATGGTGTGGGAGATTATAGATATATGGCCTATCAAGAGTTATAAATCTTTGTTTATTTTATTAAATATTGCAAGACATGCCCTGAGGAGGAGAGATCAATAATGATCCTTGCGGTCTCCTGATGGAAGACTGTAATTATTTTCTTCCATTACAACTTAAATCCTAACCCAATTTTACTCATCTATCATCTTTATAGTAGTAATCGAGAAGCCTCACTTTAGAGGCTGACTCTCCTGCCTGAGCTTCAAGATTTCTTCCTCGCTTCTTGTTTTGATGCTTGCTCTCCTTCAAAATGGCTCTGATCATTAGACTTCTTCCTCTGATGGTTCTGCCCCCGTAACCTTTGAACTCTGGCACTCTTTAAAACAGAGATGGAAAATTACGACTTCAAATTTCCTCTAGTTTGGGAAGCAGTTGGCTACTCTTTGAATTGAGTAGACACGATATTTAAAAAGAAGGAAGTTTGATACAAACAATGTACGAGGTGGCTTTTTCTACAGCGGTATTAACAACAACTTCTTAAATGACAGCAAAATAGGACCTGGGCACATCAGCGTAACATCTTGAAGTGCCCTGGGTCCCGCAGAATTGAAAGCTGGGGGTTGGGTCAGAGCATGTCTCAAACCTCGCTGGCCTGTAGAACAACTTTGATTCAATTGTCTTCTCCCTACCTCCCACTCTCTCCTCCCCGCCTTTCTTAATGATTCCATCTTAGGAAGGTTGTCAGCTACACTGGAAGCAGGTTACTCATACCAGGTAGTGAAGGAAGTGAAAGGCCCTCACCTGAACAGCGTCAGCATATGCCTCCTCCGGTAACCACCCGACAACTGAAGTTTGCCTATCTCTCTCTCTACAAATACTCCTTAGAATAGAAACGGCTTCTACTTACTCTGACCCTGGCATAGAGTGGAGACAGCTCATAGCACAGGGCAGAAACCCGTGGGTTTCTGAGACTGTCACTCTTTAAGGAAGCAGAAAGCCTAGTCCGTCTCCTGAAGAGCAGCTGGTGGTTTCAAACTGCTGACCTTGTGGTTAGCAGCCCAAGGAGTAGCCACTACACCACCAAGGCCCCTACTAATTCTTTATCAAGGACTAATATAATCCCACTTGTCCCATAGTCCAGCAGCCAGGGGAATGGGCTAGAAGTTATATAATGCTCTCGTTTCCCTACATGTAGCAATGGCAGAGTTTTGATTAGCTCTCAGAGTTCTCTTACATCCCTTTCCCATAGGTAGGCCGTGCTATTTCCCAAAGAGCTGTATTTCTGGTGCTCTGTCCTGTCCCACCAAAAAACCAAACTTTACTGCTCGAGAGTCGATTTCAACTCACAGTCACTCTGTAGGACAGGGTAGAACTGCCCCTGTGGGTTTCCAAGACTGTTACTCTTTCCAGGAGTAGAAAGTTTGTCTTTTTTCTGTGGGGAGGCTGCTGGTTTTGAACTGCTGATCTTGTGGTAAGCAGCCCAACTTGTAACCTACTGTGCCACCGGGCTCCTTTTTCTGATCGTGCCAAGTATTTTAATACACTGCCCCAAATTTTCACACAGCCTTGTGAGCAGGTGCTATCAGCATGTTACAGACGAGGAGGCCAAGTAGCAGGGTTCCATAGCAGGGGCCACACAGCCTGTGGGACCCAAGCACGATGTGTGCTCTAGTATAACACCGAAGTCCATGCCCCCTGCACTGATCAATGGTAGGTCACTGAAGGACCAACGTATCGTGAACGTATCTGTTATAAGTTCCTTTTCTTCTTACACAGAAAAACCTTGATAACAGGACTGCAAGGATAATGGGGTAAGGTGATCATTTTAGGAGCTCTGGTGACTTAATGGGTTACACATTGGGCTACTAACCACAAGGTCAGCAGTTTGAACCTTGCAGCTGCTCCACGGGAGGGAGATGAGGCTTTCTACTTCCATAAAGAATTACAGTGTCAGGAACTCACAGGGCAGTTCTCCTCCGTCTCACAGGGTTACTGTGAGTTGGAATCACAATGGCAGTGAGGGTTTGTGTGTGTGTGTGTGTGTATGAGTGGTAATTGTAATTTCTGAGTAAGAGATAGTTCAAGAGTCTTTTTAAAATTTCCACTTTGATTAAAAATTTTTCACAAATGTATTATTCTGGGGCTATCGTGGCTCATACTGAGTGGTGCCAGGCGGCTGTGTGCGCTCCAAGCTGTCCCGAGGTATGGGTGGGGGTTCTGGGCCCGAGGTGTCTGCAAAGGAGGCGCAGCCAAAGCACCGGGGGAGAGTGTGGCTCAGTGGATGGCCTGGGTGGCCTTGGAGATGACAGGACTGGACATGGAGCAGGGCCAGATGATTAAGAAGGCCTATATGATAAGTGAGACGGATCGGAATTGTTGGGCAGAAATGCTGGTGTCCAGAAGAATATCAATTTGCGTCAAAGAAGGATGCTTGATGGCCTTAGTGAAAGCATCAGAGAACTTCAGTTTTACTGAAATAGCATCTTCCAGAAAAAAAGAAAAAAAACAGAAGAAAAGAAGAGGAAATTACAGAAAATGGAGAGAATGAGAAGACCGTGAGTTGATGCCAGTTTCCACACTGTAGCCACAGGTTTCTGTGGAAGCCGCTCCCTGCTGACTAACCTTCCTGATGTTGTTCGCCCTGACTGCTTGACAGAGCACCTGCTTTCAGTGAGCACCCCCTGGAGAACACTCACACAGGCAGCCCTGGAGGCACTGTTTCTCTCTGTCTGTGCCGATGCCGTTGACAATGACAGAGCTTCTTTGTCAGGACCAGGCCAAAGCCCTCTCCTGGTACATATACGCATTTGCTTTGTGTTGTTGTTGTTAAAAAAATTAAATAAGAAATAAAGCTAATTCGATTAAAATAGGAAAATAAATAAATTAAATTAAAACATACTATCCTATTTCTTGTAATTAAGTATAATTTAGGGAGCCGAATCACTACTGACAGGAGGTTTAGGGAAAAAAATTCCTTTATTCAATATTAACAAAATGAATGGGTGGATGGATAGATAGGTGGATTGATGGCTGAATAGATAGATAGGTAGATAGATAGATAGGTAAACAGAAGAGAGGAGGTACTGGGAAAGAGGTGGGCAAAATCCCAGGGGGGAGAAGTTAATTCTCATTTGTAACAACCAGGCCAATGTATACTGATTCTACATTTTCTCTGAATATTGTCATGCTAATAAATCCCTGGCTATAACACTCCGGTTGGAAATTCCAGTCATTTTGTTTAAAATTAACTGTCTTTTTAATACTGTTTAATCCCACATATAAAATGAAGTCTTCCCTCCTCCCACCACATACAAAACCTCCAGACTATAGGACATGTTCTAAATTACTTTATTTTATAAAGTAATAAGCTGACTTAGGATCAGTTCTGCTCAGTTTTTATGGACGACACTAATAGAGGTCATCTGAGGAATGGTTAAAGAAGGAGCTAAAGAAATTTAAAGCAGATTTCATCATTACTCGTGGGTGTATGTGTGAAAACAATCTCATAGTTTCAAGAGTTGGAAGTTCCTGCAAGCAGTCATTTCAAGAATCGCTTTTAGAAGCAATGCATGATGGTGGCATTGTGCCGATACACTTTCAGAACGACTGGTGTAACAACCTAGTCTCTCGCACAGGCAGGAGTGCCTGTGGCTTCTAACAGTTTCCAGGGACAAAGGGCGGTGAGACTCCAGAGACGTCTAGGTGAAGGTGATGTGCTTCAGAACACTGGCAGAGGACTCCAAAGGCCTCCCGCGAGCTGCTGGCAACGCGGAAGGTGCATGGGAAAAGTCTGCACAGAAGCGTCTCATGAAAAGTGAGTGGGAAGTGACATGTTGTGATCTTCAATAAGCATGTATAAAGAAATAACTTAAATATCCGAAGCAGACGCTTAACTACTTCCTCTACATCCCAAAGTTACACACACATCTTACACATTTTTTTTGGTTTGCTTGACAGACCCCTCAGCAGGGACACGAGGACATGATAATATCTGGGGTTGTGTTAAAGTCACGGATGCTATGTGGAAGCCCCAAAAGTTCCTAGTGGCGTGGCATGAGAAGATCATGAAAAATTTGGGAACTCCCTTTGTAGGGTATTATGCCAACTCTTTAAACATCTTGCTCTGCATTCCTATTATCGGAATAAAAATAAATTTCCTCGTGTCTATGATGAGAAATGGACTGCTGGTGGCTGATCTAGGTCACTTGGGTGAGGACTCTGGTGAGAAGCTGGCATTCTGGAAGCAGGCGTGGGCTTGGGGTGGATACCCGGCCCTCGGGGTCTGCATGCCCACAGAGGGACAAGGCAGCACCAGCAGCGGGATGGATGCATGCTCTGGGTGAGCTCTCTCGGGGTCTACGCAGCCTGGGAAGGGCCAGCAGCTTTTACCATTGAGACCGTGATGACAAGGCAGGGCTGATGCAGCTGGTGGACCCTGGAGAATTTATAAGGCCCCTTTCTGCTACTCTCCCAGCCTGAAACGGCATCAGAAACAGGTTTACAGCACAGTGATGGAAGCCCTAGAGGTCAGAAACCCCCTTCTGTGCCTGCACACTGTGGCCTGGGCTGAAGCCTAAAGGTAAAGTTACTGCTGTCACTGGTCCACCTACGGGGGAAAGTCAAAAAGCATCGCCAGTTCACACACGCCCAGGAGTGTTCTGAACAAAATGTGTTTACACACGTCTCTGCGATCAGTGCACGGCCGCAGGTAAGTTTCTCTGTAGTACCCGTGTCAGTATTGTTAGGGTCCAATCAAAACAGTGGTTCCCACGAGGATCTGCTCAGCCCGTGAAATTCAAGGTGGAGCAGCTGGCTCCGAAGTTTATGGCAACTGTTCTTTCGGATTCCAAAAGGATAATCTTAACTGATTTTTCACAACGGACACAAGACGATCATGGAGCTAATTAGGTCGGAAGTTTCAAAAAACGAACAATTGTATGGGGAGAAATGGGCCAGCTAAGTTGCGTCAAATAATTTTGCACATCCTCATTCATCAGGGGTAGCACTGGCTGTCCTGCAAGAATTTCACTGGGAACCATTACCCCATCCGTCCCGCAGCCTCGATCTTGCCCCTTAGGACCTTTTTGTACCCCCAAACTCAAAAACACTTAAAAAGAACATGATTCGAGTCCCTCAAGGCAGCCTGAACTGACATTTCAACATCATGCATCTTAAATGCTGCAGGATTCTTCAGGGAAGAGTCAGAGAAATGGCAACCCTGCCTTCTGAAGTACATAGAGTCCAGAGCAGTGGTTCTCAACCTGTGGGGCATGACCCCTTTGGGGGCCGAAAGACCCTTTCACAGGAGTCGTCTAAGATCATCGGAAAACACATATTTCTGATGGTCTTAGGAATGGAGACACCACTCCTCTATCTGTCTCCAGGCGGATCCGCCCACATGCAGATACACCCACCTACGAGTACCTGGTGTGAAGACTATTACCCATGCTACACCATACTTCAAGACAAAATTTCATTTATTTGCAATTAGAAATAAATATTTCACAATATATAATTACATATTGTTTTGTTATTAATCACTATGCTTTATGTTCAATTTATAAGAATGAAAATACATCCTGCATATCAGATATTTACATGACGATTCATAACAGTAGCAAAATGACAGTTATGAAGTAGCAACGAAAATAATTTTATGGTTGGTGGTGACCACAACATGGGGAACTGTATGAAAGGGCCACGGCATTAGGAAGGTTGAGAACCACTGCTCTAGAGGATATGTAGGGAAACTACAGCTTTACACTTTAACAACAGTTTCTGTGGTTTTATAGCAATACTTTTTGACTTATCTTTGCACACGATTAATCAGCGATGTCAGTAACAAAACTATAATATGCATATCTCTTCACAATATTTTATGCCAAAAATAGGAAAAACAAAACAAAACAAAGAAAACAAAACTCAATTTCAAGAAATTTCTAGAAGGGTCACCTCATGTCTTGCCAAGTAGACTTGCCAAGACCAAAAAATTGAATCATCTCATTGTTTAGTCTTTCCCAACTAGTGTGATTTTGCAAATCACTTTGTTTTCGTATGAATAATATCTCCAGGTGCCTTCATTTTAAGAGGAAGCTGGGAAATAATTAAGTGCTGATTATGGGAACAACCTGATGTCTTCTGTGGATGAGGAATACGAAAACCGAGCATGTATGTAGTCTCAGTGCCAGAAGAAACGTGGTCTTCAGAAGCCAGCGAAGACAAACAGGCTACTAAATAGGGGGTTTAAAGGTATTTGTCTCTGTGGCATTGGGCCAGTGCAAAAGTCGGCTTCTCTCGTAAGAAGACTATGTTGGCAAGGTCCATCTTGTTTCCCAGAAGAATTTTTGCGATGGGAGTGATAACGCTTTCAGGTGTGGCTAGTGTATTGGGCGCATTTTTTTTCCTTTTGGGGAATTAAAACTGGCCTGAATTTCACTGAAAATCCTGCCTTTTTGTTCCCATTGGACACTAAAATCAAAGGGGTAAGATAAAGTTGAAATGTGTTTTGAGAATTTCTAGCATTGATGTAGGCAATTTCACATTGGTAGCTGAAAGAGTACAAAATACAACAATCAGATAAGGTATCGGCATACCCTGGTAAGTCATAGTGTCTTTTGAATGTTTAACAGAGCAAGATTTAAATGGCAAAGGCATGTGCTCTAAAAGTCCTGGGGAAATTCCTAAACGAGTCTTTAAAAGTTTTTGAAGCAACTTACTGGTTGCAGGAGAAGTGTTTTCTGTAATAATATGAATAGTATGTTTTATTTTCTAATTCCAGGTTCCTGAAAGTCCTTGCGTTTCCTTTTCTTTTTATATCTTCTCATTAAGAAAAGGGTCAAGGTCAACCTCATGAGACACTCCATTACAGAGTTGGTAACATATGTTAACCAACAACGCACTCACAGCCAGCATGTCAGAGCCAGAACACAGTGATCCTGGAGGGCAAGGTAGAATTGCCCCCATGAGTTTCCAAGAGTGTAAACATTTATGGGAATAGAAAGTCCAGTCTTTCTCCTTCAGAGCTGGCTTGTGGTTTTGAACAGCTGACCTTGAGGTTAGAAACCCAGGGCGTCAACATTACACCACCAGGACTTATTAAACACAAGATAAACAAAAACAAAACAAAACAAACCCTAATCCACTGCTATAGAAGGAATTCCAACTCACAGCAACCCTATGTAGGGTTTATGAGGCTATACATCTGTATAGGAGCAGATAATTTCACCTACCTCCCACAGCAGGTGTAAACTGCCAACCTAGCTGGTAGCCGCCCTGCGCTTACCTCACAGCAATACCAGACACTCAGGGGGAAATACATTTTAGTTGGATGACTATGTGCATATATTATGCATATTCATAGAACTTGGGAAGGAGGAGTTTATGACTTTAATTCACTAAAAGATAATTTTATCTTCTCTACAATATGTTTCTTGCTTCACAAAAAAGTTGCTACCTAGAACTTCCATCCGTGGAATTATTCCAGACATTTAAATCCAGCAAAAGTGACTTACATGTTTCTAAATGCATATGACCTTAATTCCTCTCTGCAAATTATTGAGAACATCTTTACTGTTTTTCCTGTTTGCAATTATAAGCTTCGATTGACAAGTGCTATAGTGAACAAGACATGGCTTTCCAAAAGTCAGATGGTCCTTAGAGAAACTCTACTAATGGTACCTTTAGCTATGATCACAAGTAGCAATGGAGTTAGGAGGAAGAGCCAGGTCCTCTGTTCAAACAGAGGCAATCATTGGCCATAATAACCTGAATATGGTGCTCTTCCTCTGGTACCAGGTGCCTGGAACTGATGCCAGGTGCCTGGAACTGATGTCAAGCAGTGTGAATTCTCGGGTATATGAGGTAGCTAGCAAATCAAAGACTTTACAGGTAGTCCCTTGGTTAAGAACATCTGATTTACGGACACATAATACTTGCCCTTTAATATCTGTAAATCTGCTTTCAGTATGAAAGGGTTGAATCAACCCCTGCTTGCAACAGATTCTTCATCACAACCACCTTCCCTTGCTGCCTAAGCAGCTTTTACATCATAGAAAAGGCTTCCAGTCTTTCCTTGCATAGAAACAAAGCCAAACTCACCATCGATTGTGACCCACAGTGACCATATAGAACAGAATACAGCTGCCCAGTGGGTTTCCAAGACTGTAACTCTTTACGGGAGTACATAGTTTCATCTCTCTCCTGAGGAGCACTTAGTGGTTTTGAATTGATAACTTTTCAGTTAGTAGCCCAAATGGAACCTTCTATCCACCAGGTTAACAACCATTAAGTACCACTTCCGACTCACCTACAGATTCTTAAAGACAATGAGACAGATATTTTTCATACTGCCTATACAATATCTAATTCAAAGCAACCAAGAATTTTCCTAACACCTCCTCTGAAAATACAAATAACCAACAACCACAAATATTTGCATTTATAAATATCAAATAAAAACCAGGTAAAAAGTGCCAAACTAGAACTTGGTAGATACATGTCTATTTAAGAACTGTGCAAACCTGGCCAATAGGAACATGTGGGATTAATCAGGTTGCAGTTTGATTAGAGGGCAAAAAGATAAATGGCCCCTCCTGCAAAGCCCGCCCCTCTCTCTTGCTCTCTGGTGATCAGAGCATGCTGGAGCATGCATGCTGCTGCTGTAGTTAGTTCTCTGCCTCACCCTGTGAGCTATTTATCTCCGTAGCACCTCCAAATGAGGTCATCAAGCTGCAACCTGATTGACAAGTTAACCTCCACCCTTTCACGCTTAATAGTTTCAAGTTGACACCAGATTACCGTATTTACTCAAGTATAACCTGCCCTGATATCAGGTGAGGCACCTAATTTTACCACAAAAACTGCATTAACAATGAGCCCCCAAGAAAATGATTTTTTTAAAATGTGCTGAAAAAACTCGGCTTATACTGGAGTATATATGGTATGTAACTACCACAGGAGTCTATTTCAAAATTTAAGAACCAAAGGAAAGATTTGGGAGCAGAACTTCTACTTTTCAAGGTTTTCTAGAGAAGTGTGTTGCTGCTGGTGTTGCTACCAGTCATTGAGTTGGGCCCTGATACATGGTGACTATGGACACAACAGGAATGGGCCCTTGTGCACTTTATTGGCTGTTTTTTCAGACGTACATCTCCAGGTCCTTTCCCCCAGTCTGATCTGGAAGCTCCACAGAAGCCTGCTTAGCATCTCAGCCACACTCTAGCCTCCAGGAGGGTGAGGGCTGACAGTTGGATGATGACTACATTGAGGTGCACTGACCAGGAATTGAACCTGGGTCCCCTGTATAAGTTAGACTTGTACCCCTGAATCACCATTGTCCCTGAGAAATGTATTAGCCACTGTCCTTGAGAAATGTTTTATTTGCCAATACTTCAAAAGAGATTAAGTTCTGTTTCTTTCACCTAAGGCCAAGGCTGTATGAGTAAGAGAACAGGGTCTTGTGAAGAAAATGCCTTCAAAGTCCACACATTAACTTGAGCATCTTCTTCTAAATATTCAAATATTGCCTTAGGTCAGTGATTTTCAACCTTCCTAATGCTGGGACCCTTTCATACAGTTCCTCATGTTGTGGTGACGCCGCAACCATAAAAGTATTTTTGTTGCTATTTCATAACTGTAATTTTGCTACTGTTATGAATTGGGTGACCCCTGTGAAAGGGTCATGACCACAGGTTGGGAACCGCTGCCTTAGGATCTCAAATACTGAGGTTTTTTTTTCCCCTCTTAGCTGTTTAATTTTATTATCTTTGGTTTTTCCTAATGTGTTTTTTTGTTTTATTTTTATTATGGAATCCGTGTATCATGCATAGGAGAAAGTCTGCTAAACACAGTTGCAAAACTCAATTCATTTTTAGAAAGTGAATGTCCAGGTAACCACTGCATAGGTCCAGAAACAATACAGACAGGATCCCAGAAAAGCCCTGGGTATGCTGCCTTATCACCGGGGACCCCAAGTTCCCTCCTCTCTCCCCCACCAGTTCCCCATAGCCTTCAAAGTCTGCTTCTTTGGGTGTGAAAACCAGTTTTATTTTCTATAAAACCATCTTATGCAGCGTAGGTCTTTATGAGATTACCTGACTCTTGTGAGCACAATGTCTTCTAAATTTGTCCATGTCATGAACCGTAAAAACTGTGTCTTCCAGGATTGACGGTCATGTTACAATCTGGGTTCATCTCACCAGACGCCCTCATGCTTGCATGAGAAATAAAATACAAAAACCCCAAACCCCAAGTGTGGCAAACATGTAAATGAATCCAAATTGTAAAAATGCTGCACTTTGTTTTTTCCCTTTTCATGATCACATCGACTTTAGTGGTTTCATTTTTAAAGGAAGGGTCAATTTCTAAAATTTCTTAGAAAAGATCTATTATGCATTTTTGATGAACCCTTTTAAAAGCTTATTTGAAAACCAGGCACGCAGCAGACCTCAGTGATCCTTTCTAGAACAATCCTTATTCGGAGCTGCGTTCCAGGGGTGCTAAGTGGGGCGATCTGGGAGACTTACCCGATTAAAGCAGTGCAGGTGGTTGGGCCCGTAGAAGTGCTGGAGACACCTGACGTTGTTCTTGTTGACGATCCTATGGAAGAACTCATCGACATATTTGACAGGAAAGGCACAGAGGGCGGAGCGGTCGGTGGGCTCGGCCGAGTCGGGCCGGCTCTGCGAGAACACGCCGTAGAGAATGTCGTCGTGGGCGCTGGCGCCGATCTGCTTGGCCAGTTGCGCCCCGGGCTTGCCCACGTACGCGGCCTGCAGCACGTTGAACACCTCGCTGCGCAGGGCCCGCTTGCGGCGCTTCTCGGTGAGGATGCACTCCAGGGGCATTTCCATGTAGGAGTGCAAGCCCGAGTCCGCCGAGCAGAACCTGATGATACGCGTGTGGAAGGACGGCGAGTCCAGCGTTTCTCGCTGGACCGTGAGAAAGTAAATAAAGCGGTTGCTTTCGAAGGCGTGGATGTACTTAATGGGGTAGGAGGCTTGGAACTCGGGGAGCACGTCGATGTAGGACTTGTCTGTCAGAAACTTAAAGCCATCCTGGGTCTCCTTGATCCTTCTCACTGATATGGAATGCAGTGCGTGGCCTGGGAGCGAGGAGCCATTGAGGGTGTTGCCCACAAAGAAGTTGACAAAGCGCTGCTTCTCGGCCAGGAGCACCTTGGTGCCCAGGGCACTGACCACGCAGTCGGGACACTGGCTGGCCTCGTCCTCGTCCGCCCGCGGGGAGTGCATGCAATGGACCTCCGCCTGGATGTCTGCGGGGTTATCGCGGGGCAGCACGTGCCGCTGGCAGGTGCCCCGGTGGACGCTGCCGCAGCTGATGAGCTGGTCGTCGTAGTAGGTTTCCACCAGCAGGGCCATGTTCACGTTCTCTCTCCACTGGCCGCCCGCGAGGCCGCAGGCCTGGCAGGGCAGGCAGTCCGGGTGCTCCCACACGGGCCCCGTCTTGTACTCGGAAACCTGCTGCAGGTCTCGCTCGCGCAGGACGTAGATGCTGTTGATGGCGCCCAGGAACACGTGACCCTCGTGCACCACCACGTTCTGGATGGGCGTGTCCGCGGTGAAGTTGGGCAGCCGATACCTCATGTTCACGTTCATCTCGGACTTGGCAAGGGCCTCCCTGCACTCCCCGCCGCCCTTCTGCACCAAGGTCAACAGGAGCACCAGGATGCCAGGTGCCAGCGCAGCTGGGGCCTTCATCGTGGGGAGGTGATCTGCCAAAACACATTCAAGGTGAGAGCACTTAATTGGCAGTAGAAACAAGGATGGGGGTGGGAGAGGGAGGGGGAATAGCAAGAACTATCACAAAGCTAGGAGGATTAGAAACGGGGCTTCCTAACTGGATGTTTTTCATGTGGGGTGAAAACAGAGGCCGAACCCTGGCTGGGTTCACAAAAAGGATGCATTGTGCAGTTTGGCCATGGCCTCACATTGTTTAATTTTAGAACTCCAGCCACGAACGAGTAATTTTAGGGACCTATTCTGAGAGGCAAACAATGTCATGTGTGAAGTCCATAGAGCCACTCGGTGCGAGTCATGTGGCCATCCAATGAGAACCGAACACGTTTCTTTCTTAAACCCTTACCAGTTGTTTCATGTGGTTCACTATCTGTGGTTAATGACCATGTTGGCATTTAAGCTTCCTCAGTCAAGTAAATGAACTGTGGTTTGGATCCATGTATTCTAGAAATCACAGCAGGCCTTGTTTCCTTGGGAGCATGTCGACCCAGGAGGCTAAATTTAGCTTCCTCTGGGAAGAAAACAATCATAAATTCTAGAAGCAGTATGATCACACGCTGTTTATAGGATCTCGTGTGGCGGAGGAAAGGTATGGTTAGGATTTGGCAGTAGTGAAGCTATTGTTTCAGACAGGCAAAAACTTTGTTTCACGTGAGATCACTGGGAGTCTAAAAACAGCGAGCTGAAGATGTGTAACATAAAATATAAACCTCAAGACTAAAGTTCCAGAGCTATTTCTTAGAGAGAAACCTGTCATTACCAAGTAAAATACAACACACAATTATTTGATGAAAGGAAAATATTTCTACTAAGACGCTTGAGGGGATTTGTTATTTAGTTTTATGAAACTTTAAATCCACACGTTATAAGCATTTTGAATTCTACTTATTATAGCCATGAGTAGAAAGGTAGTTTGGGAAGAAAAGGCCTTAGAATAATTAGCAACTAAATAACTGTTGCCCCGCCCCTTTTCATGGAAAGAAACATACAGCTGTTAGGAAAGGATGGAAGGATTCTCTTTACAACTTACTCAATATTACAGTTATGCCACATACCAGCCCATGTCTACAAAATCACAAGAAAATTCACTGAGCAACTCTCTTGTGCGTGGCTCTGTGCTTGCACTATGGGAAATGGGACATGGCCCCTTACCTCCAGTGAAGCTCCTACGTGGCTGAGAGATAACATGTATATGCCAACAGATGTAGTAGTTTGCATTATCATCCCCTATGTAACACGAATCAAACGCTACATGGGAGGGAGACATGATTTACATCTATTTAAGAGAACCCTGGTGGCATAGTGTGTTACATGTTGGACTGCTAACCACAACATCAGCAGTTCAAACCCACCCACTACTCTACAGAAGAAAGATGAGGCCTTGTGCTCCCTAAAGATTTACAGCCTTGGAAACCCTAGAGAACAGTTCTATTGCGTCCAATAGGCTTAATATAAAGGGGTCACTAGAAGTGAGTTTGAGTTAGAGAATGGTAGGAATGTTGTGAGGTCCAGGACAGGAAGGATAATTAGTGCCTCTTTGGCTCACCACTGTATCCCAAGTACCTGGCAATGAACCTGGAACATAGTATGTGTTACATATGCATAACATGTATGTTATATATAGGATAAATGTATAAGACATATAATAAATGATACCATGATTATTAAGAAGCTAGTTTAAAGTCGCATAGCTAGAAAGTAGAATAACCAGCGATTGACTGCAAACCTGTCTGACTCCAAAATCAAAGCTCATCTTAGTCCACTGCTTGCTAGGAGTTGGGGGCTTTGGGGAAGCTGCTGCAGAATGTCACTGATGCTCTGAGCTGGAAGATCATACATCAAGCCATGGCTGTTCTCCAGCAAGGCTTTGAGACTGGAGGCGCAGTGACTTAGGGCAGGAGGAGCCTGGGAAGACCAGCTGACAGGCTGTGATTTTTGCCACAGGCAGTAATGAGGGCAGAACCAGAACCGCAGCCCCCAAATAGACAAGAAAGGATAGGCAAGAGAAGAAATAACATTGGATGTCTAAAATGGGTGGGGTCTGCAGGCAGTCTGTGACCTGTGCAAACATGGAGTGAGTTAGACAATGAAGGGAGTTGGCAGGAGGATGTCAGGCTGAAGAAAAAGAATAAATAAGTTGCCTTGCAACCAGCTCACATCTACTCTGATGTGCCACTGTGAAATGAGAGCACAAATGCTTCACTGAAGGGACGACTCAAAGAAAAACGCCAAACCCACGGCTGTCAAGCAGATTCCAACTCATGGAGACCTTATTTATTTATTTTTCAAAACATTTAATTGGGGGCTGGTACAACTCTTATCACAATCCATACATCCATCCATTGTGTCAAGCACATTTGTACATTTGTTGCCATCATCATTCTCACAACATTTTCTTTCTACTCGAGCCCTTGGAATCGGCTCATTTTTTCCCCTTCCTCCTTGCCCCACTCTCTCACGAACCCTTGATAATTTATAAATTATTATTTTGTCATGCCTTTCACTATCTGACATCTCCCTTCAGCCACTCTTTTGTTGTCTGTCCCCCATGGAGATCCTTGTGATCAGTTCCCCCTTTCTACCCCACCTTCCTTCTACCCTCCCAGTATTGCCACTCTCACCACTGGTCGTGAGAGGTTGGTTTATCTGTACTGGATTCCCTGTGTTTCCAGTTCCTAGCTGTACCAGTGTACATCCTCTGGTCTAGCCGGGTTTGTAAGGTAGAATTGGGATCATGATAGTGGGGGAGTGGGGGTGGGGTGGGGGAGGGAGCATTAAAGAACTAGAGGAAAGCTGTATGTCTCATCCTTGCTACACAACACCTTGAAGGGCTCGTCTCCTCCCCGCGACCCTTCTGTAAGGGGAAGTCCAGTTGCCTACAGATGGGTTTTGGGTCCCCACAATGCACTCCCCCTCATTCACAATGATATGATTTTTTGTTCTTTGATGCCTGATACCTGATCCCTTCGACACTTCATGATCACACAGGCTGGTGTGCTTCTTCCATGTGGGCTTTGTTGCTTCTGAGCTAGATGGCCGCTTGTTCATCTTCAAGCCTTTAAGACCCCAGATGCTATATCTTTTGATAGCTGGGCTCTATCAGCTTTCTTAACCACACTTGCTTATGCACTCTCTTTGTCTTCAGCGATCGTGTTGGGAAGGTAAGCATCATGAAATGCCAGTTTAATAGAACAAAGTGTTCTTGTATTGAGGGATTACTTGAGTGGATGCACATGTCCATCTGCTACCTTAATATTAAACTGGCATTTCATCATCTATAAATATACTACATATGTACTTGCCTGTATTTAGACCTCTATAAATGCTCTTTGCCTCCTAGTTCTTTCCTCTATTTCCTTCTACTTTCCTCTTGTACCACTATCACACTCAGCCTTCATTTGGGTTTCAGTTATTCCTCTCTGTTACATTGCCTTACCAGGCCTCCTATACCATCCTCACCACTGCTTTTGGATCACTTGTTGTTCCCCTGTCCCTGGGTTGGTTAACACCCACTTCCTTTCCCCCTCTCCTATGTCCCCTCAGAACTATCGGTTCTGTTGTTTCTCCCTCCAGATTATTTATCCCACCTATCTTATCTAGATAGACCTGCAGAGACAATAATATGCACAAAAAACAAGACAGAGGAGAACAAAGCAACAAAACAAAACAACAAAAACCAGTGACAAAAAAAGAAAAGCCTGTAGAAAGTTCAAGGTCTGTTTGTTGACCTTTAAGAGTATTTTCCGGTTGAGTCTGATGGGGTGCCACGTCCTGACCCCAAAGTCTATTTTTGGTATTCCCTTGGGAAATCCTTGCTCTACTCCCCTTGCTGTTCTGTTGCACACCTAGTGTTTTGCCTCTGTGTGGTGGGGTCAGATTGGATGCAGTTCCCACACTGTGTCTCCAGTGTTGTCCCCTGTAGGGCTATGAGTCAGTGAGGGATGTCATGTCTTGCAGTGGGGCCGGCCATATGGTCCTCTCTGTGGATTGGCTTCTCTGAGCAGGGATATCTTCCTCAAGACTTAGTGGGCCAGGATGTGCTCCACTCTCTCTTCCTCCCCCTTCATTTGCTCCTGTGTGCTCTGATCAGACATGTTCCTCTCCCTGAGCTGTAGCTTCAGTGTTGTCCTCTGAAGTAAATTCTTCTGGGTGGAGGGGAGGCTGTCCACGTAGTTGGGATTGGGGCCGGCCCCTCAGACCTCTCTACTGGTTCCCTGCTTCATGCTGGTATGTTGCATTCACATCTTGGAGCACTGGGTTGAAGTCTGGTCCCTCTTTCCCTATGGAGATATAAACAATACCTCCCCTTGGGTGGGTTAGTGCCCTGTTCCCCCACTACCCATGTCTTCCCACCCCCCTTCTTTTTAGTTGGCTACCATATGTGTCCCTGGATTTGATCTGGCCTCTGCCATACTACCTGGTCCTCACCCCAGGAATGTTTGTAGACAGTAGCTTTTTCCCTGTGCTCTTTTTGCATTTTTTTTAAGCGTACCTCACAGCTGACTCATGTTGTACTTGTCCTTTTGTGCTTGGCTTACTTTGGTTAGCACAATTTCCTCCAGTTATTCTTGTGAGGTGATGTGCTTTATGCGTTTATCACTGCTTTTTAGTGATGCGTAGAACCCAACTGTATGTATGCACCTCAGTTTTTAAATCCAATAGTCAGTTGATGGAAATTTAGGTTGTTTCCAACTCCTTGCAATTGTGCACTGTGCCTCGATGAACACTGGAGCACAGCGGTCTGCCTTTGGTTTGTTTCTTGCTTCTTCTGGGTAGATGCCCAGTAGGAGGATTGCTAGGTTGTATGATAGCTCAATTTCCATCTGTTTTAGATATCGCCAAATCGATTTCCATAGTGGCTGTATATACCTATAGGTCCACCAGCAGTGGATGAGAGTTCCTATCTCACCACAGCCCCTCCAACACTTGTTGCTTTCTGTTTTTTTTTAATTGGGCTATCTTTGAAGGTGTTAGGTGGTATCTCATTGTTGTTTTAATTTGCATTTATCTTATGGCTAACAATGAGGAACATTTTCTCAAATGTTTACTGGCCATTTGGATTTCTGCCCTTGTGAAACTTCTGTTCAGGTCATTTGTCCACCTCCTCAGTGGG
>NW_022103920.1:28671856-28673475 GCF_000313985.2 Echinops telfairi
GATATTCTTCCATTTGTTGAGGTCACTCTTGGTTTCTTATAATAGTGTTCTGTAGTTTTCCTCATCTAAATTTTTTGTCTTTTAGTCAGGTATATCCCTAGATATTTCGATTTGTGCTTGGCTATTGTGAAGGGTACCACCTTTTTGATCTCCTCTTCTGTGATCTTATCCGATGTGTATAGCAGTCTGATAGACTTCTGTTTGTTGATCTTGTATCCTGCCACTGTGCCATATTATTCTACTGCTAACAGTACTCCCCTTGGGGAGCTTTTGGAATTTTTCATATATAAAATCATATCATCTGCAAATAACGATAGTTTTACCTCTTCCTTCCACCTTTATGTCTTTTCTTTGCCTTATTCTATTAGCTAAAACCTCCAGCACAATGTTAAATAAGAGGCATCCTTGTCTGGTCCCCTTTTTCAGTGGGATTGTGTTTGTCTTTTCTCCATTGACTACCACGTTGGCTGTTGACTTTTCATATATAGCTTGTATTATCTTGAGGAATTTTCCTTCCATTCCTATCTTCTTGAGTGTCTTAAACAGGAATTGGTGTTGGATGTTCTCGAATGCTTTTTCTGCATCTATTGATATTATCATGTGGTTCTTATAGTTTTTCATGTCAATGTGGTGAATGATACTAATGGTCTTTCGTATGTTGAACCATTCCTGCATCCTTGGTATGAATCCCACTTGGTCATGGTGAATTATTTGTTTTAATACTTTGGTATTCTATTGGCCAGTATTTTGCTAAGGGTTTTGCATCAATGGTCATTAGGGATATTGGTCTGTAGTTCTCAATTTTGTGGGATCCTTAACTGGTTTCGGTATCAGAATTATACTAGCTTCACAGAAGGAGTTTTGCCATTTTTTTCTATGTTCTGCAAGCGTTTGTGTAAGATTGGTGTCAGTTCTTCCCTGAATGCTTAGTAGAATTCTTCTGTGAAGCCGTCTGGTCCAGGGGATTTTTTGTTGGTAATGCCTTGATTACCTGGTCCATTTCTTCCATGACTCTGGGTCTGCTGAGACTCGTCACTGCTGTGGCTACTATGGAGTGCTTTCCAACCAGGTGGGCTCATCTTCTAGCCCCGTATTGGAAAACATTCCATTATGATCCATAGGGTTTTCCCTGGCTAACTTTTGGAAGTAGCCCCACAGGCCTTTCTTCCTAGTCTGCCATAGTGCAGAAGTTCTGCTGCCAACCGCTCACTGTGGGTGACCCAGCTGGGCTTTGGAGATAGCTCCCAGAATCACAGCAACATAAGCCACCGCCATGTGACAAAGTGACACCCAGGTGGTGATCAATAGTGGTATAGCACGTTAAACTGCAAAGGGGACAATGGGGAGGAGAATGTTTTATCAAAGGAGGGACCAGGTCAAAGAAGATTTTTCTTGGACTACAGGAACTATGCCTTTTGGCAGGATTTCTTTCTGCCCAAGGACATTTACCAGTGAAGCTTTCTACTACTGTATAGTCTCTAAAACCCACCGGTCAGTTCTACCAGGTCCTAGAGGTTGCTACGAGGTATAATTCACTCTATGGCAGTGAATGATGAGTTTGGAGGACTAAGGGACAAAGGAGCCCTAGTGGCATAGGGTTAGGGTTTGAACCGAAAGGT
>NW_022103920.1:28675102-28677239 GCF_000313985.2 Echinops telfairi
TATGGAGTTGTACATTTAACATCCTTCTCTAGATGCCTGTGGAAGTTGAGTATTGAATAAGGAAGATTGAAGAAGAGATACACTAAAATTGTGGTGCTGGCAAAGAATACTGAAAGTACCATGGACTGCCAAAAGGACAAACCAATCTGTCTCAGAAGAAGTACAGCCAGAGTGTCCCTAGAGGCAAGGAAGGGATGACTCAGTCTCAGACACTTTGGACAGATTGTCCAGAGAGACCAGTCCCTGAAGGAGGACACCATGTTGTAAAGTCGAGAGGCAGCGGAGGAGAGGAAGGCCCTCCGGGAGAGGGGCTGACAACGCGGGCTGCAGCCCTGGGCTCAGGCACTGGCACAATGGTGAGGATGGTGCAAGACCAGGCAGTGTTTTGTTCTGTTGTGCATGGGGTCGCCGTGATGGGTCAGAAGTGACTCAATGACATGTAACAACAACAACGTCTTCTAGATGAGAGACCACAAAGTCTCAGCGCTGGCACTGGGAGGGATTCAGTCCACATGTGGCTGACAAGAACCCATCCACACGCCTCGGTGCTTCTCGAGCTACCCAAACTGGACTCTGACTCTGGCCCTAGTGCTGCGTAATTTTCTGGTAATCCCTCCACCTCTGAGTCTCACCGTCCAATGTCCTCACCAGATTGTTTTAAGTATGAAAATAGCTCTCATCTTTGAAATCACTTGACAAGCTTCTAGAAATCACTGTGGGGCCTCCTTGGTAGCACAGTGAAGCACTCAATTACAGGTGAAAAGGCTGGTGATTCCAACCCATCCTGTCGAAAAAGCCAGGGCTGCTCATGTTTCGGAACACCTACAGCCTGGGAAAGCCTATACAGCAGGCCTAGTAATCCAATGTCTTGGGTCAGACCCTCCTCTAAAACGAGGCCCAACACACCTACTGTCATCGAATCACTTCTGACTCACAGTGACTGCAGAACTGAGGAGAAGTGATCCCTGGGGTTCCAGAGGTTGTAAATCATCACAGGAGCAGAAACCTCCCCATTGTCCTGTGGGCTGGCTGGCTGGTGGGATTGAATTTCTGGCCTTGAGTTTAGCAGCCCAATGCATGACCCACGACACCCACCAGGCAAGTGGACATCAAGTAATACCACACTAATTTTATATGTGGTTCTGTTTGGAAATGTATTGAAAAAATGTGGGTGCTGGGTGTGTGGGTGTGTGACCAGGAGCAGAGCATATAAAAATGGCAACGATTCTGTAAATAGACACCTACATTTTCCAGTGCGTACTCTGCGGAAAATTAATGTGGCATCGATGTGCCAACCAAAATTGGGAGTGTTCACCTAATAAATAATTTATGACCACGTTCTCTCTAAGAAAAAAAATAATGAAGGAAGGAAATAAAGGAACCAGTGCTGCTCCAAGGAAAAAGTAATACACCCAATTTACATCTCAGTTGCTGTCCATTAATGCAGTGTGGAGGGCGAATGGATGGCGTTTCTGTCTTCTGGGCTTCTTGAAGAATCATTCCTTGTAGGTCACTGAAAATATGTGAGGCCTTATGCGTTTAAAGCAAGGTTCATATAGTAAAGGCTAGCACCCAAGTCACTTACTGTACAATCCAAGAGGATACAGATGGGCTTTTTGTCATCTCACTAGATGAGACGGCAAATGATAAGAGACCTGTAGGGAAGGAGGACATTTTTTTTTCTATGAAAAAAAAAGGAGAATCTTGTGAGATGTCTTCTAGAGCCAGTCCCCTAGTCTTCTGCGTTGTCTCTGATGAGAACTGTGATACTGGTTTTCAGATGGAGATATCAAACAAAGGTTGAATTTTTTTTTAATTAAAGCAAGAAAATGAAACTAAGGTGCATTGTCAACCAGGGATTTTAATTAAAATAAGGATTGCTGTTTAACTTTCAGATAATGAGAAAACTTAATCACCTAAAACCCCCATTCCCCTGATCATTACAATGAATTAAAGGCCTTCCCCACTGACAAAAGTGTGTGTTGGTTAGACTAGCTCTTCTCCAGGGGACGCTTTGAGTAGCGCAAAGGGAATGGAGGGGATCCTTTAGAAGGACCTGTTGTTGAGGGGCCTCCCCCACTCCTGTGAGGATGACATTGACCGTTCACTGGGGAACAGCTAAGTGATGCCGAGGGCA
>NW_022103920.1:28678077-28680416 GCF_000313985.2 Echinops telfairi
GTGGGAGTATTTATACCACATAAATGGGCAAAACACTGATCTGCTAACTGAAAGGTCAGTGGCTTGAACCCAACAGCTGCTCCAGTGGAGACAAATGTGGCAGTCTGCTTCCATAAAGACTTAAAGTCTTGGAAACCCTAGGTGACAGTTGTACTCTGTCCTGTAGGGTTGTTATGCATCAAGATTCACTCAACTCAAAGGCAATGCATTTCCCCTCTAAATATCTGGGGTCCCCCCACCTCTTGAGGGATGATAATCAAACATTTACCAGCACACTGCTGGACTGAACGAACCAACTACAGAGCATATTCCACCTCTCACAACGTTCATATCTCAGATTGTTTTGCTATAATTACATTTTACTCCAGTACCACTGACTTTCATATATTGCTTTCACTACCTTATCGACATAACCTCCCAGATCGGGCTGTGTGAGCAATTTAAATATTTATGTTGGCAGTGACTTCAGAAATACTTTTACTTTTCATATAGATTTTTTTTCTTGATACATTTATTCCTGTGAGGTGCTTGGATCAGGCTTTTAATATAGAATGGCTTTTTATGGTTTCTCTCCCTGCTCCCCCTCCCCGAAGTAGGGCTAGGCATTTAACCAACTCTGGGCTCCATCCTAAAAGGAGCATCAAAAGATGATTCAAACCAACTGACTAATTCATTCTCTTACATGGCTGTGCACACATCAGGTGAAACTGAATCACTCATAAAACATTCCTCCGTTTCTTTCCAATTTATGATTAAGAACGTCTCACTGGGGAAACATTTCCTGGGAGTGATCAGCTCACTGGCACCTTTGCCATTAAATCGTTGGTATTCGGCAAGAGCATTTCCTTGAATGAGCTTGGCTCTGTGAGTTCAAAATTTCAGCTCAGGCTGACCTGAAGGCCAGGTCCTCAGCGTTGTCTGCCACCTTCCTCCAGTTTCCTCAATGAACTAACTACATAGCGACATCTTGGTCTTTGACATCACTCAATAATGTTAGCAATACCTTTCGTCATCTAAGTATTTACTAAATGGCCCCCTGTTGCCCATCACTGTCCTTATTATTGCCATCATCATAAAAAAGTCCCAGAGCACATGTGTGTTGTAGTTACACAACATTTCATTAGGAAACAGCCAGAGTTGGTGCAACATAATGTATTTTTCAAAATGTTAACACTTTTATTGACATCTATGTCACAAATACAATTCAATGGTTTAAACATATAAGAAAGAGTTGTACAATCCTCATCACAATTTTAGAACATTTTGTTCATTCTTATTCTCATTATTATTAGCTCTCCATTTCCCCCAACCTTTCCTACTTTAACACTAAGAAACTATCAATCAAGCTACTGTCTACAGATTTACTCATCCTGGATTTCATATAGAGAAAAACATACCCCCCAATCCCCAAACCAATAACATTAGCAAAATAAAACAGAAAACCCCAATAGAAAAGAAAGCAGAAAATAATGAAAACTAGAGCAAATTAAAAATGGGCCAAAGGGGAGAACAAATGACAAGGTGTTAAATTTTAAACAAAATCTGCATTAATCAACTTTCCAGTGCACTCTGATAGCAAGGCTGTTCATACCCTTGGCCAATGGTCAGAAGGGATTTTTCCAGAGGCTTCAGCCATGTGGGGACTCTATTTTTGGATTTGTGGCTTTCATTGTCCTCTATAGTTTTCTGTTGACTGATTACTCAGAATTTAAGCACTAGCACAGTTCCCTTATGTGGTCTTGGATTTTATTATTTACAATCCTTGGATCACATGTGCTTCTTCTGTGTGTACTTTGCTGACATCTCACTTAGATGGCTGCTGATTTAAAGACAAGCCTTTAAGGCTCCAGAGCTATTTTTTCTGATAGTGGTACTATCAGATTTCTTCACTATACCTTGTAAGAGCACCAAAATCTTCAGTGATCACTTCTGAGGAGGGCCCTGTCATATGAACTAATTGTTCTTAGATTAGGGCTACAATTAAGTGCAAGCTCAAAATCCATTCTTATCTCTATGGTTTATATATGTCCCTGGTCTGCTTTAAAACATCATTATCATTTTATTGGGGGGGGCATTATAAATCACCCTAGGGGGCATATGGTAATTCTATTGATATTATCATTAATTTGGCCAATAATATCTAATTTAAAATATTGTTGAGAAAAGGAAATTATAAGACAGATTTTTAAGATGAGCCAGTCAGGGTGCGATATAACAATGATGAAAAATACAACTTTCCTCTAGTTCCTAAATATTTCCTCCCCGCTCCCACTACCATGACTCAAATTCGACCTTGCAAGTCTGGCTAGCCCAGAGGATGTACACTGGTACAGATAGGA
>NW_022103920.1:28681129-28683804 GCF_000313985.2 Echinops telfairi
TAAAGCGCATTTGTACATCATTCTCAAAACATTTTCTCTCCACTTAAACCCCCGGCATTAGGTCCTCATTTTTCCCCTCCCTCCCCGCTCCCCCCAATAATTTAGAATTATATAGCTAGAGCTTTATCGTTTACAAGAGATGATTAGTTATACCAGACTCACTAAGTGGTATAAATGGTTAGCACACTTGGCTGCTAAAGGAAAGGATGGACTCCAGTAATGCTTAGAAGCAAGGCTTCATCATCTGACTCCAATCATCATCATCATCATCATCATCATCATCCATTGACAGCCCTAGGGAGCACAGTGCTTCACATCTGGAGAGAAGAGGAGTCAGATGAAACCCATGTCCACTGCCCCCAGCCCGAACAATTTATTGTCCTTCAGGAGAAAGTATATACAGCAAATTCATTGCCCATTCAACAATTCATAGACAGCTTTCATTTCTGTCGCAAATTGTGTCAGCACTCCCCATTTTCATCCCTCCTGTTTCCTTGCCCCTCCTTGCCATCACATCTTTGCTTCTGGGTCAACGTTGCGTGTTCGGTCTCATTTAACTGATTAAAGAGCCCATTCTCACAGGTGTTCTGTTCTGTTTATTTAGTTGAAGAGTAACCTCTGGGAATGGCTGCAATTCCAGGTTAAAAGGCAGTAGTTTCAGGGGTTCTGCCAATCTCTTATTAGTCCAGTAATATTTTTCTTTATTTTTTAAGTCTATATTTTCATGAATTTGAGTTTTAGCATACATTTCCCCCTCATCCTAACCAGGGCCTACTGTTGCATCCTGGTCAGGGCTGTTTGGAGCAGTAGCAGCTGGGCACCATCTAGCTCTTCTGGTCTCAAGCTAGAAGCGTTTGTGGTTTGGGTAGGCCGTTAGTATCCTCTAATGCATCTTCCTTAAACCCTTGGTTTCCTTCACTTTCTTTTGCTGCAGATGAGAAGAGACCATGGCCACGTACAAGCGGTTGGCAGCCCAGATACCACTCACTGAACTGTAGAATACTGTCTTTATGAACTGTCATGCCAACTGAGCTGTATGACCCCAAATATTGGTCCTTAGCCTTTAGGCCCAGTAACTTGGTCTTTTGAAGTTTTCATAACCGGGAACTTTATGGATGCTATTGTCTTTATGAAAATACACTCAGCATATACAAATTCCCAGAACTGCACCCACATAGGACCCTGGCGCACAGCGGGGTATGTGTTGATCTGCTAACCAGAAGGTCTTTAGCTGCTCCTCGGGAGAAAGAAGAGACTGGCTCCTCCCCTAAAGAGCTACATCTTTAGAAACTGAGAGGGGGCAGTTCTACTCTGTTAGAGAGGGTCACTATGAGTTGGAACACTAGATAGCAGTGACTGATGCCCATTACGTATGTACATGCTCTCCTATATCCACCATGTCTATCAAGCACACCTATCTGCCTGTGTAACAACTCAGATTACAAGTTCTTATTGCTGCTGTTGAAGTGTCTCAGATATAAGTACTACTGTAGATAGCCTTTATTCTTGCACACCTCTGTGTCTTAATTTGCCTTGGTTACATTTTTCTGACTCCCCCATATTGTCCAACAGAAGATACTACAGACCTGTGAGTTAAGACCCAAAGTCAAGTGCATGAAAACATTTTTATAGACAATATTCAAGTAGCTAGGACATAGATTTCTTTATTTACTTGAATATGTTGTTGGGTGCCATCAGGATCATTCTAACAATATTTAATACTGTGTGCTTTATTATTTTAAATATTTCACTTTGCAACTGAAAAAAATATGTTAACATTTCTGAGCTGATATGCTAGCATTTCCCCCACCTGCTATATAACTCCAAAATCAGCTGCGATATTTAGATAATGTAATGTATCCAAGTGACGAGTCACACTAGGAAAACCTGGAAAAGACTTCAAGCCCTCTTTGAAGTGTGCAAAGGGAATTTATGAAGCTGGGACATGGCTGAGGGCCCATTTTGTTTTTCATTTTGAAAGTTCACCCATAAAAACAGACAAGGGGAAATCTTCATGAAGGCTTGCCAGAATGAAACCCAAAGGAACATTCTTAGCCTTCGCTACCTTGATTTGATTTCCACTCGCTGTGAAAGTAGGTTCATCAAAACAAAGAGCAGCGGATTGCAATAAAGCTCCTGTGACATTTAAAAGAGTTCACTTATGAAAACACTCTGTTTATGGGGACTCTTATCCTATCACCTAGATGAACCAAATATTGGTGACACCATTCCATCTCAGGTCCTCGCTGCGACGCTGACAGTTCCTGCTCTCATAGAGGATACAGTCCGTGGACTTACACTGAAAGATGAATCCATCTACTGAACTGGGAAGAACGCAAAACTTGAAATAAATATGCTGCCTTTACGTCTAGAGTTCTTCATGTCAAAAAGTCTAACAGGATTCTAATTAGAATGGCGTCCTCGTGGTGTCCCCGGAAGGTGAGTGGTTCAAACTTTTCACCAAGGGCGAGAAGACCCGGTGATTGGCAGCCAGTGGGGCAGTTCTACTCTGTCCCATAAGGCTACTCTGAGTTGGAATAGACTGGACGGCAATGGGGTTGTATTAAAATTGTGAACAGATCCTTACCTGGCTTTAAAAAGATAGAATACAGCGAGTTAAGAAACACTGCCAGACACTGCCTTGGCAGTGGCTTCGAAGAGTAAGCGGAAGGGGA
>NW_022103920.1:28684951-28686796 GCF_000313985.2 Echinops telfairi
CCCACACACCTTACTCATCTGACCTCCCTCCATGCAACTTCTTTTTGTTTCTGCAAATGAAGAGGGACATGAGAGGACAGCGATTTGGTAACCTAGAAGAGTTGAAGAAAAAAATATTGAAAAAATGTTTCCAAGAATAGAATCACAGATTTGATAAATGCATTAAGTGCAATAGAGAACACTGTGAAGGTGATAAGGTTATTTTATTTAAAAAAAATTAAATACCTAGCTTTGGGAAAAAAATCCTGTTTTTTTTTTGGGGGGGGGACCCCCTTGTAGGTATATAACACAAGGGATATATATACATACTACAAAATGTTAGTGATGAATGAGCAATGTCACGCACACGGTCTTCCATGAGTGTAGCTACTATGCGTACAGTCCTAACTTGTGCTGTAGCCCGTGTCTGCTTGTCCTCACAAAGAAGTAGCGACTTGGCAGCGTCCCATAGTCACGTGGGTACTTTCCATCACACACACACACACGAGTTCTTCCCGCTACAGTTCAAGTACCAGTATGTCTTACTTTCCCACCCTATGGCCATCTTGTGGTTTTCCTTTTAGCCCATTCCAAGCTCTTCAAGTCCTTCTTAAATTGTACTCCAAGATAAGGCCCTTCTCTGCTAAGGAAGCACAACAAATAAAGACCCATTACTGCTTTAACAGCGAGTAAGTCTGTATTCCCACTGAGCTTCAACAAATACAGATAAAGGATGCCTAGTTAAATTTGGATTTCAGAACAACTACGATTATTTTCTAAGTAAAAGTATGTTCTAAGCGTGTATACATTTATGTAATAATCCTGGTTGAAAGCACATGGAAGAACATAAGGAGAACAATCACATTTTTCTTACTAAGAGAATTCAGATGTAAAATAGTGGCTAAAATAGCACAGACCCGAGAATTCAAAAGTAAATCCATTCACCTATGGACAGCTGATGGTGGATTAAGGGCTGAAACTCAATAAATGGGGAAAGAGATCGTCTAACAAGCGGTGCTAGAAAAGTTGGATATTCATTTTCAGAAAAAGGAAACAGAACCCATATATCACACCATCTACCAAACCAAACTCAAGGTGGACCCATGATGTAAATGTAAAACCTAAAACTATAAAGATCATCGATGAAAAATCAGAGACAAACTAAAGGGCCCCAATTCATGGCACAGATGCACGATCTAACATAGCTGAGAACACACAAATAACAGAGGGCAAACCAGGTCACTGTGACCCCCTCTCTGAAATCCTAAGACAGTACATCAATATATTTTACTAAAAGACTAAAAAGAGAACCGACAGACTGGGAGGTGGGGTGAAGGGCAACAACATACTGGAGAGGAGATTGATCTCTCAAATTTGTAGAAAATATCACCCCAACAACAAAAAGACAAATCATCCAATTAAAATTGGGCAGAGAACAGGAACAGTCACTTCAACAAAGAAAACAAACATTCATGCAGCCAATAAACAAACAAATAATAGCTTGAAACCATTAGTCACTAGAAAGCTGCAAATCAAAACAACAATTAGATGTCATCTCATCCTTGCACAACAAAGTTAAACAAACAGAAAACAAATACTGTCAAGGGTGCAGAAAGATTGGAATCCTCATACTCTGCTAATGGTTGGAATCGACTCAGTGGCAGTGAGTTTGGTTTTTTTGTCTTTTGTTTTTTACGGGGGTTGCTTTGAGTAGCCAATTGGCCAGCCAAGGGAAGGCTAGAAGGGGATTCAGTTTCACCGATCTGCACTAAACCAAGAAGGGTTTCCTAGCCCCATGCCATTCGTGGCTTGTTGTAAGATCAATGCCAAGCCCTTTGCTTGGGGAATTCCGTGTTACTTACTGCT
>NW_022103920.1:28687275-28706657 GCF_000313985.2 Echinops telfairi
TTTGGTCTCCCTTTTGGCCCATTTTAAAGTTGTGCTAATTTTTAATATTTTCTGCTTTCTTTTCAGTTGAGATTTTTCTTTCTCTATTTTATTTTTGTGATTGTTGTTAGCTTTTTTCTTTCTTTGTTTTTGTGGGTTTTTTACAGTGGTGCAACCACTGTGGAAAGAAGAGTGAAGAAAATCGAAGGCACATGGAAATAATTAGTTCAATGAACTGGTGAGCACTTTCACATGAACCTCCAAGAGCCTCCAGGAGCCTGGAACCACAAGAACCAGATGGTGACTGCTCCGAAAGGGACACCATTAAAGGGTCTTGCACAGAGAGGGAGAAAAATGCAAAACCATAAAAAAGACCAAGCTTACCACTGGATAGAGACTAGTGGAACCCCAAGACGATGACCCCCAGTCCCCCTTCAAGTCTGAATCTGAAGTCATGAAATAACAGAAGTGTGTATAAGAGGAACAATAACACCAGGGAGGTAGGGATACTTCAGAATCATTCACCATTTGAGATGGAAAGGGCAGTATTTACCCAAAGAGGAAGGAAAGGAGGAGCCATGAAACCGGGAAGCACAGGGAGGAAGTTGGATAAGTTGTGGGGATTGCAATCAGAGGCATGAGACAAAATGTGCATGAATTACTGAATGGAAAACGGATTTCTCTAAGCCTTCACCCAATTCACCAGAATATGCTTTTTGTTTTATTTCGTTTTTTTAAAAAGGAAAAGAAAATATTTGGGTAAAACTGATTTGGCTGTTGTGCTCACATAGTTTTGTAAGGTTTTTGAGCCCACTTTACAACAACGCACACATCTTGGGGGTTTCACTGCTGTGCATCTAAGACACAGCACAGAGCTAACAATGTTTTCAAAGTGAGAAGTAGGGTCACTTGAGGGTTTCAAGGTGGTTTTAAAGATGTGGAGGCAAAACTGATAAAGGAAGCAGAGTTCGTCTTAATTAAAATAAATAAAAGGTTCTCCACGTGGCTATGGACCAAAGTTGTCTTGTAAATGGCAGCCTGTTACTGACAGGATGTTTCTGAAGCAAACAAACCCGTTCCTAGATTGATTTGCATACTCTATTTTATAGTATTAAAAATTCAAACAGGGAGGGCGATAGGGGAAACTTAGTTAAACTTGTAAAAATAATTGGCATGCATTGCAATTAATATTTCTAAGTCTCTGGGCTACTCAGAATACTATTTTCTTGATTCTTACACAAATGTTTCTTTGGTAGCAAGATAACACTGCTTTTATTCAGATTCTTATCCAATATTGCATCCATTCTGCTTTCACTAATCATTTCAAAAGTTGCAAACAATTGAATCTCGGCATCATCAGAAAGAGCCAGTTGTGCATTTTCTAGTGGATACAGATGATTGCGATCATTGTCTCATTCTGAGATGGTGAGACCCAAGATAAAGAGAAGAGAATGTCATGAGTTTCTCGATTATGCCTCATAAATTCATAAACCGTTAGCAAACATCTTTGTTCTTTTAAGAATGGCTGGAAATATCCCAGTTCAGGGCAAGAAGAATAAATGGACATTTGTTTTATTACTGTACATATCATAAAAATCCCTGTTCAGAAAACACAGTGAATGGACAGACTTCTGATTGATGGACAGGCTTTTGTCCTGCTAATAAGTTGTAGGTCACAGAAGAACGTTTCGTCCCTTGAAACTGTGAAGGTCACACTCCCTCAGTGTGAACAAAGTACTAAAATGCTAGCAGTTCTATAATGGCATTTAAACATTTTTTCAGCCTAATGGAAAGATGTGATTTTATCACTCAGATCGTAGAGAAGTTGGACTAGATTTTGTTTAATTAATCCACGAACACTAAGTAGCATAAATCCATAAATCAAACTGGAGAAAGGCATCTTCAAAGTATGTAAGTGAAGTTTAAACACGCCTGGCCACCTTTTCTAGGGAGTCATGGGTGGTGTCAATTGTTAGGTGCTCAACTGGTAGCCAAGAGATGGGAGGGAGGGAGGGAGCGAGCTGCACAGAGCATCCTGGACGACAGAGCTGGAGGTTGCCTCTGGAAAGTCACAGCTGGGAACCTTGTGGACCAGTTCAACTTGGTCACCCATGGGTGGCCACGGATTAGCATGGAAACGGCACCTGACCAGAGCAACCTTCTGCAGTTGCCTCCAGGCCATGGGTTGGTCCAGGATAAACCTGGATGAACGGCCAGAATGTGAACCACAGAAAGGAGCTAAGTGGGAGAGGAAGCTAGTATATTACTCACTAGTGAATCACACGCTCCCCTCCGTCAGCGTTTGAAAACTCCCTTGGCACTGGGCATGGTATTATGCCAAAAGTGGGGGGGGGGGTTGGGACAGCTGCTCCTCTTTCTGAATTTGGTAATAGCCACTGTGACAAGCGTGAGTCACAACTCCTGTGGCATTACAGAAATCAGACTGCTGCCAGGGAACACAGGTGAAGAGTGGGCCCATTCTTATCATGGTGGTGGGCCCCCCGAGAGCAGATAAGCATCCCGGGAAGGAGAGGCAAAGAGGAGAGAGGCATGAGGCTCCCAAAGGCCGGGTTTTGGCCTCAACACGTGGCGTGATCAAAGAGAGGGGCATTTCCCAGTAGACTTATTTTCACAAAGTTCTAGGGTAAACTTGACTTAGTTTGCTCCCAACCTGAGAACTCGTCTTTGAACTCAAGGTCAGCAAAGTAGACTCTCTGATACTGAAATGAACTAGGCTCTCTTCTTCAAAGTGAATGTTTTCAGTGTATGATATATTTTCTTCTTCAGGCAGGGTAGAAAGAACCTTTAGGGGTCATGTAAATAGAGGAGGCACCCAAAAGTCGGTAGAAACATTCCATGACCTTTCCACTCTGTTTTCCACAAACATTTTGAAGCCCCCTGGTTTTGAGGATGGAAGGAGTAGCCAAACTTGCATGCGTTTCCTATACATCTGGATTCCTGGATGAACATAATACAGTTCTAACAGAAGAAAAAATCAAAGATAAAACTCAGGCAGTGTTGGGAGAACAATCTAAAACATACAAATATCACTACCTTGAGATCAATATGTTATCAGAGAAAAAGAACCAAATACAACTTTCTATAGAAATCTTAAACATATTTAAATGCATTAGTGTCAAGCAAAACTATGCTGGCAAAAATAGGGGACTACAGAATTCAATTTTGAAAACCCAGTAAACACGCTGGATCCTTGAAAGATCAATAAACCAAAAGGTTAGACAACTTCAAAACAACTGTGCTCAGGATTGGGTTTGCATGAGTGATCGATTGATGCAAGGAAAAATAATTCAGGGCACTTTGTGTGTCTGTGCACTGGGTGCGTGTGCGTGTGTGTGTGTGTGTGTGTGTGTGTGTGTGTGAGAGAGAGAGAGAGAGAGAGAGAGAGAAATGGGTGAAGAAAACAGAAAAGAGAGAGAGAGAGAGAGAAATGGGTGAAGAAAACAGAAAAAAGTCCAGCGGGGAGAAAAAGTCATAGAGAGAGAAGAGATGGCAAGAGAATAAAACAACAAGAACAACAACAACAGAATCACACAAAGAGAACAAACAACAACAACAACAACAACAACAACAACATGCTTTTGACCATGCAGGTGATGCTCCGGACTGAGTCTCCACTTCCTGCCCCGCCAGATTCGGAGGTCCTGAGGTCACACATTGTGGGGGTGACAGAAGGGAGAAGAGCTGCCCTGGCAGACAGAAAGGCAGTAAGGAGCATTTCCCAGAGGTCTTGCTGGAGGTCAGCCTGGCCAGCTAGACTGGAGTTTCTCGAGAAGAACGGCCGAGGCAGGGAACAGAACATTTGGTTAAAGAGGGACTGGCACAGGCCTCTAGGGACAAATCTGTAGGTTTTCTCAGGAAGTGTAACTCTCATGGGGACTGAGTGGGCTGGATGGGAGCAGATGAAGCTGGAAGGTGAGGCTGGGGCCACATCACAGAAGGCCTGATCCGGCCAATTAGAAAACTGAACTTACAGATGGAGGGTCACTTGAGGCTTTAAGCAGGAGATGGAGATGGCCGTGAGTATGTCTAAGAGTCCCTGGGTGGTACAAGCACACCTAGTTGGAAGTTTGAGTTTACCCAGAGACACTGGAGAAGAAAGCCCTGGTGATCTGCCTCAGAAACATTGGCCACCAACACCCAGTGGAGCACAGCAGCACACTGACAAGCCCGCTGTTACCATGAGTTGGAACTGACTAGGATTTACACAGAGAAGACCATTTTGGTGACAACGTGAGGAGTGGATTCAGGGGAAAGAAGATACAAGAGAAGACCATTGCATCTGTCCAGGCAACAGAAGGGGATTAACAACAGGCTTAAGATGCTGGAAGCTTCACTATAATCCATTTTGTCTCTGGAAGCCAGAAATCCATCTCTCAAACATCAGTTTTCAGTATTCAACAGCCATTTAAGACTAAACTCAACATGTGTTTACTGAGAAGACTATTACGTATCAGGTGTTAGGGATATGTCAGCAAACAAAACAAACATCCCTGTTCTTGTAGAAACTTTCTGGCAGAAGATTCAGTCCACAAATAATATCTATACACAATAAGGCCATGGGATAGTATAGCAGGAGTTGATAGTGTGGTAGAGGGAAAAAGAACAGAGTTATGAGATCAACGAATGCCAAGACGGAAGGTAACAAACATTCTATCAATAGGAGTAAAAATGGAAGGACTAATTGGAAATATGTAGATAAAATTCATTTGACAATGATTCAACATAGATTTTGATCAGAGGGGGCGTGAGAAGTGAAGAATGCCTAAAACCAGGTCACGGCTGGTGTCAGAAACAATGTAAGGGAAAAAGGCACAGATGTGTTTTGTAGAACAACCAAGTCACATCACAGTTAATAACACTGATGTAGCGGTGATGCATGGGGTGCTAACCACAAGGTCAGCAGTTTAAACCACCTATTGTCTGTGGGAGACAGAGGAGGTTTTCTGCTCCCATAAAAAGTGAACGTCCCAGAAACCTACAAGGGCAATTCTACCCTGTCCTCTAAGAAGGCGATGAGTCAAAACCGACTCGATGGCAGTGAGCCATTGTTAGGACCGCCAGTCTTCTGCCATTTGGTGGTACCGCAGTGGCTCAGCTATCGCTAGAGATTATGCCACACGAAGATAGATCAGGAAGAATGTCTTGGCACGGTTACTGCTGAGAAAAATGGCAGTGACAACGTGGTGGGAAATGGTCGGATCCAGTGCCAGAAGATGAGCCCTTTGCGTTGAAAGGCACTCAGCATTTGACGGGGCAAGAGCTGCTTGCTCAGAGTAAGGTTGATCTTAACAGTGAAGATGAAGCGAAGCTTTCGGGGCCTTCACTTGCTGGTGGGGTCTGGCTCCAAATGGAGGAAACAGCTGCATGCATCCATTAGTAATACAAAAAGTGTGAATCAAGGAGACTGGACGTCACCAAAACCAAAAGGGGCCACACAACGGATGATACTGTAGGCGTTAGTAACCTGAGATGAACTCCGTATTGGCCATTTTGAATTGAACGATCCTACGGTCTACAATGCCAGGGACGACAAACTGAACAGGGATGGTGTTGCATTCATGGTCAAAAATATTTCAAAATCTATCCTTCAGTATGATGCTGTAAGTGAGGATAATGCCTATATTTCTATAAGGACGGCCAGTCAATAAAACTATTCAAATCTACACACCAGCCACTCCAAACTCACTGCCACTGAGATGAGGCTGACTCATAGAGACCCTATAGGACAGCATAGTGACCCTATGGGACAGCATAGTGACCCTATAGGACAGCATAGTGACCCTATGGGGCAGCACAGTGACCCTATGGGGCAGCATAGTGACCCTATGGGGCAGCGTAGACGGTCCCTGTGGGCTTCTGAGAGTGTACTCAAGTGTGGCCTCGAGTACATGCACCGTCTACACTCAGACGACCTCAATAACAGATTTGACACACTGAATACTAACGACCGAAGACCAGGTAAGCTGTGAAATGAGGAAAAGAAACTAAGAAGCCAGGAAAGACAGACCAGAACGGATGTCGGAAGAGCCGCCGACACTTACTGTAATGTACAGTTGCCAAAGTGAACGGAAGAGCAGGTAAAAGAAAACTGAATAGATATTTCAAAGGGCAAGTCGAGAAGACAAAATGAAGTGTTATAATTAAATGTGCAAAGCCCTGGAGGTAGAAAACCCAAAGGGAATAACATGCTCAGCATTTCCCAAGCTGAAAGCACTGCTGAAAAAAAAATCAGACCTCAAGTTACAATATTGAAGGGTTCTATAGGCAAAAGTCACTGTACCAACAAGTAGGCAATGTTCGAACATTTCAGAAGGTAGTATGTGATTAAGGGCTGATGGTTATTGAAGGAAGAAATTCAAGTTGCACTGAAAGCTGTAGTGCAAAACAAGCGCCCAGGAATTTATGGAATACCAACTCAAATGTTTCAACAAGCTGATGCAATGCCGGAACCACCCACTAGTCTCTGCCAAGAAATCTGGAAAACAGCTACCTGATCAAATGACTGGAAGGGATTCATATTTGGGCCCATTTCCAAAAAAGGATGACCCAACAGAACATAGAAATTATTGAGTAG
This sequence comes from Echinops telfairi, assembly GCF_000313985.2. Taxonomy (NCBI): domain Eukaryota; kingdom Metazoa; phylum Chordata; class Mammalia; order Afrosoricida; family Tenrecidae; genus Echinops; species Echinops telfairi. The sequence goes on from NW_022103920.1 coordinate 28,693,850, forward strand.
TATCATTGCTATCACATGCAAGTAAAATTATGCTGAAGGCAATTAAAAAACAATCTCAGTATATTACAGGGAGCTGCCAGAAATTCAAGCTGGATTCAGAAAAGGACTTGGCATGAGAGCTATCATTGCTGACATCAGAAGGATCTTGGCTGAAAGCAGAACATACCAGAAACTTGTTTACTTGTGTTTTATTGACTGCACAAAGGCACTCGACTGTGTGGATCATAATAAACTATGGGTAACATTGCAAAGAATAGGAAACCCACACCTGCTCATTGGATTTGGCTTTAGAGCAGCAGTTCTCATCCTGTGGGTCATGACCCCTTTGAGGGTTGAATGACCCTGTCACAGGGGATGCCCGATTCAAAACAGTAGCAAAATTACAGATATGAAGTAGCAAGGAAAACGATGTTATGGTTGGGGGTCACCACACCATGAGGAGCTGTATGAAAGGGTTGTGGCGTTAGGAAGGTTGAGAACCACTGCTCTAGGGGTTACCGGTGATGAGTGCAGACACTTTCTTGGGAGTACAGGACAGACTGCTGGGGCTGAATGACATAAATACTCAATAGGGGTAGAGAAATTAAGTTTACACACTAATTTTGAGACTTCTTAAAAAGTTTTTAAAGGCCATGACAGAAACCAGGGCCGACTACTTAAGGTAAGCTATGTACTGGCAGTCCTGTCAGGGTGCCAGGCATGTATTTTACTCCCGAGGGAGAATTTAAACATGGGAAGAGTTGGTAATGAGAGCAGGCGATGGGGAGCAAGATGCCCCAAAGGTGGACAAGAATGGGAACAAGACTACACAAAGATAGTTTCCTATTTTGAGGCAAAAAAGCAAACAATTAAGAACGGGACTCATGGAAACCAGGTGGGCATCTGTCTAGTATAGAACATCAGGAAAGCTCTCCAACATAAGGGGCCCAAAGAGATTCCAGGCCCCGTGAGAAAGGAGAGAGTGTGGAATTGGTGAGCGGGGGTGGGGGCGTGGGGGGGTGGATCAGACTAGAGATGAGTAAACAGATTTTCCATTAGAAAGTCAGGTGCTATATATCAGCCCACATGGAAAAGAAGCAAAATAAGACTAAAAATCCTCTTCAGTTGATAGTCATCCTAATACACAACACCCATCCCCATGGACTGTCTACACAATCAGCCAGGCTGCCTTGAGATTTAAATGGCTATATAATGAGAACCCCATGTAGTCAATTTCTTGTAATGTTTACATAATTCTGCAGATTCGTGGGGGGTTATTAAGAAATACCAAAAAAAGAAGAAATGCCAGCGTTTGGCTAGTTATTATTTCAAAGCCAGTTTTATTGAAATCTGTAAGGAAAACCAAAATATACGGATATAGATCTTCGGCTCTCTTTTCAATAAAGTTATGAGTCTAGAGATGTCAAAGAAATGAATCAAATATAATCACCATCTAACTCTGAAAATTAAAACCCATTTAGGAATTGTGAGGGGACCTTCATTCTGAATACCACCAGTCTAGTTATTTCATTTAAAATCTTTCATAACATTTAAAAAGTAATTAATCAACATAGGACATAGATTCAAATGTTATCGCCTTTCATTACCATTAACGAAACTGTCTGGGGTTTTATCTGCACTTTTGTGGTGATTTAAAGAACAAGATACTTAATTTTTTTAATTATAAGCTCTTTGAATAGCAGAGGAATGTTTAAACCCACTGGACCTAGACGATTTCAATGAATGCTCCAAGTTCCGTGTTAGTGAGACTGAAACAAAATGTACAAGTATCTTAATTTTGACCTCACCAAAAATGAATTTGTTAAAAGTGAAAAAATGCTTCTATGATTCAGTAGGTCTTGAATTTTGGTCCAAAGTTTCATCAGTGTCTATGTATCTGCTGTCTTTGTCTAAACCAGGAAGTGGTCAGACTACTAGCTTACTGTGGACAATGTAGCAGGGGCTGGGGGGATTCTGCCTCAAGGTGAGGCAGATAGATGGTGGCTACTCACCAGAATTGGGTTGATTCTGCCTCCTAGCAGTCAGATAGGGCAGGATAAAACTGCCTCTGTGTTTTCCAAGACTATAACTCATCAATGTAGTAGAAAGCCTTGTCTATCTCCCACAAAGTGACTGGTGGTTTCGAACTGCTGGCCTTGCAGTTAGAAGCCCAACATGTAACCCAATACACCATCAAGGTTCCTGCTGCTCACTTTTGAGAAGCAAAATGGTAAAAAGTGCAGGCAGGCTTCTGTCTGGGCTTACTCAGCTCTTTAGACCCATGTCTCTCACTGCCATCAAGTCGGCTTGGACTCAGTGACCTTTAGCAAAGGGCAGAACGGCCCCTGTGGGTTTCTGAGACTGTAACTCTGTATGGCAGTCTAGAACATGACAAATGACATTTCTCCACACTGCAGACCAAACTCCATAGAGCCAAGGCCCAAAGACATGGCCCCACGACACTATTCTCAAGAAGAGCAAATATATATCCACAAGTGATCATCCCCGAGTGGAAGAGCAACTAGGGAAATAGTTTATAGAGCCACCAGCTTTTGTCTAAACAGTAATTCATGCTTCATAATGAGGTGGATTGCTAGACAATCGTAGTCATAAACATAGAGTAAATGTTTTCTGTTTGTCTGGTTTTTCATGAACTACTAAGATTCTCTGAACACAGCCACTTTCATGTAGAGAGGTGAAGAGTCGTGAATAGAAGGCATAGGACATGACCAGGCTCGATTAAAAGCTTAATTTGCGTCTGCTGCACATTCTTTCAACTCTGACTGGAAGCGGAGTATATGGATGCAGGGGCCAGACTCAGGACTGGACAGATAGCTTATCATCTCCCAAATCATAGACCACAGGTAACCAAAGCAGCTTAGTTGTTGCTTGCCACATGCCCTGTCTTTTCCCTTAAGGCTCTTTTTACCTCCCATTCATTTGGAATCAGCCTCTTTCCTCTTCTGAAGACAGGCAGCTTGACTCCCACTGGAACGCTTGTTGTGGGACTTAGTAATCCACTCAAGTCCAGGACTCTCCACGGTGCCCACCCAGCTCTGCCCTCTCTTTACTTCACTCACAGCCGATGTGCCATCGAACCCTGGCTCAGCTCCTTCAGCATCTAGTGGTATGAGAGGTATCACAAAGTAATTTCTCAAAAGGAACTACAGTTTCCTAAATGTACCAACACAGAGGCCCTTGGCTGTTCATTTTTCAAATGATGAGACCTTCTTACTGGAGCCTTCGAAAAAGTTTTTTAAATAAATGTGTTCAAAATACATTGATATATGACCATTACTGGCCAGCCCTTAAAATAAATATAAATACATGATTCTTTACACAATGGAATCTATTACTAAGTACCCAAACAACCTTTAACGATGATGTGTGTGTCCAGCAAACCTTAAGGTTCACTGCAGAATCCATGTAAACGCAATTTTATTTTTTCCTCCCCTAAGAGAAGAGAAATCACTCAATTCTGTCACCCTGCACACCATGCTGAACACACTTTGGATGGCACAAGGTCGTCTCCAGTAAAAAACATGATGAGCGTGTAGAAATGCACAACGTGGTCCTCAGCGAGATCTCAAGCCTCCTTTCACTTCTTCTCCTAGAGATTAATTATTTCCCTAACAGAGAAGATGTGGGTACTCCAATCACCGTGTATCCAACTACACTTAACTTGTACCAAGCTCATAGGGGAAGTTACCAGGCAATCCACACTCACAAACAGGAAATCTAACTACAGTAACAAGGTTTCTCTCTACACAATAGAGTTCAAAGATGTGTCACCTGAGTAATTTAGAGCAAAATCCAACACCACTATTATTGTTGAGTGCATTTACTAACTTGTCTCTCCCGCCTCTCATATTACGCCGGCTTATGATTATAGCATTACCTTTTGTAAACCTGTTTGAACTCGCTGCTGGTCCACACTGCTGTAGATCCCAGTCACCCACAGCCTGGCCTTCTCTGTGCTGAGCTTTCAGTCCCTAAGCATGTCAAGGTGGGAGGAAGGATGACAGGAAGCGTAAAAGGAGGGGGAAATCAATTTTCAGAAAGCATATGGTAACAACTGAATATTTAATCAAATTAGCTTCGAAATTCCTTACTATTTTCAGCACTCTTTGCAAGGCAGTTGCTTCATGGTACAGAATGAATTTCAATAAATGTCATATATTTAGTTAGATGGCTTATTTTAAAAATTTGTCAAACCAGGTCACTGACTCAGAATAGATCTCCTGCCAAGACATGACAGATGGATATTGGCGAAGAGAATGATTGGCATTAGCTGGAAGGTTCTGGACAGAAGAAGAAGAAAAAAAGCATCCATTTAGCATCTAACAAATACTTATTGAATACCTACTACGTGTCAGGACAAAAGGATAACTCTTTGGACTTTATATTGCAATAGAAAGAGGAGTTTGTGCCACATAAAGTCTCTGAGATTAATAAGGATTACAACCGGATGCCACTGGTATAGCTCAGGTCTTCATAAGTATGCATATTTTTCATAAAGCATCAGAAAATTGCATTAAGACTCATTCAAACGCCCACTCTGTCAGGGTTGTTGGATTTTAGAACTAACTCTGGTCTTTGATGAGGCTGTTTATTGACCCTTAGCCAAAACCAACTTCCTACTTTTTTCTGAACCCCAAAGTGCCACACATACATGGATTCGAAGATTTCTTAGCTATGAAGCATGAAGAGAGACATACAGTTTATGGGTAATGAGTTAAGATTTGTGAATGAAAAACACATGGATTAAGTTGCTCTTAAAATACCCCTTAGGTTTAAAATTTAAGAGCTAAAGTGCTGGTCCAAATATGCTCTGATACCAAGGAAAGCCAAAACCTATTTTAAAGATGGTTTGCGTTGTCTTAGAGACCCACCACTTGGCTGGGTGGCCTTTCCCACCTGGTGAGGGGCTCCGAAGGAAGCAGCTTACATTCTGCTGCAAACATTGGCCACCTTTTCTCTCTCTCGGTGAGCTGGAACACACTTGATGTCAGCGAGTTTGGGGGCTGAGGGTTTCTGGTTTTCTTCTTTCTATAACTTGCAAAGTTTACTTTATCTCAAAGCTCTCCACTTTTGAAAGCTCTGGCTGGTCATTTTCATTAAAATATTAAAAATGAGAAGCATTCTAGAGTCTTACTGAACAACTAAGGGTAACACCAGCCAAGTGGTGGGTCTCTAAGACAACGCAAACCATCTTTAAAATAGGTTTTGGCTTTCCTTGGTATCAGAGCATATTTGGACCAGCACTTTAGCTCTTAAATTTTAAACCTAAGGGGTATTTTAAGAGCAACTTAAATTTTTTTTTTTTTTTGGTTTTTAATTGCTCCAAGCTATCTTTGTTGCACACAGCTTACAGATCGGCCGGTCGACCCTGGGAGCTGCCTGAAATTTCCAACTGCAAGATCATTTCAAAACAGGAAAAGGCCATTGGTCTTAATCTGTGCACTGTTTCACGATATGTCATTATATTTGCATTTAAAATAGTAGGAAGAAATCCAGTACATAATCTTCCTTTCCAACACAATGGCCTTCCGGAAGGCTGCTAGCATGGGCATTTCACAGAGTTTTTAGGATTAAAGGAAACAAGTTAGTGCACAACCTGTGAGCTTTTATGTCTTTGGAAAAAATAGATTGTAACACTGATCGGAGGGCTTTGAAAGGGCACTAGAAACTGGCAAGGCAGGGCCTGGTTTGGATTTCAGTGGGAGGGGTAACAACAACATGGGTGAAGTTCAGGCAGATTAAAAGAAAAAAGAGCCAATATTCCAAGAGAGTTTATCCTGCATGAGGGATCTTTGGAAATAAAATCTAGGCATAAATTTATGATGGATTCAGGTTTCAGAAAGTGATTGCTTCTGTGTAACATTGAGCTAACTGGGCATCCTTTAATTTAGGCAGACAGAACTTGAGATGCAAAATGTGGGCTGATGGGTTTAGAAAAACAAGTGTGTGCCAACAGTAATGAAACATACATATATGGACACACACACACACACACACACACACAGTTGTTAAGTGCCACTGAGTCAGTACCAATTAATAGTGACGCTATACAACAGCACCAAATACAAAAACCATCCAGTCCTGTACCATCCTCACAATTGTTATGTTTGAGCCTATTGTTGCAGCCACCGTGTCAATCCATGCCATCACGTCTCTTTCTCTTTTTCATTGAACCTCTACTTTACCAAGCATGATGTCCTTTTCCAGGGAATTGTCTCTCCTGATAACATGTCAAAAGTATGTGACGTGAAGTCTTTTCCTTGTGTGAATGTATAGTTAAACTAGTTGGGCCAGTTTTCCAGGCAGTGCTGAGGAGGTTAGCAAATTTCTAGGAAATAGCCATAGAAGAGGTCGTCTCAGTCTTTGTAGACAGTGCTTAAAGGTAAAATAGAGGAGCATGCGGCAGGACCAAGATTTTAAATGGCGCTAAAAGACCCATAAACATCGAGTCGATTCTGACCCTACGGGACAGCGTCGAACTGCCTCATAAGGGTCCCAAAGCTGTGACACCTAAAGGAACCAGACAGCCACATCTTTCTCCCCAAGTCCACGGTGCGTAACTCACCACACCTTCGCCTCGCTGCCATCAAGTTGAAGATTGGTTAGCAGTGTAGCCCAGCCCTTCACCACTGCTCCACCAGGTTGCCTTCAGATGGCACTACCAGCAAGAGGTCTATCTGTGGAAGACTGCCTGGGATGAGCACTAAAATTGTACTGCAACATCCGACAACCGTCTTTATTACAAAGACACTAAAATCAGCGAAACAACACTAGTCAAGCTTGCTTATCTTTTATTTAACACAGGATGGCACTCCACAAAACTGACAGTGCTTTCGTGGTATGTTTTCAGTGAGGAAACTGGTCTATGATGTGCTCAATGTCAATTTAGTGCCTACACTCAGCAAAGCAAGATCAGAGTCTGTCTTGACCCAGGGAGGCTCTCAAATATCTAGGTATTAGTTTTACATGGCCGAATGGTCTCTCACAGCTGGAGAGAGAAACTGCTCAGCAGTGCCCTCCCCACTTCAAGTGGCACCCAGGACACGTGCCTACCTGCTACACTGTTAAGTAAGGTGACCAGATTTAAAGCGGGACACCATTGACCTGGGGGGTGGGGTGGGTTCTTGATTAAAAATTTGGTCTATATGGACTAAATAGACCGTTCCCTAGCTTGTCGTGCATTCTTTCAAAAAAAATCGGGACTTTAATAAAACGCCAAAAATCGGGGCTGTCCTGCCAAAAGCGGGATGTCTGGTCACCTTACTGTTGAGACGCCTCTGTTATCAGCCACCAAAGGCGGTCCCCAGACTTTTTGTGTCTCTGGCCTGCACAAGTTTTTAACACACCTACTCTACAGTGTCTTTCTTTTCTTTTGTATTCATTTTATTAGGAGCTCTTACAGATCTTATAACATTCCACACATCGGTTGTATCCAGCACATTTGTACATATGTTGCTATCATCATTTCGAAAACATTTTCTTTCTACTTCAGCCTTTGCTATCAGCTCAACCTGGGCGATTTCTGGCTTCCTGTGAAACTTTGGAAGACATCACCATGTGGCCTCAGACCATTGGCACATAGTCCCTCCTCTTGATGCCCCCTCTTAGACAGCACTTTTACTTTGCAGATGGTCTGTTCTAGTGCAATGGTTTCTTTTCTCATGTTGGTTACTTGTCTGGCCCCTGTGCTCAGCTGTATATATATGTGTGTATATATATAATTTAAAGGAACAGGAAGAAGGGAGAAAAGAGTAAGAAAATAAAATGCAGTGGAAGAAGAACTCTGGAGAGGAAAGGAGGTGAGAGAGATCAAAGGGAGGAGAAAGAACAGAAAGAAATGCTGCCAGCAGCCAGAGGCTGCCCAGGGCCAGGCGGTGACTCCTCCACTCTCTCCCTTCACATTGGTGGAAATAATCAGCCACGGGGTCAGTGGAATGGGTCTCTCTGTCAACGAATCCCATCTGGTCGGGCTCACAGTGTGCACGCTCAGGAGAAAAAGTTATTGGGATGCAGTACTATTCCTAATTGCAGATGGGGACAAGAAGGAGACGGGCAAGTGCAGGCAAATAGCACAGCACGTTTCTCTTTCCATAACTCCATACACCACAGGCTACTCCTACATATTCTTCCTTGAAATGGTAGGGGGCTATGGCAAACACTGTCCAAGTCCCACCTCTAGAAAGCCAGGGCCTCTAGCACAGCTGTGCAGGCTACGCACCGCATGAATCATCTCTTCAAGTCTGCTTCGCAACATCTACAGGGATCACTCCCGAATCTCTTTCGGGCTCTAGCTTATGTTCAAAGTGAGGCCTTCTCTGATCTTATTCCTCAAAATTTCCATCCCTTCTTCTACTCCACCATCCTTATTCCCCTTCAATATTTTACTCTTCCTTGCAGCTTGACACACAAAACCCTGTTTATATATTTCCGTATTGCTTGCCTCTTTGAATAGAACAGGACATTAAGAGGTCAAAGACTTTGGTCTGCTTTGTTCTCTTGAGGCCTCGCCACAGTACAGAGCTGAGCCTGGTACTTGCTCAAGGAATCCTTCTGAAGGATCTGAAGGATCCCTCAATCCAACTCTGAGAAGACAGGGGCCTGGCTTTCACGTGAGACCTGTGATTCTCTGGCCACGTTTCATCATTGCTACTCGTTGTTATAGGTTAGGAGAAACACATTTTAAAGCATGATGGGATCATATGTAACTTAAATGGCCCATTGGCCTGTATGTAGTTTGTAGGGGGCTTAAAAACTCTCTCTGCTCCCAAGTCAATTCTGACTCACAGCGACCCCTATAGGGCAGCATGGAACTGCCACTGTGGGTTTCTTAGACTGTACATTTTTATGGCAGCAGAAAGCCTCATCTTTCTCCCTCGCAGTGGCTGATACGTTTGAACTGCAGACCTTGCAAGGGTTAGTGCAACACGTAACAATTTATGCCAGAATTCTGAAACAACAGAACTAACCTGCACAGACACGCTTGTATAAATGTACACAATCACAGAAGAAAACCATGCGCCTGGGTTTGTGATTGCATAGTGGGTGGCTTTTTCATTTCATGGAGCTCACACCTCCTGTGACAAATGCCACAGGTGTGCTTTGTCTCCCAATTACATTTTACAGCTTATAAAAACACTTCCTTCATTTTGTCCCTTGAAAAGCAAAGTAGTCAGATTTTACTGTACGTTTTTATTGAAACCAATCCCAGGGGGAAATATATTATACTCTTTAACACAGCTGAAGAGATATCTGAGCAGGGGCTTTCTGATAGAAGGAGAGATTACAAAATTACTCGCAGCTTCTAATCTGATAGTAGGATTACAGCACTCCACACAGAGGACGGGAGCCCCTTCTGGGTTTTCTGTGTGACAGAAGGAGAAAGGGGAGGCCTCACTGGAGAGAAGGTGAGAAAAGTTAGTCATTGATCACTAACTTGAGGATCTCAACCTGTGTCTCAGTGGAACCTGCTACCGGGGGTTCACCCTCCTCGATGGCTGAGGAGCAGTGATGAAGTGCTGCCGCGAACACAGTCCCCTTGCCTGGAACACAGGCGTGTGAACATGCTAGTATCAGCGCTGGTTATGTTGTTGAAGCATTAGAAAGATGCCATTCTCAGAAGCAGTTTGGAACCTGGAAGGGGTCTGTATGTTCCAGGTTTTGGAAGCTGACAAAGATTTGTATTATTTAGTACCAACTGCCCTGGTGGTGTAGTGGTTACTCATCGGCCTGATGACTGCAAGGGCACCAGTTCGAAACCACCAGCCACTCTGCAGGGTAAAGATGGGACTTCCTACTCCAGTAAAGAGTTCCAGTCTTGGAAACCCACAGGGCAGTTCTACCCTGCACCACAGGGGCGCTACGAGTCAGCATCGACTTGATGGCAGTGAGTTTGGTTTGGTTTGGGGATACTTTCTAACATTATCGATTGCATGTGTTGTCCTCTTAAGGATGATGTACGTTTCCCATTTTATTTGTGTGTTCTAGGTGGATTGTAAATGCTCTGCAGGCAGCGATTTTGCTCTCTCATTCTCCTTCATATCCCCAGTGCCCAGTGCAATAGGATGCTTCCCACACACACAGTCACAACTCCTTTGAGGGAGGCCACTGTGGGTCTGGCTGGCGGCTGCCACTGAGTGCCTGTTAACCTGTACTCCCAGAGATCCCAAACGGACACTAGTCAGTGTCCCTATTGTTTACTGTGGAGAAGTGACTGTTGAGTTTGCATTGAGCAAAACCCACGACAAAACTCTGCCCTGCGAGCTCAGGGTCCACATCACCAGTTTCAACATCCAACAGACAGAGAGGGAAGGTGAGCTCCCTGGCACTTGCATTTCTCCCCGTGTTTTCTGCCCTTCAAGGGAGACATTTAGGAAACTGGGTCTCCCATGAGCAAGCACAGCCAACCAGGAAAATCTTAAGGGGAATGGGGAGAAGATTTCTATAGCCTCCCTACAATGAGGTAGAAACCCCAAAGTTGACGTAGAGAAATTAAAGGACTTGGAAGAAACTCCAACCAAGTAGTAAAGGGAAATGGAGGAGGGGGGCCGAGCGGGTGTGTGTGTGTGGGTATGTTCTGAATGGGAAGGCGCTGTGCCTCACTCTCACAGCGTCACTGCAGGCTCTGTGCAGCCAGGAAGAGAGAGTGCATGTCCTGTAGGGTGTTAGCCCTTCTGAGCTATTATTCACTGTGTTTGGAGCTGATAACATAGTAGCAAAAGTTGATTGGAAGCTTTTAAGCAAATTTTCAATAACAACAACAAAATAGATTAGCATGATTTTTCAACTATGATTTTTTTTTTACCAACAGCTAGGGAAATTGACTTTTGAAATGTATTTGTCCGCCAAACTTATTTGGCCAACTGCCTCCTTAAAATAAAAATTACAAATTACTCAGGGCCCCCTGGCAATGAAAAACTTTAGTATTATATCCCATAATCTAGGATAAACGGTAGGTATCTGCTTTTGCACTGCCCCCTGGATTGTGCCAGTGCCCTCCCAAGGCAGTAACCCCCACTTTGGGAAACACTGGCTAAGCCTTATTAGAGCCTTTTAAAAAAAAATTGAAATTCAAATGTGATATGTGCTTACATGTCCCTATGAGTATCTCTCTGGTTTAGAAAAGTGCCATTTTCCCTCTTATTGGAGGGATATCACGTAGTGAAAATATTAATTGTGAGTTTTCACAATATGTGGCTGTGCCTGATTTGGGGCATTTTTCTCACTCAGATGAAGCCCATCCACTAATTTTGAAGGCATGCTGTGCACATCTCCTGAGAATACCTCATGTTGTGTACTCAGAATAGAGCCATCTTGGGGTGGGGGAGAGCAGGGGGGAGCATATCCTCTCCTTTGTACGCCACAGATGCCAACACATTGAAAACAAAACACATTAAAGTTAATCATTAGACACATACACAGTCTTAAGTCTGAAATAGAACAGATTTAAAAAACCACCTGTATGCTTGACTATCAGACCCAGTTTCAAACCATCCGGTGAATGATGCCCATCTTACCTGCCAATGACTACTGAACATCACAGACTGGCAGCATGCGAAAGGCAGTCTCTGTTCTATCATGGACGTTTCCACGTTCAAAATAAAATGCAACAAGCTACGCGCTCCAAAGGAACACTATAGACCTGTAAATAATCCAACTACCACTTACTGTGCTAACATAAAAGCACAATTTATGCCCCAGCAGCACAGAGAAACATGATGTACATCATTTTCAGATCATCTTCATACAGAACAAAAATCATTAGTCAGCTATCACAGCTTCACTGTAATGGAAAATAATGTTTTCCTGAATCCACTGGCATGGCGAGGTGCCTGGGTATGGGTGAGGGAAACAACCCGAGACAGGGCAGGTCATCAACTATTCATGTGTCAACCTCGGGATCCCTCCCCAGCTGCCAAAGTAGCAAATGGCTTTAAAAAATAAATAAATAAAATCAAGACACGAAGCGGGAAAGCACTTTAGGGCACATTCTGCAAGCCCCGTATCAGTGAGAGTAGTTTCACGTGTGCTTTAATTACTGGATCAGTACCAACACTGGCCAGGCGGGCCTGACCTTTGGCTACCAGTCTATTTCACCTATTAAGATAGATGGCCTCCCAGAGTCCCAGCACAGAGATAAGGTACGATTGGAAACGATGGATCACAAATGCTCTCTGTGCGTTCGCTACCAAGGAAGACTCGGGACCTTCACAGAAGCACCTGCCCCTGGGAAGGACCCCCGCACGTTAGGAGGAACGAGGAAAGAGCTTGGAACAAATTTGGCTGATGGCATCGCCAGGCAGGGTGACCAGATTCCTCTTGCAGCTGACTCAGATGGTAGCCTTGAAACCTGCCCGTTCGCACCAGCACACACCACTCTCTGCCCAGCGACCCCCGCCCCCGCCCCCGCCCCGCCTCCTGAGTCATACAGGTGGTCTTCGGAAGCAAGCCCCGAGCACGGGCAGCCCAATTCAGGGTTCCACCTCGCCCCCAGCCACATCCCTCCAGGGGCCGTCGATCGGAAACTCGCGCCCACCTTCTCGTCCTGCGCCGGGCAACAGCAGCCAGGTCTCTTAGGGGAACAAAGAAAGCAGACGCGCGGGGGTCAGGGCTTGGGGTGTGGGACCCAAGAGGGGGTTGCAGCTTTACCTTGCGGGGCTCCAGCCCTGGCGGCGGCGAAGTCAGTGGCGCCGGGACCGCCCGCGCGCTCCGCGCCTCCTCGCCTGCAAGTCAGCTGCCGCCCCGCATCTGGCCCGCGCCCACCGCTGGGCTCCGCATCTGGTCACAAAGCGCCTGGGGCGCCGCGGACGTC
>NW_022103920.1:28707110-28716145 GCF_000313985.2 Echinops telfairi
CGAGTCTCCCCCTCCCGGCGCTCGCTCGGGCGCCCAGGGTGGCCCGCGCCGGGCACAGGGCGCGCACACACCGCGCCCACTGCGCGCACACACCGCGCCCCGCGGGCGCGAGGGAGGGACCGGCGGGCTGGCTCCAGCCTCACCAGTCGCGCTTGGCCCTGGACACTGACCAGGGCAGCGACAGATTTGGGCACCGCAGAGACAAGGAATTCTTTGTAGGCGCGGATGGACGAATTGTCCCAATGATTTCATTAGGCAACGATTATCCCCTACTAGAATAATTCGGATTTCTGGAAGAACAGCACAGTTACACACAAACAGACACACACACACACAGTTACACACACACTCACCAAGACCAGTCTCGTCATTTTTTTTAGGAGGAGGAAACTGGCCGATTAAATAACTTGGAACACAACACAGGCAGTTCCCGGATTAGGAATGAATTCCATTTCTAAATCTGTCTTTAAATGGACTTTGTACGTAAAGCGGTTAGCTACAGTTTGTTACTGAGGTCAATTAATCAAATGTTTGTCTTAGGGTATATAAGACGGTATCTTTATATGCATAAAGAAATACTTTTGGATAGACACACACACACACACACACACACACACACTCACCCTCCGAGTTCACTGCCATGAAGTGGTTTCTGACACATAGTAACTGTTTCTGTGGGGTTTGGAAACTAACTTTTCACCAGAGTTGAGAGCCTCATCTTTCTCCTGCGGAGTGGCTAGTGGTCTCAAAATGCTGACCTTGAGGTTAGGAGCCCAACATGTAGGTAATAACCCACTGTGCCACCATGGCCACCATGTAGGTAATAACCCACGATGCCACCATTTTTCGCCTGTAAAATTATTTATTTTGAAATCATAAAAAAATTCATAAGCATCATAGAAGGTTAAAACTTTTTTTTGAAGGAAGGGTTCCCAGGTTTTCTAGGACTTGAGGTTTCCTTTGGGGGTGAAGTGCAACCATAGCTGAAAGTGGTGGCGTACAGGGCTGATGTAATCTCCAGGTCAAAGTTTGGCCATTGATAGCTTTTTTTTCAAAATGTACATTTCTCTTATCGACATTGAGAAGGTGTTTTTGGATGGATTCTCCAGAGAAGCAAAACCAGTGAGGAGGGAACACAAGCCAGCAAGACTAGCATTTGCTGTCCAGGAAATGGCTTACACCGCTTGACACGCGGGCACATTCCAAGTTCCTGTGTCTGATGGGACACTGCAGGCTTTTGGGGGGGATGCTATGCCCAATACTGGCAGGTCAGGCTCTGACTGCACATGCACAATTCAACATCCAATATTAGAAGATAGAGGGAAATGAATTCATGTTCTGAAGGTAAAATAGCAATCTGCTGATGGTGCCCAAGGTTACTGGGCCAGTGATGAGCAGGATGGAGATGCAGTAAAAACCAAAAAATCAAGTTTTTCCACCACGTCCCCTTGTAAAGATGGACCTTGAAAAAAAAAAAAAGCAGTACATGCTTGTTATTACAAAGTGTCTTATGTACCTCGAATGCTAATAGAGTAGACTTCACGGTGGTGGGGTAGGGGTTGGTTCTTAACAACAGGTGGGTGGTCAGACATTCCTAAACTGGGGAATGCCTGCAAGGAACACATATAAAAGAACACCAGTTTAATTCTTGAATGTTAGCTTTTTAAAGGTTTTGGGGGCTTGATGGATTGTCTTAGAACTAACAGTACTGGGCATCTTATATTTCACGATTACTGAAAATATGAGGGCTGACATTGACCTTCAAGTGTAAATAAACACTCCATGGTAATAGGATCTAAAAATCAACATTAGGTGCTCTTCCCATTGAAGGCCTTGCTCAGGCATCAGCAATCGAGGAGACAGCCATGAGGGAAAATCACATTTACTATGCCATTTCATATGTATATTAGCTACAAAATGAAAATAGAAGAATTTGAATGGATTTTGAAAAGTCCTAGGGAAAATTTTCATTTTATTCCACTTCCCCATGAGCTTTTGGACAATCCCTTAAAATAGTAATAATTTCCATTTTCTAAGGTTTCACAATGTGCCAGGCATTTTACCAGAGACTATTTTTTTAAAAATCATTTTATTGGGGGCTCTTACAATTCTTATCACAATCCATCCATCCATCCATTGTGTCAAGCACATTTGTACATTTGTTGCCATCATCATTCTCAAAACATTTGCTTTCTACGAGAGCCCTTAATATCAGCTCATTTTTCCCTCCCTCCCTCATGAACCCTTGACAATTTATAAATTATTATTACTTTGTCATATCTTACACTGTCTGACATCTCCCTTCACCCACTTTCCTGTTGTCCATCCCCCAGGGAGGAGGTTATATGTAGATCCTTGTAATCAGTTCCCCCTTTCTACCCCACCTTCTCTCCACCCTCCTGGTATCGCCACTCTCACCACTGGTCCTGAAGGGATCATCTGTCCTGGATTCCCTGGGTTTCCAGTTCCTATCTGTACCAATGTACATTCTACCTGAGACTATTAAGAACAGTTTCAATCCTTAGAAGTGCTCACCTCCTGATTCCCTAATGCTCACCTCCCTGATTCCCTTACAGTCCCTACTCTCAGGACTAGAATCCTGGAGTCCTGCATCGAGCCATTTTGCAGATAAGGAAACATGAGTCCCTATGGGTTCCTAAATGGCTCATGCAGTTGGTTAGTAAAGGACATGCTAGGACACAGCTCTTAAAGCCCAATCAGATGTTCCTCATGCCTTGCACCTTGCCAAGAGGCTGCCACACAGCAAGACTAAGTAAACAAAGCAGTCCCAACAGGATGTTTCCTGGTACTGCACTCCCAAACCTCATTCCCTTTTGAGGACAGCAGGTGGTGCAGTGGTTAAGTGCTGGGTGGCTAACTGGAATGTTGACGGTTCATCGGTGGGAGAAAGTTGTAGCAGTTTTTGTCTTTAAAGACGACAGCCCTTGAGATTGCATGGGGATGGTCTGATCTACCCTGTCTTATAAGGCTGCCACAAGTTGGAAGGAACTTCCCCACAGTGGGCTTTATGGGATGGTTCATATTAAAACGTTAATGTGCTGGCTCAAGAGCACTGGGCCTATTTCTGGATAGATCAATGATCGATTTTTAATTCAGTACCAGCTTCCAACAAAAGGTGGATAAAGCACTACATTTCAACACACAAACACAATTAGCCATAGTTGTCTCAAGGAATGATTAGGGTGCTGTTTCTGTTTCCTGGTTTCCATAGCAATATGCTAACTGGATTTTAGGTTGCATTATGTAGTTGCCTTAACAGGTTTTCTGAATGTGTGTGCCATGATAAAAATATCAGAGACAAAAATTACAATTAAAGTTGTAGAAAGGCCCAGAAATCTCAAAGCAAACTAGAAAATAAGATAGATTATAAATGCAAACAACCTACTATGTATTTTCAACACTCAGTTTCCAGCTCCTGAGCATTTGTTATCCAATTGTGAAATTGTATGAAAATGGTCATTTTGATGTATTAAACACTAATAAGGAAATAACACTTCTTAAAAATAACACAAGAAGAGTATAATTGAAAGTATTTAAGTGTGTGAAAATCAAATAGTTAGATTTTACACGTTACCGAAATCAATTTGATCCTGCAAAGGGCTAGACCAGTGGCTCTCAGAGGGGTTGTGACCCCTTTGGGTGTTGAGCAGCCCTTTCACAGGGGTCGCCTAAGACCATCGGAAAACACATATTTCCAATGGCCTTAGGAAGTGAGACACTGCTCCTCTATCCGTCTCCAAGCGGGTCCGCCCACATGCAGAGATGCCCACATAGAGTAGTGAAGCGAAGACTGTCACCCATGCTATCCCGTGCTTCAAGACAAAATTTCATTTATTGTAATTAGAAATAAATATTTCACAATATATAATTACATACTGTTTTGTGATAAATCACTATGCTTTCATTATGTTAAATTTGTAGCAACGAAAATACATCCTGCATATCAGCTATTTACATTATGATTCATAACAGCAGCAAAATGACAGTGATGAAGTAGCAGCAAAACTAATGTTATGGTTGGGGGGGTCACCACAACACGAGGAACTGTATGAAAGGGTCATGGCATAAGGAAGGTTGAGAACCACTGGACTAGAGGTTAATTCCACATTTTTGGAACTGAGTGGAAGCAGATACTTTCAGGGGTCACGGGAATTTTGAAATTCTCTTTTGGTTTTGTGGCACCTTTTAGTTGCTGCTGACAAATTCTCCTTGGCTCTGTGGCACAGGTGACATTGTATGAGGAGGCTCTCTTGGTATTTTCCTAACCCTACTCCCTAATCAGACATGGCTAGCTGGCACAACCCAACACCTGTTCTCAACCAGATTCTCCCCGGTCTGTCTGCTTTCTGGGAGCTGGAAAAGCAGACGGTATTTGCTTTTCCTTTTCCGGATTCCCTTGAAGCAGACGTGGCCGTGTGATGACAGCCTGACAATGAGATATAAACGAGATCAGATAGGGCCTTCTGAGAAAAGGGTGGGTTGGTTTTAGCAGCTGTTGGCTCAGCTCTCAACTCAGGGTGAACCCTTGCACACTGGGATTGGACTGCTGTGACCCTTAGGTGGCGACTATGCTGAGGTGCACAGACGGGGAATTGAACCCAAGAGAAGAGGATTACTCAGAATCAATGCTACCCCGGTTAAAGGGCCAGAAGGTGACAGTGCCACTGCTCTGCCTTGACGGTCACTTGATTTCATCTGTGTTGCCGGGTGGAGAGCTAGCCTTCCTCTGACCACAAGGCAAAGAATTTGGCTCTGACATTGCTCCACAATAGCATCTTGTGCCAGGAGTCACCTGCTTCTAGATTTCTTGTTTTGTGGGAGAAATAAACAATCCAAACTGGTTCCATACATTTTTAGTGAGTTGGCCAAAAGCATTAAGAGTTGAGAGACTCTAGATGGGAGGTAAATGGTCTTCACCAAGACTGTGTTTGGTGAAGTAAAGCTTTAGAACCAGATTTTAATCCAGCTGGATTTTAATCCAGCTCTCAAATTTGGAACTATGTAACAACAGGCCGCTGGCTTAAACTCTCTTTGCCTCATCTTTGAAATGAGGATGCTGTTGCTAGTTGTCTTTGTGATTTCAACTCATAGCGACTCCATATGAGAGAGTAGGATTGACCCGTAGGGTTTTCTTAGCTGTAATGTTACAGGAGCAGATCTTCTTCCAGCTATTTCTTCCACTCAGTTTCTGGGTGGGTTAGAACAGCCAACCTTTAAGTTAGTGTCCACACACTGAACCATAGCACTGCTCAAAACCCAAACCCAAACCTAAACCCGCAACCATCGAGGGGTTTCTGACTACATTCTACAGGACAGAATAGCATTGCTCCTTTTTGACTTTCTGAGGCTCCCTCAGATCAGCTGGTAGGTTCGAACTGCTGATATTATGGTTCGTAGCCCAGTGCATTTCCCACTATGTTACCAGCGTTCCTTGCTCACTCTAAGGTTCCACATGGGGATAATAATAGGGTTAGTATGAGGGATAAAAGAGGAAGCACACATTATCTTGGACCAATAAACAACATCATGATAAATGGAGAAAAGATTGAAGTTGTTAAGGATTTTTTTTTTTAACTTGGATCCCTGATCCACAGGAAATCATATAACGTATTGCATGGGGCAACAAGCTGCAAGACTCCTTAAACGTGTTAAAAAAGCAAAGATGACCATTTGAAGATGAAGGATGTTCCCGACAGCACCCTGTCAATGAATTTAGAGACTAACTTCAAATTCCCAAATGTAATGTTTTGAATGGAGGGCACAACAATGTGGCACCTTTAGAACAGAAGGCTGTTGCTCTTCTCTCTCCTAACAGTGGCCACCATGAGATCCCTCTCAGGCTTAAGGAAAGGGAACTGGTCACAGGTCAGCACCATGTGCCTTCTGCAACTATGTGAATAAGTATGTTGTCATTGTTAGGTACCATCAACTCAATTATGATTCAGCAACACTGTGTACAACAGAACAAAACGCTGCCCAGTTTTATGCCAGCCTCACAAATTGTTCCTATATCTGAATTCATTGTTGGAGCCGCTGTGTCAATCTACCTCTTTGAGGTTCTCTCTCTCTCTTTTTGACTGACCCTTTCCATTACCAAGCATGATGTCCTTCTCCAGGGAATGGTCTCTCCTGACAACATATCCAAAGCATGTAAGATAAAGTCTCAACATCCTTGCTTCTAAGGAGCATTCTGGCCCTGCTTCTTCCAAGACAGATTTGTTTGTCCTTTTGGCAGACCATGATACTATAAATATTCTTCTCCAGCACCACAATTCAAATGCCTCATTCTTCTTTGGTCTTTCTTATTCAATGTCCAACTTTCACATGCATATGAGATGATGGAAAATACCATGAATGGGTCATGTTCACTTCAGCCCACAAAGTAACATCCTTGCTTTTTGTCTTGTGCAGCAGATTTACCTAATGCAATACATTTTTTTGATCACTTGACTGCTGCTTCCGTAAGCACTGATTGTGATCGAAGCAAGACAAAATCCTTGACAACTTCAATCTTTTCTCCATGTAACATGATGTTGCCTTTTGGTCCAATTTTGAGGATTTTGGTCTTTCTATATATTGAGTTATTATCCATTCTTAAGGCTACAATCATTGATCTTCACCAGCGGGTGCTTCGAATCCTCACTTTCAGTAAGCAAGGTTGTGTCATCTGCATATCACAGGTTATTAATAAGCCTTCCTCCAATCCTGATGCCACATTCTTCTTTGTATAAGCCAACATCTCTTATTTCTTGTTCTGTATACAGATTGAATACGTATGGCAAGAGAATACAACCCTGACCGAGACCTTTCCTGATTTTACACCATGCAGTATTCCCTTGTTCTGTTTGCACAACTGTCTCTTGATCCACATTTGTGTTAGTCTGGGTACATTAGAGAAACAAATCCACAGAAACTCATATGTATATGAGAGAGTTTTATATAAAGGGTAAGTGCACATCAAGAAAACATCCTAACCTAGTGCTGCCCAAGCCCACAAGTCCAATATTAGCCCATATGTCTGACACCAATTCACAAAGTCCTCCTCCATCTCACAAAGCACACACAATAATGCCGACTGCAGGAGGGAAGCTGAATCAGTGAGCATGTAAGCATCTCAGCTCTGGCAGGGGTTTCCACACGGCTGCTCTAGCATGCAGGGCTGCATTAGGGTAGGTCCATGCGGCTTCTCCTAGGGGATGTATTGCAGGAAGTGAGCCTTGCCAGCTGAAGCAGGGAACTGACTAAGGCAGCTGTACCCTGGTCCGACCATCAGAAAGCAAGAGACCCAAGAACTAGAAAGATGAGGTTCACCGAGCCATTTAACTCTCCGCCCTTCAATTAACCCCACATGTGTTTATCAGCCAGGTTGGCACAATGAACTTTAACTATCTGAACGTTCAAGTTCTACATGAGCGCAATGAAGTATTCTGGAATTCTCATTCTTCTTAATGCTATCCATAGTTTTTTGTGATACACAGTCAAATGCCTTTGCAAAGAAACACAAGCAAACATCTTTCTGGTGTTCTCTGCTTTGAGCCAAAATCCATCTAACACAGCAATGATATCCCTTGTTCCACAGCCCTCTTCTGAATCTGGCCTGAACCTCTGGCAGCTCCCTGTCAATGTACTGCTGCAGAGACCACCAGAATGTTTGTTTACAAATTGGACGCACAATAGAACACATGTCCTGCAATTTGTCATCACCTTACCTTATTTTCTCGTTGTGCACCCAGCCCACTCTGACCTCATTGCTATTCTGCCCATAGGCATTAGGGTTTGCGGCCCCCTTCCTAGAGTATTTCTTCCTGGATTCTCCCTCATTGTCTTCTGTCCCTCCCCCATCCTATTGTCCTTATTAGTGTGCCTAAAAAAAATATCTCCACAGACAAATGCATTTGGGTTTGGGTGGTGGCTCCTTAGCTCATTCCTCTGAGCAAATAAATTTATACATGTTAGACTCGTATTACCTTTTGACAGATCCAGCACACACATTAGAATATTGAAGATTCTGAAAACTTGTGTGGAAAAACCAAACCAAACCTCTTAACTTTGCATTTCCCAAACTTAATCAATCAAGGAATCATTTTTCATTTTTTTTAGGCCTTTTTGGGAGTTAGATTTTATATCAACGTGAGTTTGTAGGAGGTGTAGGATGAAGTCCAACTTTTCAATCAGGTTACAGCCTGATGATTCTTTCTTGCGGGTGTGGGTTCTTCTACAAGAGAGAAAGTGAGAACTTCTCCCTGTCTCTCTGCCCTTCACCTTCCTGCTTTGCTGGAACTCTCTGCCCGCCTCCAAGCACGCTGAGAGCTGTCAGCACCCTGTCGTCTTTCCACTGATCTTGGAGCCACCTGACTCTGCACCCAGAGGCCTGCGATCTTCCTGTATCCTGCTTCAATTCTCAGCATTTATCTGCCTGCAGCTATGTGAGTCTGCAGAGAGCCCCACCTAGCATCGGGCACATGGACTTATGTTGGACAGGGCTCGCATGCCTTCATGATATAAGATTACTTCTTGGTATAAAGTTCTTGTTTCTCTAGACAACCTAGTCTCACACATCCTCTTGCCATTTTCAGTGTTGACGTTTGATAATATTAGTGTTAGCGGTAATGTACTTTGCTTGCCTTCAGGAATGGAAGCCCCAATTTCAGAGGGTTGGAACTCAACACTTTAGATATTAACTGCTTTTATGTTGATTTGTATTGGTCACTGACTTGCACCAGACTCTAAAAATAAAGCAGGAAATGTTAAGGTTTGTGAAAATAGGACTAAGTCCGTTCAATATTGAGACACATACAAGACTGCCAGGCTGTTGAAGCTATAAGTATCACAGTTTTAATCAGAGGGCTCAGGAAAGTGGGGAGAAAAAAAATTAAAATAAATTACCATCTCCAACAGGGTGCTACAATGATATTAGCGATTTGGCTGATTTTCCTGTTACGTGTATTACCTCTCTCACAAAAAATTAATCAAATAAATAGTGGTTTGGTTTGTGGGTTGGTTTTTTTTTTTTT
>NW_022103920.1:28718492-28721979 GCF_000313985.2 Echinops telfairi
TCAAAAGGAACAAATGACAAGGTGTAAAATTTTAAGCTAACTACATTTGCATTAGTTCACCCTCCAATTCATTCAGTCAGATAGAATGTTCATTCACATTCCTGTTCAATGATCAGAGGGGATTCACAGGAGGGTCCCCACAGGTAGGGACTCTACAAATGGATTTGGGGCTTTCACTCTCATCCATAATGTGCTTTAAAACAGGTGCTCAGAATTCAATCTTTAACAGTGTTCCCTCCTCTGATCTTGGATTTTATTATTTCCAGTGCTTGGATCACACAGGCTGGTGTGCTTCTTCTGTGTCAGCTTTCTTAGCTGGTTCCTCATTTAGATGGCTGTTTGTTTTAAGACAAGCCTTTAAGACCCAGGTGCCATTCTTACTGAGATGCGGGCATCATCTGACTTCTTCACCACTCTCACTCTTTGTTATAGTACCCATATCTTCAGTGATCTCTTCATGAGGGCATGCATCTCATAGGGCCACATCTTCAGGACTAATTGTTCTTAGATTACGGCTATGGTTAAGTGTGAGCTCAACATGCATTCATGAACCTATGGTTTAGTTATGTCCCTGGCCCATTTTAGAGATAGCACTAATCCTTTAATTCGGAAACATTATACGTCATCTTCATGGGCACGTGGTAATTCTATTGATGTTGTTAGGTGTCAATGAGTCTGTTACGACCCATACGACCCTGTGCACAACAGAATGACACACTGCCCAGTCCTGCACCCTCCTTGCAGTTGTTCTTATGCCTGAATCCATCGTTGCAGCCACATTATAAAATTTCAAATGTAATGCATTATTTTGAAAAGAGCTATATGAGCCCCCAATTAAATGATTAATAAATAAATATTAAAAGTAAAGTATACATGTATAGAACAACCTTTTAGACCAATTTGACCAAAATACATGGATATTTGACCTGTACAGATAAAAAACTGAAGTGACTGGACACAGCTTACACAAACAATATGTGTTGAATATACAGCAAATCTTCCAATAATGCTCATTCATGAAAGTAGAAAAATGCCTGCTAGACTGTAAAGACAGTAGCTGGATTAATATTTGCCTAGGAACATAGAGGAGAGGTTGGGGGGAAATGGGGAACTAACAACAAGAACTACACTAAAGAAGAAAATCTAAAATTGATTGAGATGACAATTGCATAACTCTTAATATGATTGAACTTTTGAACTGTATGAGATATGAATTATATGCCAAAAATTTTACAAGAGCATGAAATTAGCAAATATTTGGTATTATCGAGCTACCATTCAATGGGCACCCTCAAAGCAAGAGATCTAAACCAAAGTTCAACAACTTCCCAATCCATAACCTTGAGATAGGAGGCATCTGCTTCTCACAGTCTGGCATTTAACCCTTACATCCAAAGCAGTATTTCAGTTCCTTAAATCTACTACAGGTGAGTTTAAGGTAAACTCCAGTTCACTTAGATGGGTTTCCAACTCAGATCCTTCTGGTGTGGCCTATGAGGGATGTTGTTTCCCTCAAAAGGACAGTCTGAAGTCCCAGTAGTCTATTGCATTCAGCCTAGAAAACCAAAGGCTAGTTATAAACTGGGTCAAAAGTGCCCAATTAGCAACATAATACCAGACTATACCCTATTGCTGATCCTCTGTTGAGCAATATATTTTACTCTGAGCAACAGAACTTGAGATTTCCTCTTATTTTTCTTTCTTCCCTGTCCACAAAGTCAGCCTCCACTTAAAGACATGCCCCTTTTGCCATTTGATTGACCTTTGGGGAGTGAAGCCTGCGGTGCAGAATAAGGGTCCTAACACCACCCCACCTCCCTTTCTTTCTGGAAGCTACTGCACCGAGGTCAGCCGGACTCCTCGTCAAGCAGCCTCAGTGGAGGAATGTTCAGGGAATGCTCACCTACCAGCTGAAGGTGCCTCAGAAAAACAGGTCTGCTTCCCAAAGAGCACAGCTCGGAACCCCTGTGGAGCCACTCCACTCTGCACACCCAGGATCAGGGGGCGCTGGAAATGACTGCATGGCCACGGGGCAACCACCTACTGTCTTTCACCTTTTAGATCGGGAGGCATGCATCTGGAGAAGGGAAATGTGGGAAATCTTTTATTTTTATACAGTAGAGTGTCACATTATTCATTTATTCATTTTCCAGCTGCTAATTTTCACTGTTTGGCATGAATGCAAGAGGATTTGCCTAACAAAGAAGACGGGCTTTCTTCATTGATTAGCATTTCTCTAGGGAGGACCCATGTGTGTGTGTGTTCATATATGTACGTGTGTTATATGTGTACGTGTGTGAGAGAGAACTGCAATGCTGGGCTGTATTTCTGACTCGGGTCATGTGGTAATTCCCTCAGGATCAATTTCTTCAGCCATAACAACAGTTCCAATATCTGAAGAAACTATAAACTATCAACCAAAATTTCACTGGCATCAGTCCATTTTGGAGCAAATATACAAAGCAATTTACTAACTGCATTGTATTTAAGGGGACATTATATTAGAAAGAAAGCCTTCCAGTGTATGGTTCTTATTAACTACTGCTTTGTCCAAATTTGATTATCCTCTCTTTTCTATCCCAGGAAGAGTGATCTAATAAGTAACTTAGGGGCAGTAGACTTGTTGAGTCCAAAAAATAAACGAGGCCATTTAGAATTCGTTTTACTGATAACAAACTTTGTTTGCCTTAAAGAATGGAAATGCCAGCTTAGAGGGTTAGGACTGGGCACATTCTGTACGTAAGTAAATCAACAAGTATTTCTACCAGGGTCCTGTTCATACATGCAGGGGTTTTTCCAAACAAAACATATTTAAATGTGTCTCTGTGATTAGTAGATGGCTGAAGACAAGTTCTCTCAGTAATACATTTGTCTTATTCTTCTTGGATAGAGTGCCTTTTAAAAAGGTCCAAGCAAAACAGTGGTTTTCCAGGGCATCTGTAGGGTCAGGTAAGTTTAAGGCAGAGAGGTCAGCTCAGAAGGTTATAGTGACAATTTTTGGGGGAAGTGGGGCAGATTCTTAAGTGGTAATCTTGATAGATTGTCTCCAAGGACACAGGGTGACCATAGGGACTTATTCTGAAGGCTTTTAAAGAAAATTGAAAACTTGTGGTGAGAAAAGAGCCAGAAAATTTGCAGTAAGGAATTATTTTCCCATCATGATACTACACCTGCTCATTTTCTAAGCAGGGGCGGTCCTATGAGTATTTTCTTGGGAAACTCTATCCACCCTTGAGCTCCAATCTTGCCCGTTCTGATGTAGTTTTGTTCCCCAAACAAGAACTTTGAAAAGGAGCATAGTTTGAGTCCCCCAGGCATGCTCTAACTCCCATTTTGATGTGGTATAAATCCAAGAGTGCAGAATTCTTTGGAGGAGGGTTAGAAAGATGAAAACAGGGAGTGCGGAGTGGAGACCCAAAGCCCATTAGTAGGCCACTGGAGATCCCCTTGCAGAGGGGTCTCGGGGAGGAGATGAGCCAGTCAGGGT
>NW_022103920.1:28723279-28727632 GCF_000313985.2 Echinops telfairi
GAAGTGACCCGGTGACCCGCCACCGCAGCAATGACCGCGTATTCCGAAACAGGGTAACGATGGTTATAGTAAAATGCGTTTCAACATTTTTGCATTGGTCACATTTCAAGCTTTTGGTGGTTGTATTATGTTTGGACTTTAATGTTTAAACACAATCCCTCTTGCGCGATGTTGAAAACCCACGGGGGAAGTGGCAGTACCTCTGGATTAACCTTGGCTTGCTGGTGAAGAACTGCAATCACGAGAGCAAAGACAAACTGTGACCAAAGGTCATGCTCTGAAAGTTGGCGCTGATGCAAACCGCCGAGGGCGTTCAGGGCTTGTCATACACACTCCCGCTCTTGCTTTGAAAACCCAAATCCAAACCAAACTATCCCCTTGAGGCAATTGCAGGCTGATCGCTAGCAGAGCTGTAAGTTCCAATAAAATCTTTAAATGCCCATACTTATGTTGAATGGGGCATTCCACGAATATAACTTGCATAGAAAAAGACATCTTTCTAAAATGTTCCCTGAAGAGTCTTGTCCAGCTGTTTGGGGACTGCCAGCTCTGCCATTGCTACTGCTAACAAATGGATTTGTCACCCAGAAGTTAAGGAAATCCAGATGTTTCCTTTGCTATTCTGTATTTCGAGGGCAGAGAAAGAGCATGTTTAAACAGCATCGAGTGAAATGGAGATTTAGAAATAATCTTATTAATCTGATCAGTGAGGTCATATGATTGAGGGCCATTTCAAGATTTAGACTGAATTTCAGGTTTGCCCATTGACATTTATCGGATTACCCCCAAATTAATCAATTTTGGGGGTAAAAACTAGACTTTATGGGAATCATCGTTTGTATGTAAGCAGTTATAAATCCACAATAAAATATTTAAAGATGGGCATACATTGCAATCCATCAGGTACTTTCTTAACCAAATGTTTATTGAGTCCCTACCACGGGCCAGGAAAGTGTTCCTGTCTGGGGCTCAGAAGACAAATGAGACGTGGTCCCTGCCATGGAGGGGGTTAGGATGTAGTATGGAAGCTGACACGTTAAGTCCCCAGACTGGGCACAATGCTGCAATGCTCAGCAGTCATGGGACTGGGAGAAAGTGGGAAGAGAGGGAGACACTGTCAGGGAGCCCACTTTGGAACCACACCGGCAAGGATGAACAAGAGTCTGCCAGGGAGATGGAGCTGAGGAAATGAATCCTTGGCAGAGCGAGTAGGTACAGAAGAATCAAATTGGTATAGTTCAAGATCAGAGGTTGTTAAGAATTATTCATGCCTCGGATGCTAGGGATCCCTGCTGGCTTAGTGGCTATGTGCTGGGCTGCTCACCACAAGGTCAGCAGCTCAAAACTACCGGCTGGTACTAAGGAGAAAGATGAGGCTTTCTCCTTCCTCAAAGAGTTTCAGTCTCAGAAACACACAGGAGCACTCACGATGAATCAGAACTGACTTGATGGCCCTGAGTTTGGTTTTGAGTTTAGGATGCTTGGGATCAGAACCAGGGCACAGGGGAGGACATTATAATACCACTTTGAGAAAGACAACCTGTCTGGTAAATGATAAGAGTCATTAAAAGAAGTAGAAAAACCAAAGGTTGGTAACCCCTGACCCTCACCATGTAATTAATAACCATGTCTTTCTCAGGGGAAACCAATAAGATTAACAAACTGTGACAATGTTTATTACTTTTCAGTAAGTCGCACAAGCCTCTGTCTTCTCCCCATGCCTCTGCAACCCTGCAGGTCCCGTCCCAGAGCATTGCCATAGAGCAAACAGAAAAACATCTCCGGAACACTCGGTTTTCACAGCTCCTATACAAGTCACATTTAGATTGTAGTCTATGCAGTATGCAATAGCATTATGAAAACCTTCAAATATCTGGAAATTACCAAAATGTGATACAGAGGCATGAATTGATCACATGCTGTTGGGAAAAGGGCATTTGACGACTTGCTCAATGCAGGGTTGCCACAAATCTTAAATTTTTTAAAAAAAAGTAAACAATGTGCACAGCATAGTCAAGCAAAATGCAGTGCCCCGCGGTGTGCCTGTATTCTTCGTGTTACACACACACTGAACGTCCTGGGAACAGCCTCTCCTTGTCCAGGCAGCATGGTTCCTAGCTGTTTTCTGTGACACAGTCAGACACCCACTGCTTAGTGCCTCAAGTGAGGCAAACAAGTTGAGATTGAGTTTGCCCGTGAAACCTGGCCCATGCCAAGGAGGGAAAGGGAGTGACTTAAAGGTAGCAGGTGCTGGAGGGCAGAGCTGTTGTGCCTGCAGACGCCCCAGCATTTGCAGGAAGCACGGACTGACCATGCCTCTAACCTTGGCTATAAGTTGGGAAGCCTCTTAGCAACGCCCTGAGACCAAGCGGGTTTGGCCAGCTAGAACTCTGGGACTGCTCTGGCAGACCAGATTCCACATCAGCCCGAGTCTCTCGGCAACCTAGAATTACTTGGTCATGGTGGTGAAATGACAGAAATGAGGCCTGGCCTAGGAAAGGTCCTTAATTTGACGATCCTCTAAGGCCTTGATCTAGAAGGACAATGTCATCCCTCTGGAGAAGAGTTAAAGATTTCTGCAAAGCCTTCTGTGGTCACATGAGTCCCATAGGAGGCCAAGGTCCCACGGGCCTTGTCTGGGCCTTAATCACTGGTCTAACCCTAAAGTAATCCCAACAGAGGCTCATCGTAAGGGCTTGGCAAAGTGTAAGGTCTTAACTGCCAGGAGGATGCAAATGAAAGATTTATTGCTTACCCAAGATGGTAGCTTAGCCAGAGGCTCCAAATTAAAGCTGTCAGGGGAAGACCAAGGTCAAAGTTAAGAAACAGCACCCCGAATCAGAAGCGAGGGACAGACACAGTGTGAAGCTGGAAGGATGAGCATTTCTATTACCTCTCAGCTACTTCTCAACAACTGTTATCTTCTTTCTAGATCCACTCATTCCTTTCCAGTAACATGCCTTCTCCAAAAGCTTCCTGAAAGAGTGCACGGGGACCTTTCATGAGACCTTGCAAGGGCGAGTGGACGTGGAATTCCATCATCTGCTAGCATTAGATTCATCACTGAGTGCATGTTTGCTTTTCACGGGCACCTCGAAATCTGGTAAGTCTCGGCTTCAAATCATTCATTCATTCCTTTAATTGTTTTAGGTTTTGGGGACACAACTGCAGCGTACAAAAGGGTCAGAGCCCACACCCACATGAAATCCATGTAAGTAGGCTATTTTAGGAGTGTTGTTTTAAGCCACTAATAGGTTTTAGACTAAGGTCTAATAGGTTTTAAACTACCAATTTAGGTCTCTGAAAATATAATTAGTTGAGTTAAGATGAAGTTATATTGCAGTAGAGTCCGTTCTCATTCAGTCTCGCTAGTGTCTTTATAAGAAGAGGAAACACAGGGAAGGAAGATGGTGATGTTAAGAGGGGGCCAGAGATGGGACTTAATGCTACCACCCGCCAGGGATCACCTGAAGTTATCAGAAGGTGGGAGAGACAAAGAATGTTTTCCACCCAGAGACCTTGGAGGGAGTATATAGTCAGTCTCCTTGATGCCAGAACTGTGGGAAGATACCGCTCTATTATTTAAACTACCTACTTTTTGCCATCTGTTATGTTGCCCCTTGGAAAATGGTGGTATAGTGGTTATGAGTCGGCCTGCTAACCACCAGCCGCTCTGAGGGAGAGAGATGAGGCTTTGTACAGATTTACAGTCTTGGAAACCCACGGGGCTGATTCTACGCTGCCTTACAGGACCTCTATGAGTCAGAATGGACTCCACGGGAGAGAGGTTTTTTGGAGCGTGAGAAAGGTTTGCAAACGAGCGCTGGCTGCACAATGCTTAAAGGCTTGGCTGCTACTGCAGGCCGGCAGTTCGCATGCACCGGCCACTTGGCTGAAGAAAGCCATCTCAGTCTGTTTTCATAAAGATCACAGCCTTGGGGACACTGGGGCAGGTCTCCTCGGTCTTACGGGTCCTCAATATGGATTGGAATCAATGAGATGACAGCGGGGTGTTTGTTTGTTTATTTTTTAATAAACTCTGCCCTGGAGTACTAACCCAAAGGAGCATTGGTGGTGAGTCAAACCTACCTAGTGGAGCCATGACAGAAGTGCCTCTCCTTAAAGATTATAGCCCAGGAACCCCATGGAACTGACAGACTTTGTAACACCTGTGGGTCACCTCCAGGAGTCAGAATATACTTGATAACAATGGATTTTTTGGTTTGTTTTAAATCTGTTTTTACATTGTAAGCTTCTTGGGGATGGGGATTGTTTTATTTCTCTCTATACCATTTAGTATACTTGGTAGAAAACTCTTTACAACATGAAGTTGATGTAACAATAACATTAAAG
>NW_022103920.1:28728599-28786275 GCF_000313985.2 Echinops telfairi
TATCAGTCGCTGGTTCATATTTCATGAATCCCCCTGCTGCTTGTGATTCATAGTGAAGTTTTCACTGGACACTTGTGAATTTAATTATTCTATAGTTTAGCTTCCACTAAACTGAAGCTTGATCTCATTGCTTTTTCAGACATGTATCAGATCACTGAAAGAAGTAAAATATTAAAACTGAAACAAATTTATATGTCTCTATAACACTCTGTATTTAATGGAAAATTCCTTAGAATTTATGAACTATGTATAATGCATTTTTGTGATGAATAACAATGGTGTGAACAATTGGGATCTGTGAAATATTATAAAGATGACTTTCAGCTCGGATAAAAGAAGTAGCTCTTTTGACAGAGTCCTCATAGTGATTATGTATTTCACTGTCACTTTTATATTTAGTCCTCAAAACAGCCCTAAGACGGGTTCAGAAAATGCATATAATATACATTCGCATATAATGTGATTATTTTATTCCAAGAAATCTGATATGTGTCAGCCTTTCCTGGCACATGAATTGAGGGACGTTTTTTAGCAGCCGCTTTTTCAAATTTAATCTAGAAGCAAATTGTATCAAGCCTGGTGCTAAAAGTCTCCCTGATGAAAATCATTCCAATTTTATTATTTTCCTTAGATTTGTAGATAGGAGGTTGCCCAGGAGTCACTTTCAAATTGAAGCAGCTTTTCAAAATAAAGGCTCTCTTTACAGGTCTGGTTAAGAAATGTGGCTTTGCTTGTGTCCAGCGTGGGGTCATAATCAGGCACCGATCTAGAAGTAGTGAAATACCTAATTTTCCGATTAACCTTGAATTTCCAGCATTGCCTGTTGAATGCACTTACATGGCTGGAAGCAAGTCAGCTCCCTCTTGCTGAATTGTGATGTTCCGCTGGCTGCCTGCCCATGGAAATGGATGTATTAATACTTAGTTCTCGAGAGTGTTGTGAAGTTCGGTTAATTAATGTTTATAAAAGCTTCTTGAGATTGTCTGCTGAAAGATATGACATGAGTTAAAATTGTATAAAAAGCAAACACATCGAGCACTCTGGAAAAGATGAAAGTGCGCCGACTATCTGAATGAATGGCTTCTGGTTTCTTTAATTCGCTGTCGTATGTTAGGGTTAGTGCATAAAGATGACGTGGGGATGCATCATCTCTGTGTAGTGCAGAATTCCTGGTGAAGTTTTGATCAGAGAGGCTTAAGAAAAGCATTTGTGTGTTGCTCAGAGGGCAGAACATTCAAATCAAAGTGTTCATTCCACATCAAATGTTAGCCAGGTAATTTGTGATTGCTCCCGAGTGAGTGCACCTGGTGGTCATCACTCTGTCCCCCGGCATATAATCTCCATTCCTCTCCCATACCAATACTATGCCTAATCTTTTCTGGGATTGGCCATCCTGATTAAAGATGATATTTCTGCTTTTCTTGCCGCCAAATGACCCTGTAGTAACTACGTTCTGACCAATGATATCTGTTTGGTGAACCGCAGAGACTTTGTGGATCATAGTCAACTATGGATAATATGGAAGAGAATGAGACTTCCTGCACACTTCACTGCATGGGCCACGAGGCATAGCGCAGGATAGAGCAGTGTTCTGTTCTGTTGCACATTGACCTTTCTAAGTCAGAGCTGATTGGATGGCACCTAACAACAAGAACAACAACAACAACAGCAGCAGCAGCAAAACCAACCATGTCAACATAGATTGCATTGTGTAGTTTAAAGTCAGGGAAACTGTGTGTCAGAGTTTTATTCTTTTACCATACGTATTCAGTCTGTATGCTAAGGAAACAATCTGAGAAACTGTGCTCGATGAAGAAGAACACAGTATCAGGATTGGAGGAAATCTATGAACAACCTGACAAGCAGTTGAGATGGTCTTGCTTGCTGAAAGCAGGGAGGACTTGAAGCATTTGCTGATGGAGATCAAGGATGGCAGCCTTCCATGTGGATTACAACCCAGTGTAAAGAAAACCAAGTTCTCTCCAGTGGAGCAATAGATGATATCTTGATAAGCAGAGAAAAATGGAAACTGTCGAGGATTTCATTTTGTTTCAATCTACAGCCCGTGCTCATAAAATCAGCAGTCAAGAACTCAAAGAAGTTATTGCATTGTGCGCACCTGCTACACAAGACATCTTTAAAGTGTTGACGAAGATATCACTCGGAGGACTAAAGTGTGCCTGACTCAAGCCATAATTTTTTCAGTCACTTCATATGCATGTGAAAGTTGGGCAGTGAGTAAGGAAATCCACAGAAGCCTAACTGCATTTGAACTGTGGTGTTGAAGAGGACTATTGGGAGTACCTCGGACTGCCAGAAGCATAAACGTATCTGTTTGAAAGAACCGCTCTCAGATTGCTGCAAAAGGAGACCGTTCCTGGGGAAGGAATGCTTGGTTAAAGTAGAGGGTCAACCAAAAACGAGCAAGGTCCTCAAGGAAGTGGATTGGCACAGTGGCCTCAACAATGGCTCAAACACAACAATCATTGTAAGGATGGCGCAGGATAGAGCAGTGTTTTGTTCTGTTGCACATTGACCTTTCTAAGTTGGAGCTGATTGGATGGCACCTAACAACAAGAACAACAACAACAGGAGCAGCAACAGCAAAACCAACCACATCAACATAGATTGCCTTCGTCAGGGGAAAAGCGAGTCCTCTGTCCCCTTCCTTTCATTTTGATGTTGGGAATAGAGATGTGGTAACAAGCCACTTGGATATGCAGGTGAAAGCAGCAACCTAGAGATGGAAGAGCAACAAGACAAAAGGCTGCTAAGTTCCTCAGGGACTCAGGGACAGAGCTGCCATGCTGGCCCTGCGCAGCCTACCTTTGAGTATACTTCCGTCAGTTATTTTGAGTCTTGGTTATAGTCACCAACTCCATCGAAAGCAAGAAGAGGAGAAGGGAGTTGATTTTGTTTTCAGATTGTTCACTCGTGGCCATCTATAATTAGTGGTTTCTATGCTTGGAACAATAACACATTTTAATTTGGGGTTGTGGCTCATCATACTAAAATGGATAAAGAAAAATGTATTATAGATCAAAACAGATTTTGCATATGTTCATTTTTATATTTAAGATCATTGGATACATGAAAGCCAAGATAGATAACCTTTCAGAAACAGTAACAGGAGTAATGGTTCCCTGAGGGTACAGGAAGAGAGGGGGGAGGGGTGAGAAAGGAGGGGATAGGGAGCTGATAGCACTGATGAGTGTATAATCCCACTCGATGGGATCAAACAACAGAATTGTGTGTGAATGGATATATTGGATTGTGTAAGATATGGCATAAAGCTATTATATAATAATAATAATAAGGGTTCCTGGGGGAGGAGTTTGGGGGAAGAAAGAGGATTAAGGGAAGCTGATATGAAGGAGTTCAAGAAGAAAAAGAATGTTTCAAAACTAATTGTGGTAGTAATTGTACAATACTACTTGATGTGATTGAACTATGGAATGTTAGGATAACTGTAAGAGCTCCCAATAAAATGATTACTTTTTTTTAAAGTTAGACAAAAACAAACAATCAGCTTGAGGAGCTCTACTTTGAAAGAAAAACAAAACAACTGAGCCCTGAAATCCATAGCATTCTCAAAGTAGCAAAACTGAAAAGAAACTCTTGGGTCTAAAATAACACAATTTAAATAAATTATCCAGATAGACCATCCCGATTGACCACTGCAATCTTCCCCACCCTGGTTCATTTTTGTGCTTATTAGTTGAGTGGCTTAATAGCAATAAATTGATTTTTCTAAATGGGGCCAGGAAGACTTTGTTTAGATAAAGAAAAGGGTGATCTCTCTACTCTAAATTTTACAATTTATTGGGCACTTTAGGAGCTGGCATCACACTATTAGATGCTTTTCAAGAATAACTTTAATTTGCCACTTAGAATACTTTTTGTTTTCATGAAAATGGGTACCACTTCTTCCTCAATTTTTTGATCAACAATTTAGTTAATGGCTTGGTGGGTACACCTAGAGAAACTACAGATCCAAATGTTAATAATAGTTACATTCTGATTTTCGGTACTTACTTAAAACAAGTGGCATGTTCATGCTGATATTTACATTCAATTTAGAAATGTATCTATATTTACTTTCACTGTGGCATTACTAATTTCTGTCACTGAAAGGAATCAGTTTGGCTATCTATTGCTGTGCTACAAAACCCCCAAACACAATGACTTAGCAGCACATCAGTCGTCTAGTTTGCTCAGACATCTGAAATTTGGGCAGTGTTCAGAGGGAGCAACTCGTTTCTGCTCTGCGAGACATCATCTGGGGAAGCCTTCGTGGGGGCAGGGCGGTGCACTACTTCCTACCTCTCTGATGTAGCTGGCAAGTTGGTGCCATCTCGGGGCGGGGAGTCAGCGAAGACTATGCGCTAGGGCTCTTGGTTTATTTCCTTGTTGGCCTCTCCAGGATGCTGCTGGGGCCTCCTCCCCACCTAGTGCCTCGTTTCCGAGAACACTTACTCAAAGGAGCAGGAAGAGGAAGCTTCTAGTCTCTTGAGACCTGTGCACGGAACCTGACAGCATGATTTCTGTCATATTCTATTGGTCAAAGAGTCATAGATCCCACCGCATTTGAGAAGAGGGAACATAAACCCCACATCTTAATGGGAAGGATGTCAGAAAAATGAATGACCGTCTTTAATCTGCTCCAGCATTTAACCTTTTCCATCTAAGAGGGTAGCCACAGTAATAGACCGCTAAACAAAGCGTGACGACAGGAGCAGCAGGAGGTATCTTTTGAAAAAGTGACAGAATGCTCAGAAAGAGAGAAGTAACAGAATGGATTTATTCATATTTTAGAAATGGTTGGGACCTTATATGTCAATGGCTCAAGTATTTTAGGGCTTATGGTGTCCAGTTAAGCCGCAGAAATTCATTGACATATGAGGCAGACACTAATGGTTACCATTCAAATATCCACTCTCTTCATGTTCCTCACTAAGAGATCTCTGGGTTTATTTATGCCAACAGTGTGCCCCACTAGAAATTCTCACTTAGACCTAGACTCCTTTACGGTTATGAATGCCCATGTGACAAGGTTCTGACCAATTCCTTGTCATGAGTTTAGGAAAATTCCATAAGAGAGCAGCTCTTTCTTTTGTTTTTCATTCTTTCCCATCTGCCTTCCTGGATTGTGAATGGGATGCCTTGAGATGTCGTAGCCAGTTCAAGATCACATGGAGCAAATCCACCTGTTAAAGACCAAGGAGAAAAAAGATGGACATCTGCATTCCTTGATAGCCTTTAAGAACCACCACAGAAGCCTTTTACTGTCCGCTTTAGAATTCTTGAAACATGAGATAAATAATCTCATATGTGGTTAAGCCACAGTAATTGAGTTTCTGCCACATAAAGCCGAATCCAGTTTTTAACTGAATTACTGCTCTAAAAAAGTCAGCAATAATTATAACATCGTCACTGCTGGAGATTAACTGGATCCATAAAAGCATCCACAAGTGTTCTTCTGTTCACTGTGTTGCTGTTAGAACAGAGCTGTTAGTGCCCTACCCACTCTGTGTCCTATCTGCATGAGGCAAAGTGTTGACTGGTGTAATAAATGTGTGTCCGCATGGCATTTTGCCATGGCTCTTACCCCTTACAGCATATTTAACCCTCATCTCTAAGGGGCAACAGGTCCACTCAGCTCAGCGTTCCATCGGATATTGAATGTGGTTATAGCTAAAATAAAATTTTCTTCATCAAAATGGGACAGTTTATTCATGAAGGGCTTGCAGTAAATCAGAGAAGGATGACACTACTGTTATAGTCCATGACTTATCATTGTGGCTAAATGAGGGAGAGATTTGCATACCATGCATTTATAAATGCTGTATCCAAGAAATAGTATCAATTGTTATTGTGAGATGCTGTTGAGTAGACGCTGACTCATGATGATCTTCTATGTAACAGAACAGGATGCTGCCAAGTTTGGCATCATCTTCATGATCATTAGTCTGAGGTCATTGTTGCAGTTACTGTGCTAGTCTAGCTCATCAAAGGTTTTCCTGACTCTCCACTTCAGCAAACATGATGTTCTTCCATGTGACTGTCTTTCTTACTAACATGTCTTTCGAAGGTGAGTCAAAGTCTTGCCATCTTTTCTTCTAAGGAACATTTTGGTTGTGCGTCTTTTATGACTGATCTGTTTGTTCTTTTGGCAGTACCTGGTATATTCAGTAATATTTCCCAAGACCACAGCGCCATATGTCATAGTATCGATAGATGATATATCAATATATCATCACAGGATCAATGCACCTTAAGTAAATAATGTTAGTTCATTTTTTCCTTAACAAAACCCAGAAAACAGTGGCTTAAGCAGGATGCAAAGTTAATTTTTCTCTTATATAAAATCTGATCTGTCTCGGAAGAATAATCTATGTTGGAAGAAATATGGCCAGCTTTCTCCTTAAGAGGCAAATATGGTGAAACTTCATCTTACATAATACTTTGGGGATGTTGTTGGGAAATGCTAGTCCCTGAAGAAGGACATCATATTTGGTAGAGTAGAGGAGCAGCGAAAAAGAAGACGGCCCTAATGGAAATGGTCATGCACTTGGTCAAAGGTGGCTCACTGCCACCATGTCCACAGGAATGGGGAAAGACACAAAGGACAAGCAACCCTTAAGACTGTGGTCCAGAAATTGCCCACACTTTACATTCCACTTCTTAACAAGTCGTACCCAGATGAATTGTCCGTTGGGAAATGCCCTCATTGAGAGCCCCTGTGTCCAGCCCCACATGGTGAGGCTTCGTTACTAACAAGAGGGGGTGGAGGTGCACGGATGTGAGGCGATAAGTGGCGGCTGCTTGATGGTGTGTGTCTCAACTAACAACGCTTAAAGAAGGAATAATCTATCATGTTGCTGCCATGCTTTTTGACTTTAAGAAACAAAAATAACCCAAACTCGCTGCCATTTTTACTCGTAGCAACCTAGTAGGACAGAGTAGAACCTCTTCTGTTGGTTTCTGAGACTGTCAACTTTGATGGGAGCAAAACGCCTCATCTTTTCCCCATGGAATGGATGGTGGTTTGAACTGTTAACCTTGTGGTTAGCAGTTTAATGGTTAACCCACTACGCCACCAGGGTTGCAAGAAGGGGTTGTCAAATTGAACATTTGCTCATTTGGTCTTGAAAATACGTGGACCTGCCCGCAACAAGCACTGTTCTTAAAAACATATTTTTTGCTCTCCAGTTCTAATTATGTTCAGAATTCCAATCCACTGGCTTCTCTTTCTTGGCTTCTGGATTCCTCATGTATGGTGATCATCTTGCCATCTTGACTGGAATTCAGGACGTCTTCGGTCTATCTTGTTGTCAGGTGCCACTGATTGGTGTTGACTCATAGTGACCTCATGTAACTGAGTTAAACTGCCTCGTAGTGTTTTCTAGATGATCTTATCTAATTTTTTTTAGATGATCTTTATGGGAATTAATCTCCAAGTCTTTTTCTTCTGGAGCCCTGGGTAGCTTTGAACTGCCAGCCTTTCAGTCAGCAGTCAAGCAGGTAACCATTGCGGCACTAGAGCTCCATACATATACGAAGGGTCTTCAAAAGGTATGTGGGAAATTGGCATGAAAAGACAATGGCATTTCCCCATACACTTTTTGAAGTGTCCTTGTAGATACTAGAGAAGAGACATCAATTCCAAGCAAACTTTACGGAACACTTGTGGGGAGGGGGGTAGGTGGAAAGTGGCTGGTTTTGAAGGATAACTTGTTCATAACGTGTAAACTACTTGTTCCTTGTAAATGACTTTCTCAGTGACTTTTAGTGATGTAATGAATTACACATTGGGCTGCTAACTGCAAGGTCAGCATCCAAAACCACTAGCCACTCCTCGGGAGAGAGATGAGGCTTTTGATCCCTGTAAAGTATTACAGCCTCAGAAGCCCACAGGGGCAGCGCTACCCTGTCCTAAAGGGCAGTGAGTGTTCCCTTTGTTTCCACCCCCTCTTAGTTCTTCACTCTGGTCGGAAGCAGACCTCTCTGCTGCAAGTGTGATTTGCAGCGTTCGTTAGTCTATCCCTTCAGAGCATGCGAGTGCCAGCTGATGAAGCAACTTCATCTGCTGCCCCGTTTCAAAATGAAATCCGCTTCTGCACTTGCTGTAAAATATTGCTCAGGACATCACTTATTTTCCCCTCCGTAAGGCCCACATCAGAAAGCTCTTTTCAATGTCACTGCCAGAAAAAACGTTGCTTTCTCCTCAAACATGCTTCCTCTTTTTTGATAACAAGAGCTAGGTCACGTGTCAAACTATTTGAACCATGTAACTCAGAGACAAATCTGAAGCTCGGTCTTTATAATTACATGAAACTTACTTGAATCTCTCATTCTTCCTTGGGCCAACTTTCCCGGCTATTCTTTTGGCCTGCCATTTGGTATAAGCCATTTCAGGTGCTTCTCAAAAGTGTGAAGGCAACAATGAACTTGGTCAATGAACAGGAGGGGCCATGTGAAACAATAGTGTGCGATGTTTTTGACATCCATGCCCACCTGCTGAGATAAAGCAAAAGG
The DNA here is from genome assembly GCF_000313985.2 of Echinops telfairi. Lineage (NCBI taxonomy): Eukaryota > Metazoa > Chordata > Mammalia > Afrosoricida > Tenrecidae > Echinops > Echinops telfairi. Next base: position 28,737,138 of record NW_022103920.1, read on the forward strand.
CCTCGTGGACCATTTACCCTGCTAATTCCTGCTTTGTGAGAAGGGAGAAACATAATTCAGTGATTGGCCTAATTCAGATTAATAATTACACATTTAAAAGAAATTAGTTCTTATGAACTCCCTAGCCGAGTTCAGGTACTAGATCCCTCTGTACCATTTTAGACACTTTTTGATAACATGGGTCTCCAAGAATCTATGATCACTTGTTCCATTTTAGGGGGCATTACAGTGCCCAGCTCTGAAAGGGCTCCAACTGGCTTCAAGAGAGTACAATTCAATAGCCTCTCTCCTCCTGCCTGTACCAGGCACCACTCACCTTTCTACCCTGGGACTTCCCTGTGGATAGTGAGGAAGAGTGATTCAATGCCCACATACACGTATGTGCAACCTGGAAGTGAAGAGGCGTCAGTGCTCTGTTTGACCTATGAGGGATGGAAGTCAGCAGATCAAATAGTTCCGCCTGCCCTCTGGAAGCTCTGTCTTACTATCATGCGATACGATCATTCATTCAGGTGTTTAGAAAGTGGTCTCATGGAATTGACTACTTAATTGGTAACATGGCCTTATATTAGTTCTTCCTTGTTCCCTTCACCTCTGATCGCCTCCTATTTCACACCCTAATAATGTGGCAAACACAGACAAGAGCTAAGACGCTAACTCCTGAGGAACCTGGGCTGAGAGACTTGACACCCCAGGGACCTAGAACACAGAACCGCAGGCTGAGTTGAATTATTCCTGTCTGAAAAAAAATAGGAAAAATATTTCTGATAGTTAGCGGGATGGTGATAAACCTGGCATACCGTGACTTCACAGTCACTAAAATATTCGCCAGTGGCTAAATGGGATGATGTTCAGGTTGGGATTTAAGAAACCTGTGGCTTGACCAGTATGAGGGTAATGCTAATGGCAAGCACAGTGGAATGGGTTAGCTTTGGTGAACCTCATGGGAAACAGTACAGAAAATATTACAGTCTCACCATAGCCAAGTTAAGACATCCTGAGAAAGCCAGGGTCCTTTCATGTGGCCGATGAAGGGCAGCAATTCCCTAAATCCAGTTAACTGAGAATTTACAGAAAAGAACTTCCCCAATCTCCTGGAAAAAATCAAGGTGAGCTAGAGCGGATTCCTGTCGGCCAGATGGCAGTGTAGAATCCAAGTAGACTGGGGAACTCTTTCCACCTCCCTCTGTGGAGACTTTGGGCTTCTTTCTCTCCCATCTTGCTCTGTGAGGTGCAGCCACTGTCTGGAGGGCACAGCGTGGGTCTGAGCACTTGGGCAGCACTGAACTGACTCAGACTAATTTAAGATAAGACTGATACAGGTCTGCTTTCTGCTCGGTTTGTGTTATAAACTGTCTCCATCTGCTCTTGACACTCCTGTGACTAGGGAGCCACATTCCAGAATAAAGCACTACTATGTCAGAAGACATGCTGATCCTATAGAATATACTGTGTCAGAAGACATACTGATCCTATAGAATATACTGTGTCAGAAGATATACTGATCCTATAGAACACACTGTGTCAGAAGACATACTGATCCTGTAGAATATACTGTGTCAGAAGACATACTGATCCTATAGAACACACTGTGTCAGAAGACATACTGATCCTACAGGTTATATTGTGTCAGAAGACATGCCGATCCTATAGAATATACAGTGTCAGAAGACATACTGACCCTATAGAACACACTGTGTCAGAAGACATGCTGACCCTATAGGATATACTGTGTCAGAAGACATGCCGATCCTATAGAATATGTTGGTGGTGATTTCTTGTCAGATGCAGAAAATACAGATTCTGAGAGAAAATAAACTAATGACAGTTACGCGTTTCTTGTCCTTATTAATTTAAAGAGCTAATCCTTTTTGCCCCAGCTTGATCCGTGAGGAATGTGGGGCTCAGAGAGTCAAGCAACTTTCAAGTATGGATTTGATATCAGGTCTGGCTGATACCAAAGCCTATGTTGCTTGTTTCCCTATATCAGATGTCCTGTGATGTTTTAAAAATAGAATAGCCACTCACAAGTGACAAGAGAACCATCATGGGATTATTTTTCTGAGAAATCCACCTTAAAATTAATGGATGATTGATTCAGGAGTTCAGCAAACACTAAAAAAAATCAAACTGGGAATATTGATGAAATTGTTTTAAATTACTTGGTACTCTTTTAGAATATTGATTGTATTTAGAGACTTGAAAAAAAGGCAAAACTCCCTGCTCTAACAGAGCGTCACACCATGGAATGGGAAGTCAAAAGAATCATCTCTGCACACTGTGAACATTCATTAGAAGAAGGGAGTGAAGGAGGGAGCTCAGGTCCAGTTTAAGAGGAGAATCATGACTTGGCTAGTCGGCACGCCTAGTCGGAGGGACTGTACCATCGCTGCATTCAATGAAGCTCTCAGAAATGGGTTAAATGAGCTGCGAAAAAGGGCTTCCATGAATAGGAATGTTTACAATCAAGTCCCCTGGAAGGAAAGACCTGACTAGTCAATTGCTCTTAGATGTCAGTGAGTCTGTTCGAACTGAGAGCTAAATGTGCTCAGTGTGGAGGCATCCTCACCATCATGACCACGTCTGAGTGGATTGCTGCAGCCGCTGTGTCGATCCACATCGACCGCTCTGAGCTTCCTAAACAAAGTTGCCCTGTTTTCCAGGTGGAATTGCTCCAGCTAAAAGCAAAGCATATGTAGATATAATTCAGAGTGTTTTGTCTTTTTTGAGCCATTAATATTACCTTGTGCCCACTCTAAAGAAAGGTGACCCAACAGAATTCAGCCTATCATTAATATGACATGCAAGCAATATTACTGAAGATACGTCGCCAACTGTTTTAGCAATGCATCAACACGAGCAGCCAGGAATGCAGAAGAGGAGGTGGCATAACGGGTATAATTGCTGAAGTCAGGTGGATTTTAGCAGGAAGTCGAGAATACGAAAAAGATGCTTACTTGTCTTTTATTGGCTATGCAAAGACATTCAAGTGCATAGATTTCAACAAACATTGGCTAACATTGCAAAGAACAGGAATCCCACAGCATTTAAGGTGCTCAGATGGAGTCTGCCCTTCAAACAGAACAAGGGGTAATGGCTGAATTTCAAGAAACGTGTGTATCTAAGCTGTATCCTCTTAGCATACTCATCTAACCTGTATGCTAAACGGATCTGAGAAGCTGGACTCAATGAAGCAGAACGAGGCATCAGAACTGGAGGGAGGCTTTTAGCAACCTGTACTATGCACATGATACAACCTTGTTTGTGGAAAGCCAAGAGACTTAAGACTGCGGTCTTCAGTATGGATTATAACTCTGTGTAAAATAACTCGAATCTTTACAGCTGGACCAAGAGAGAACATCAGGATAAATGCAGAAAAGGTCGTGAGACTTCGTCTTTGGAAGAGTCCAGCCCCTAAAGCATGACATTGTGCTTGGTAAAGTAGAGGGTCAGTGAAAGTGAGGACGGAGATGGACCCCACAGTCGACTCACACTTAAGGGTTGTGAGGATGGGGCGGGACTTGCATGGAGGGTCACTATGATTTGGAGCAGACTTGAGGGCCTCTTACAAACACAAGAGTATCCATGGTTTGCAAACATATTATAATTTATTCTACAAAAGAACGAGTTATATTAGATGTTTTCCAAGCCAAACAGATGGGAAATTAGAGCAGTTAGCAGAATTGTAATGCGCTCAGGCCTGTTGTAACAGGTGCTTCATTAATTGCTGCGTTCCATTTCTTTGCGAGAAATGTTGTTGTTGTTCGTTGCCAACTGCTTGATTTCAAGTCATGGGGACTTGGGTGTGCAAAGTAGAATCGCTGCTTCAGGGTGCCATGTCTGTGGCCATCCAGAAGCAGATCTCCAGGCCTGTTTTCTGAGGTGCCTGGGGTGGATTCAAACTTCCAACCTTTCAGGCAGTATCCAAAACAAACAACCAAACCAAAAAACCTCACTGTCATGGAGTCGATGCTGACTCATAGTGACCTTATAGGACAGAGTAGAACTGCCTCTGTGAGTTTAGGGGCACAGGACTGTGCTATTTAGAGGAGTAGAAAACCCTGTGTCTCCCAAGGAACAGCTGGTGGTTTTGAACTGCTGACCTTGTGGATTGCAGCCCAACATGTAACCACTATGCCACCAGACAGTACAGGAGTACTTAAAATCACTTATACCATCCAGAGAAATCCTTTGCCTATCTTTCAGGGTAACAGGGCAACCTAAATTAAAAATGTTAAATATTTTAAAACTTTTCATGGTATAGTTATGTATGTATCAAGTCATATCATTAACCATCTTAAACTGTATATAAGAATAGTTAATATAAAAAAAGAATAGTTAATATTAAACAAGTCATCTATGTGACATATAAGTCAAAACCAAATTCACTGACAAGTTGATTATATCTCATAAGCGACCCTATAGGGCAGGGTAGAACTACCTCTGTGGGTTTCCAAGTTTATAAACCGTATGGAAATGGAATGCCTCATCTTTCTGGAGCGGCTGGTGGTTTTGAACTGCTGAGTTTAGAAGTCCAGTCTGTAATCCACTACACCACTCAGACTCCATATGATGTATAGCGGGCTTTATTTATTTTTGCTTTTTGTATTGGAAATATTTTCACTCTAATCATGGGGGAAAAAATTCCCCTCCAAACATTTCACAAGATAACTATAAAAATTATCAAATAGAAAATGTGACATATCATACATCAAGATTCTTTTTTATAAAGATATTTGGGAAGTTTTAATGAAATATTTAAACAAAATTCCCAGAAGATATAGTGGAATACAAAAATAAGCAAACATTTTAAAGAATATACTGGAGGAAAAGCTAAAAAGTAAAATATTTATGTGCGTCTTGTAGGTAATTCTTCATTTTCAAAGACTATTACATGTAAGAGGAGCATTATTAGGATTTACTTATAGTCTTCTTTCTTTTCTATAACTGCCAAAGATTTTTTTTAATAGTACCCATCCTGATGTAGGTCACAATAGTCTTAAAAAGTCAACTTCAAAATTACATTATTGATTTTGTCTTCACTGTGTCCAAAGACAATATATACTGCACATTTTCCTGAGGTGAATTAAATCTATCATCTAATTTTAAAACACTTATAGGAAACAATTTTAGAAAGCTAAAAATTTTCACTAAGTGAGGTTTTCAATAGCTATATTGTACAGAAATACCTAAATTAATGGAAATGTTTGTATAGCATGCTGTTTTGTTTGTTTTCTTCTTTTTCACTGAAGAATCATTTTCAATTGTTACTGAAATTTTTAAAAATATATTTATAATCTTTAATGTGATGATAAATATAAAAAGTGCATTAATCTTTCTTTTGGCCAACTGAGAATTGGTCTGGGGCTGATCTTTCTGAATGCCAGTATCATTGTACAGTGAGAGACTGCAATGAATGATCATGACCTCAGCATCTAACTACAGTATTTATTATTTGAACAAATCCTTGAGATAAACTTAATTTCTCAAAATGTGTCTTCAGATCTTTCTCCTCAAGTAGAATTTTAACATTGGTCTGGGATTGTGTACGACTGTTCGGGCTCTGGTTAGTTAGATGTCTGTTAGAGTATAATTTTACTGTAGTTGTGACAGTTCTTCAGTGAAGATGGAGGTGATCTTCATAGACCTTTTTGATCAGACAGAAGTGACTGCCTCCCCAAGGTGTAGTTCACAATTGGAGAATGGACAGGAGGAAGTAACCTGGATCGAGACATGGCTCCTGATCTGTTTAGGGCCCAAACACTGTTCCAACCCATCAGAGACTGAACTGTGTGCCCCCAAATTATGTGTCAACTTGGCTGTCTGGATTCTCAGTGGTTTGGCTGCTATGCGATGTTATAATTTGGTAGTTATATAACAATATAATCATCTTCCATGATGGGATCTGCTGTAATCAATTTCTATTTGTGATGTGTTGTTAAGTTCTGACCTTTATGTGTTAATGAGGGAGCCCTGGTGGCTTCATGGGTTAAGCCTTGGGCTGCTAAGCACAAGGTTATCAGTTTGAAACCACTTGCCACTTGCTCTGCTGGAGAAAGATGAGGTTTTCTGCTCCTGTTAAGATTTACAGCCTTGTAAATCCACAGGAGCAGTTGGTTTTGTCAGGTCCAGGAGTTGGAATCTACTTAATGGACATGAATGTGAGTGATGTGTTAATCGGGTAGGATCCAAACAGAACAAATTTACTGCCACTGCATTGACTCTGACCCATAACAACCCTCTTAGAAAGAATAGGACCACCCCTTTGGGAGTCCAATGCTGTAAATCTTTACCAGAGCAGAAAACTTGATCTTCCTCTCGGGGGCAGCTGACCTTGCAGTGAACAGTTGAACTCTATCCCATTAGGCCGCCAACAGAAAAAAAGGAAAGCAGAAAAAACACAAAGGACACCTCACTTCCATTGAGTTGATTCCAATTCATTGTAACTTTGCAGGACAGAGAAGAAGTGCCCCTGTGGGTTTCCAAGACTAACTTTTTACCGGAGTAAAAAGCCTCATCTTTCTTCCACAGAGCAGCTGGTGGGTTCAAACTGCTAACCTCTGAGTTATGCCAATAAGGATTAGATTATATTAGCTATGTTAATGAAGCAATATTAGGGTGGGATGCCACAGCCTTTGGTAAGGAGAGTTTCCTTGGGCCTTCAGCCAGGGAAAAAAAAGTGAAGGGAATCATATATGGATTAAGCCTTTGGTGAATCCCCTCTGCTCATAGACTAGGGATGTAAATAGCCTAGCTATCATGCAGAGTGCAATGGAAAGTGTGTTATGGCAGATTCAGTTAAATTAAAATTTAACACCTTATCATTGGATCTCCCTTTTGACCCATTTAAAATTTTGTTCTAGTGTTTAATATTTTCTGCTTTCTTTTTGATTAAGATTTCTATCTGTTTTACTTTGTTATTGTTGTTAGTTGTGTGTGTGTGTATGTGTGGTTTTCTGTATATGAAATCCATCATAGGTAAATTTATAGAGTCAATAAGTGGATTAATGATTCCTTGGATGTATTACAGGAAAGGTTGGGGGGAAATGGGGAGCTAGTAATGAGTACGAGAAAGAAGAAAATGCTCTAAAATTTATTGTGATCTTCATATGACTGAACTATTGCATTGTATGATATGTGAATTGCATGTCAACAAGCCAATAGAGTAGAAGCAAAGCAGCTTGACCAGGGAGGGAGGGAGGGCCCTGATTATCATTCAGGAGCAAGAGTGCATCTGGTGTCACAATGGAGGAGTCTGACAGCAGCTACATGGTAGCAGTTTCCTGTTGCTGCTCTAACAATTGACTGCATGTTGAGTGGTTCAAAACAATACCCACGAAGTCTTACAGTTCTGGGGCTGGATGAGTCTGAAATGCGTTTTCAGAGCGGCTCCTTCCTTCCAGAGGTTGCCTGAATTCTTGATCGCATGACCCCTTCCTTGCTTCATTTAAACCTCTTTTCATCATCATTTCTACTTTCTAGTTCAAACACTGGGGTAATCCTGGGTAATCTCTCTATTTCCAGGTGTGTACCTTAATTGTATCTTCAGAGTTCCATTTTCCAAATAAGGTAACAGTCCCATGTTCTGAAAGGTAGGACATGGACATTCCTCAGGGGGTGGGGCAAAGGGAAAACATTATTCAGTCTACCACAATTATTACATAGGGTTTTCTTTTTATTAGCAATATATATGCATGTGTATTTTAGAGGATTAAAGTCTATGAGACTTATTAGAAGAACTACTAAAGGAGGTAGTTATACATTGCATGAGCACATGGCTTTAAATATATATAGGCTGCTTTTTGAGTTTCTAAATCCTGGTCTCTGCACACTTCATCATAAGAAAGAACACGCTAAGCATATCTTCAGCTGAAAGAATTGAAGCAAAAATTCACGCCTTGAGTTGCAATATTTAAAAATTTTCTATGGGGAAAATCTCCTATGTAGTGACCCCAGAGGACAGGGTAGAATTGCCCTTGTGAATGTCCAAGACTGGTTGATATAAGTCAGAATTGACTCAATACAGAGACTTTGTTTTTGGAGTTTATGGGCAAAATATTAAATGATACAGGAAGCATCAAAAGAAGATGGAGAGAACATAGCAAGTCACTGTACCACAAAGAACTGGTAAACCTCCTGCCAATGCAAGCATATGATGAAGAACCAATGGCACTGAAAGAAGTCCATGCTGCACTGAAGGCACTGACTAACAACAGGGCTCCAGGAGTGGATGGAACACCAACTGAAGTGTTTCAGCAAGCTGATGAAGCACTGGAAGCACCCACTTGTCTATGGCAAGAAATTTGAAAGATTGCTACCTGGCCAACTGACTGGGAGAGATTTATCTTTGTGCTCATTTCAATGAAAGATGACCCAACAGAATGCTCATATTATAGAACAATATCATTAATATCATGTGCAAGTAAAATTTTGTTGAAGGTTGCCAAAGGTTGGAGCAGTACATTGACGAGCTGTCAAAAAATCAGGCCAGATTCAGAAGAGAGCATGGAGCAAGGGATATTATTGCTGATATCAGATATATCTCGGCTGAAAGCAGAAAATACCAAAAATATGTTTACTTGTGTTTTATTGACTATGCCAAAGCATTTGACTATGTGGATGACAACAAACTAGGGAAAGTCCTGAGAAGAATGGGACTTCCAGAGCACTTCATTACATGGATCGAGAGGGAGTTGTTTGAACAAAGCAAGGGCATTCTGTATGGTTTAAAATCAAGAAAGATGTGTGACAGGGTTGTATCTTCTCACCATACCTACTCAATCTGTATTGCTGAGCAAATAATCAGACACAATGGCTTATATGAAGAATAAGGTTATCAGGATCGGAGGAAGACTTGGTAACAACCTGTGATATACATGTAACACAACCTTACTTGCTGAATGTGAGGAGGACTTGAAGCCCTTGCTGCTGCTGATGTAGTCTTTAGTATGGATACAACTCAGTGTAAATAAAACTAAAAGACTCACACTGGACCAGTAGGTAACATCATGATAAATGGAGAAAAGATCGAAGTTGTCAAGGATTTTGTCTTCCTTGTCCAAATCAATGCACATGGAAGCAGTAGTCAAGCTATCAAAAGATGCATTGCATTAGATAAATTTGCTGGACAAGACATCCTTAAAGTATTGAAAAGCAAGGATGTCACTTTGAGTATTAAGGTGCACCTGACCTAGCCATGGTATTTTCCATCTCTTCATATGCATGTGAAAGTTCAACACTGACTATGCAACACTGGAGACGAATAGATGCATTTGAATTATGGTGCTGGGAAAAACTTGAAAGTATGATGTGCTGCCCAAAGAACAAACCTGTCTTGGAAAAAGTAGAGCTGGAAAGCTCCTTAGAAGCAAGGATGATAAGATTTCATGTTACGTATTCAGGTCAGTCCCTGAAAAAGGACACCGTGCTTGGTAAAGTGGAAGGGGAGTGAGAAAGACCTTCAAGGAGATGGGTTGACACAGGGGCTGCAACAATGGGCTCAAACATACAATGGTGAGGATGACACAGGACTGGGCAGTGTTTGTTCTGTTGTGTGTGGGTCCCTATGAATCAGGACTGACTTGATGACATCTAACAATAAATATCATTCCGTTACTTGCAGTTGGGGAGTATATGTAGGTAAGGAGGTGCCACTTCTAGAGCAAAAGAGTTGCTGTCAGCCAATGGGAACCTTTGGGAAAAGGAGCAGTGGTGAACTGCCAGCGGCCAACACAGGTTAGCCAGAGGCAGATCCACTGGACAGTACAAGGACCCGAGTGGGGCTCTAGGGTTCCTCTACAAAGTACAAGGTAGCAACATCTGTTGCTGTTGTTAGATGCCATGGAGTCGATTCTGACTCATTGTAACCCAATGACCAACAGAAGGAAACATCACCTGGTTCCTGCATCATCCTCAACATTGTTCTTATGCTTGAGCCTGTTTGAGGCAGCCACCATGCCAGTTCATCTTGTTGAAGGCCTTCCTCTTTTTTCCCCGCTGCCTCTCTACCAAGCACAGTGTCCTTCTCCAGGGACTGATCTCTCATGACAGCATGTCAGAAATAAATGAATTGAAGTCTCCCCATTCTTGCCTCTCAGGAGCATTCTGGCTGGACTTCTTCCAAGACAGGTGTGTTTGCTCTTTTTGGCAGCTCGTGGTCCTTTCAATATTCTTCAATATTCAACACACAATAGTTCCAATGCATTGATTTTCCTTAGGTCTTCCTTATTCAATGCCCAACTTTCACATGAATAGGATGCAATTGAAAATACCATGACTTGGGTCGGGCATACCTTAGTCCTTAAAGTAACATCCTTGCTTGTTAACATTTTAAAGAGGTCTGGCATAGCTCAATGCAACTCATTTTTTGATCTCATGACTACTGTTTCCATGAGCTTTGATTGTGTATTCAAGCAAGACAAAATACTTGACAACTTTGATCTTTCTTCTGTTTAGCATGATGCTACCTATTGGTCCAGTCATAGGAATTAATTTTGGTTTTCTTTACATTGAATTGTATAATCCATACTCAAGTCTGCAATCCTTGATCTTTATCAACAAGTGTTTTAAGTCCTCCTTACTATCAACAAGCAAGATTCTATTATCTGCATATCACAGGTTGCTAATAAGCCTGTCTCAATTCTGGTGCCTCATTCTTCTTCATATAGTCTGTGTTAGACAGGATTCTCTAGAGAAACAAAACCAGGACACTTATGATTTTATATATATAATATATATGGATAGATATATACAGCACAAAGGAATATAACAGTTAATTAGTCCACAGAGTAGTACAGAGGGCTCAGTTCAACTCACTTCCATGGAACAATTAATATACTGGAAGTCCTTCAACTCATGAGGGCTGCTGGATCCAAGGTTAAGGGAGTAGACAGCTGAGTCTTCTGTAGAGCAATCCAGGCAGTCCGGCCACAGGCAGCAAACAGCAGGGCAGGTCACCAACAGTCAGACAGATGACAGGATCTAATAGTCCAAAGCTCAAGCAATATATACACCAGCAGGGTGGCGAAGCAGGTCTTGAAGGAACCACAAGCTCTAGTGACACAATCCATGGGTTTTGTGTCCCACAGTAGTATAGTTCACAAGTTAACCCTATAATGCCTGAATTTTTAATTTCAGGAAAAAATTTTTTTGTTCTTATTCTTTACTTTCATAGTTATCAGTATATATACTAATATATACATTTAATTAAATGTTATGAAAACATCATGCTCAGTGTTATAGGGTTAAGGCAGAGAACTAGCTAAGCAACCGCACGCTGGCCCAATCATCAGAGAGCCAGAGAGAGACAGGCAGGGCTTGCCAAGCCATTTATCTCTTTGTCCTCCAATCAAACTGCAACCTGATTAATCCCACATGTTCCTATTGGCTAGGTTGACACAATAAACCTACCTATCACATAGTCCATTTTCTCTGATTATTTGCTCAGCATATGACGTAGTTGATGACCAACACCTAGTGCTTATCAACAGAAGAAAGGAGAAAGAGGTGTGGCATATGAACACAATGGAATTGTGCATAGAAGTTAAAATGAGTGAACTAGGCCTGCACCTATTATAGGAGTGAATCTTGAAAGCACAGCAGTGGGCAAAGCAAGTTAAGAGGGTTGTGTATAATGTGGTATCATTTATGTGTATTGATAACACACAGTAATATGTTGCTTGTAGTTCATTATATATACTAAGGGTGTTAAAACGTGGATTCACGCCAATTTTGCTGGGATAGTGGTTACCTTTTAGGTTCCTTATGGGCTTATTCGTTATGGAGGAGTTCTAATAGGATCAGGAGGGATACTGGAGAGGGTGTCAGGTATATATGGTCTATTTGTTATGTCATGGTGTTTCTATTAAGTGTTGGACAAATTTTAAGAAAATACCATTTTCTTATTTTTTGTTTATATTTGAAATGTTTTGTATGAAACAAAGGGAGGGAAAGTATTCGAGGAAATGGCTAGGATCTCAAGTTTCCCTAACATGGAAGGAGACTGAGAAGACCTTACTTAGGATCTTACACGTACAGAGTTCTGGCTTCTGCCACCCTGCCTGGTGGTCTGGCATGAAGATTGTGGGTGTCTGGATGTTTTGAGGCCCTCCATTCAGAATCTGACTCTGGGAACACCTGAATCAAGAACTAGGAGGGTTCAGATTTGTAGCTACTCGTGGATCTAACTTCCGGGAGCTGAGTGTGGAGAAAAAGAGGGGAAAATAATGAGACAGGAGCTTAACAGCATTATCTTGACTCAAAAAACTCTCACTGCCAATGAGTCGATTCCAACTCCTAGAGCTAGTTCATGCCCATTGATCGAGTCCTTAGTATGCATCAAGCAGTGGGTTAGGTTGGGGAATCAATGATGAGTGATCCTGTCTCTTTAGGGAGCTGAGAGTCAAGTAGAAATCTTGAGAAAGGAGAACTAAGGGACCTGAAAGTATCTTCCCATTGTTGTTAGTAGGTGTCGTGAGTCTGTTTTGACTCATAGTGACCACAGGTGGCCAGGTAAAACTATCTATAGGCCTCTCTTAGCTGTACTCTTTATGGAAGCAGCTCACTAGGTCTTTCTCCCACGGAGCCTCTGCAGGGGTTCTAACACAGACCTTTCAGTCAGCAGTCAAGTGCTTCACTGTTGGGCCACTGGGGCACCTTATCTTTCCATTAAACCCCAAACTATGCCAACTCATGGCAATCCTCTACGACAGGGTAGAACTGCCTCTGGGAGTTTCTGAGATTGTAATCTTCATGGAAGTAGAAAGTGCCATCTTTATCCGGAAAGTGGCTAGTGTTTTTGAAATGTTAACCTGGCAGTTAGCATTCCAACACATAACCACTGTGTCACCAGCAGTCAACAAAAAACCCTGTGGCAAGAGTCCTTTGTTTTTGAAATAAATAATTATTTGTGTGGAACTCAAGTTCCTATTATGTGAAAGGAAAACTCAAGTTCTTCTTATATGTAAACTATTATGTGAAAAGGAGGTTTTATAGTAAAATTGGAGTATGTTAGGAAATGCTGTTTGCTGTATCCCCTTCTTGGAGATTCATAAAACAATTGACATATGAAAGTTACCATGATGAGTTATAGAAAAGGAAATCTATGGAGGAGCTTTGCATTTTACCAAATAATTTGATTGCAAAATGAATTTGTTGTTGTTGTTGTTGTTGTAAATAGACCTTGCATGCTTTATGGAAAACATTTTTATTCCTATGTATCTTATTAGCAATATACTGTATTATTTTCTTAACGCCTTTGAAACAGTTCCAGAAGATGTTTTTTCCTTCCATAGCCTTAATTTCAGTGTTTCTATTTAGGACGTTAAACTCCAATCTTGTGCTTAAAATGTTAATCAGAGGTTTATTTTAGTACAATCGGCTTTGCTGGGAGAATTAATACCGTGAGGTTTTCTGTGAATTATTTTCACCAGTGAGAATTTGTGATGGAGCCCTGTACTTTTTTGAAAATTGATTTTCTGCTACCCCTTCCACCATTTCACATCTAGCATAATGCTCTGCTGTCAGTCCTTTGAACAAATGTGTCAATAGCTTTAAATCAAACCCCCATGCTAAATTATATTACTGTGTCACAACCGTTAGCAACTATCCATTAAATTGCACCCTATAAAATCAACCAGGAGGTATAACTTTACAAACACAACATCTGAGGTGGTGGGCTTAGAGCTAACTAACACATGCAGTTGACATTCCCGGTATAAAGTCATGAAGGGCTGTAATGTTAGTATACTACTGACAAGGCATCTGAGCATTCATGAGCGTTCCACATAAACGTTTTCGGGATTAGCTCAGCTTCAGTTTTCTATATAATGTTCACATGCATTTCCCCCCTCTTTTTTAGGGAGCACATCGGGAAATCCAACTAATAAGCTGCAGTCTCCGTTTAAAGAAATCATAGGAATAGTTCACTCGTTAGCACAATTCTGATACAACATGGTCGCTCCGTGACTATTTATTATATGACACGGTTGGCATTTCTTTGGTTTGTTTCCTCGCGGCTCCTTCTGCCGGCAATTCCCACGGTGTTAAGGAATATAGGAGGTGCCACCAGTTTGCCTTTTGAGGGAAATGCAGTGCTGCTAATTTCCCCCTGCGTAAAGATCTGTTTTCATGTTGAAGAAACTTTCTCTCTCTCTCTCTCAACTTGGATCTGCCACTTATGAGTCAGCCAGGTAACCTTCCGTGCCTGCGTGCCCTCTCTGTAAACCAGGTTGGCTCCCAGGCCTGCTGGACCTGCTGGGCAGGTGGGGTCTCCGTGGAGGGTTTAGGATGGGTGAAGGGCATGGCCTGGGAAAGCGCACTTCCGTTTTCGCTGCCATTCCTAGTACCACTGCAGGACCCACTGGAGGGCGGTCGATGACTAGCAGTCCACGCTTCTTCCTCCCAAACCTCAAGTTGCCACCAAGCAGGGGCAGATGGATTAGACTAACTCATCAGAGCGAGCCGTGTCATTCCACGGTATTCCCAGTGACTCGTGTCTGGAAAGTGGCTGGATGTTGGGAGGGAAGGCCACCGTGGAGGGAGGAGAAACAGAGGCTGGAGAAGGTGCCTCTTCTTGGGCTCCGTCTTATTGTCTCCATGCGACTCTTCAGTAGTGGCCCCACTCAAGAGCCGGACGACTTCCACCCAACCTCCCTCTGATGGTTACCCTTTCTGCCTCACCCCCTTTCTAGGCCTCCTGCGCACAGATTCCCCGGGGGTCTTGAGAGGTCCCAGGGGAAGCTGAGTCACTACGTGTTGGGAGGTAGGGAGAGGTGATGAGATCGATCAGGGCTGTGGAAGTGGTACGCTCCGATGGACAGTGGCGCTCTCCCTGAGCTTATCACAATGTCTCTTCATGGGTTTTCGTTATACAGTGAACCCTCGTCACTTTGCGCTTCGACTTCCGAGGCTTCACTCTATCGCGGTTTTTGCGTAACAGCGCATGCTCTGTCATTACTGCCACTGATTGGCTCATACTGTACACGCTTGATGCCATAAATAATATAATAAATACTAAATGATCATTGTAACGTCTAAAATGTTTTACTGTATTTTCCCTTTTTTGTTTAATAAATTGGGTAATACGAGTGTAATGGTGACTAAAGGGTGTTTTTTCATGTCCTCTATGCTCTAAGTACGAAAATATTTGATTTACAAATAAGGAATCCTGCTTCGCGGAATTTCATTTATCACGGTAGGGTCTAGAACCGATTAACCGCGATAAACGAGGGTTCACTGTAGTCATAAGTACCTACAAATCTGAGTGAATTTCCAAGGTCATGCTTCAAAATTACTTTTTTGGTAAAAAGGTGAAGAATTATCTTTTAAAAATCATTTTGCTTACTACATTAAAAAAAACTCCAAATGAATAAAGTTAGACTAGACTATGAACAAAACAACCAACCAAACCAACAGGATTCCGGATGGCATAGTAGGTTACCCATCGGGCTACTGTCTGCATTTGACTTTGTCAGCTGCTCTGGAGGACGCAGAGGGTTTCTGCTCCGTCAAGCGTCCCAGCGTCTGAAACCCACAGGGCAGTTCTACAGCATAGCTCGGAGTTAGCTTGATGGCTTGATGGCAGTGCGTTTTGTCTTTTTTTTAGAATATGAACCAAAAAGGAAGAGAAATAGCAAAGGGTAATTTTCTTTTGAAGTTTAGACAAAAAAACTGAACAAGGACTTGTGTTGCAATGTGCCAAAATCCAAAAAGGGACCACAACATTATTTTTAACATACAGCAGGGGACATAGTTCTTAATTGATTGGAGAAAGACAAGACAAACTGCAAGCTGCGTCCCACAAGAATATGCATTTTGATACACTGTAGGCATACATGCAACTGTGTCTATGTATTTAGAGTTTATAAGTATAGAGACACAGACAGTCTACAGTTATAAACTCTAAATGCATCGATGTGGTCTAAACTGTTTTATTCACTCTCATTAACTGTTTTTGTTAACAGTTTCATTTTTCTTACCTGTTTATTAACTTTATTAACTATTCAGTAGGGGTGGAGAGCAGGGCTCTGGATGATAGTTGAAGGGGTGAAAGGAGAACTCGTTCTCAGTTTTGATACTGGCCGACCCTCCAGAAACGTTGAGAGGAGGGCAGGGAGTAAGCCCATTAGAGGTTAGGAGTTGGAGGACTTGGCCCTAAACGAGAAAATAAAATAAATCAAAATAAGTCTGTGGGTTCCTTAGCATTTTAATCTTTGAACTAAGTGATTACAGTGCTGTAAATGACCAGGTTTGAGGCCAGAAAGTAGGGGGCTAATTGAGTATTAGAGACACCCTTTGTAGATAAGGGGGATGTGTCTCAGTGAGAGGATTGTGGCGAAATACATATGACAACAATTTAAAAAGTGTTGTGCTGTCAGCACAAGCAACACTGACCTAGATTCTCAGTTTATTCTTCATAACTCTGTAGCCGACATGAGCACAAAGTCCCATTCAAGGTCATTGGAAACTGTGAACTTGAATTGGCTCCAGGAAGACACTGGATAACGCAGCGATTGTCTCTTTGAGTTGTCAGAAGTTTGGTGAGATGCAAAACTGATGATTTTTAAAATTAGAAACTCAATTTACTCTTTCCTCCCATTGGATTATTCTAAAATTCATTCTTTGTAAATTGAAAACAGTGAGGCTACAAAACTGATATGGTACAAAGGGGCCCAAGTATGAATTTGCTCTTTAAAACCCTTGAGATGGCTAATTTCCATGCCCAAGATAATGTTTCAAAGAGATTTCTTTTCAACGTGTTTTCTTAGGAGGGCAGGATTTCAAAGAGGAAAATTAGCAAAGCAAGGTAACTCTGATACTGCCATCTGGAGTTTTCAATTAGCATTTCTGACTAAGACTTTGGCAGAATTACTCACAAATATTTTCAGAGTGGAGAAATAATCTTGTGGCACTTTCTGTTCGTGTTTTAAGGACACCAGGCCTGTAAAATAATACAAAGAGATTTAAAGAGCACAACTACATGAGGTTGGAGCATTCTGCTTTTAAGTGACTTTCAGTAGAACCACGTGGCTTGAAACGTTAAACAATGCCTTTTGAAACGGCAAGGGAAAGGACGGGCCCTAGAGTCTCTGTAATTCAAAGAATAAAGGGTGATGGACATCTACAGTTGTGTAGCATTGGATTTATTTGATCGAGAGTTGAGTTAATGCATAGTGTTGGGCGTTAATGTTTAAAAAATTAAGCCTGTCGACACAAGCAAACTGAAAACGCCGGAATAACAGCTTGTGGAATTGGAAAGGGCCTCTGGGACCATCAGGTTCAAGGGCCTCACTTGCCCAGGGCGACATCTGGGGGCCAGGGAAACCAAATGGCTTTCTGGGAGTCACAGCAAATGTCAGTAGCAGAGCTGCAATGGCTCTGAGGTCTCCTTACCAGGAAGGCCGGCTCATTTCGTGAGAACATTTGCAACTGTGTTAACCCTATCAAGTCAATGTTTACCCTTTGTTCCCCAGACCCCCACCCTCACCCCTTTTTTTGAGGAGTGGTCCTCAAAATGCCCCAACCCAAACAGATACCAAGCTATAAGACATAGTTCACTCAACTCCTGCTTCTCATGTGTAGTTGTGGTGTGTGTGTGTGTGTGTGTGTGTGTGTGTGTGTGTGTGTGTGCGCCCTCATCTTCAAGCCCCCAATCCCCAAAGCACTGAAAACAAGAAGGTGATTGTTTGGTCTTTCAATGTGGGACAAACTGTCACAATTTTGTGTCGCAAGCTCTGTAGACAAACTCTTTTGCTCTTTTAATTTGTGATGAACTCTGTCACAAAGTTTGTGTTTGCAGAAAAACCCCATCTGAACTGCTGCGAGGCTATTTCCAGACTGTATGTGTTTGGCCAAGTGTAACTCCACAGGCATTTCACTTCAGAAATAGCGAGGGGTTTGGTTGTGGGGTGCTGCCCCATACGCAGATGGGGATGTTATATTGCACATGCCGTGTATAATTCATTACATTTTCAAACCCTGAAAAAGTTGGAATTCTATCCTCCAGAGTTTTGGATAAGGAATTGTAAACCTGTTATTTGTCCATAACTTCATTACATTAGTTTAGACGGTTTTGGATTAAAACCAGACAACTCATTAGACCCTTCGCATCTGATTCCCGTCGGTTCAAACTGCGTGCACCAAAGGGAATTCAATAAGATAAGCAACTTGCTATTTATGTAAAAATAAAATGCTTCGTTCAGCCCATCGTATTAGTGGTTGGGAAATCCAGAGTACATCGGGTGCTCCATTATTGGTACCTATTTCATATAAAGTATCCTATAAAATCACTTATCTCTTTTCTTCCTATCAGGACCCGGCAGTGTTCTGTTCTGTTGTACACAGCCAGGCAAGGGGCTGTGAGTCAGAATCCACCTGGCCCCACCTAACAATAAAAACAGCAACGGCCCCCTTGGGTGGCATTTCTTTCCGGGTCTCCTTTTGTCTCTAGGGCCTTTTCTCCTCTGCAGTGTGAGCGGCTGTGGGTTGCGTGCGACGGAGGATGTCACCTGCATAAGGAAGCCTGGCTCGGTCGTGTGCCAGCTCCCTGATGGGTTTCGGATAGGGCCTTGATGATCCATGGGGTTTTTCTTGGTTGGTTTCCGGAAGGAGATATGAAGTCTTTTCTTCCAAGGCTGCTTTAGTCTGGAAGCTCTGCTGAAACCGCTTCTGCTTCAAAGCAAAGTGCCGTGGACAGCCGAGCGATGGCTGCGGAGGAGTTGAACCTGAGCCACCTTTGGTGGGAGCATTCTACGGCCGAACCACTTCTGCACCCATATCTAGCCTACGCTTTGGGGGAAACAAATGGACAGCTTTGCACTCCAAGTCGCCCAGTACCTATGCGCCATCATGTTCTCAGTAGTGAAAATATGATAAGAGTCGGCAGTGAACTCATTTTACGGTTTAGCATGTGTATGCCGAGTAGTTAGAATTTAAATAGTTCTGACCAGAATTTAAACAATTCTGACACAATTGTCTTGCTCTTTATTATGGATTTCTTGTGAAGAGCTTGGCTGCTCATGGAATGGTCGGGGGTTCTAACCCACTAGCTGCTCTGTGGAAGATGTGACATTCAATTCTGTAAAGATTTACCATCTTGGAAACCTCATGGGGCAGTTCCGAGAGAGCAGGAATGGGCTCAGCGGTGGTGAGTTTGGGTTTACACATGCAGCCAAAGTTCAGGTAAGTGGATGTCGTCATCCTCTGGGCTCAGCCTACACAGCATCAATTGTAGGGCCGACAGAGCTGGACCAGGTGGAGAGGAAGGGGCAAACTCCTAACAGGTTGGCCCTTTCCTTGTTTGCGAAACTTTACCAATGGAAAAATTTGACCTGTCATACATGATCCGGAACAACACCCCCTTACACACAGGGAGACACACACACTCCAGGTAGATGAAAGTTGAACATAAGAGATTTTTGTCTCAGTTCTTTTCAGGATCCAAAAAGTCAATTTTATAGATAAGACATACTTTTTTGGTGTGCATTACTTCCATCATAATTTTGGATATGTTCCTAGTTACATAAACTCTATCTTTTGGCAATCATGTTAAATGTGAAACAAGTACATGCCGATCTCGTGGGAAAAGGGTGCTCCCTCCTTTTGTCAACAGTTTCTACAACATAGCACTTGGATTGTGTTATTTAAAGGGGCCTGCACCACCTAACCCAAACTTTCTTCTTTGGTTCAAATAGGATGAAAGTCATAGGACCGAATGGAAAAACATAGGACTAGGGATCAGCCCCGGCCCCACCCCCACCCCCCGGCCAATTGAACAATGACCTGGTTCTGTGACATCATATGTGGGACCTTTGGGGGGCGGGAGGGGGGAGGATGGTGCCTCCCTTGCAGGAGACCTGGGTTTTATTGCTAACCAAAATACTTTAAGGACAACCATGTCTTGTTGATCACTGGAAACTTGCATGTTGCTATGATGCTGAACAGGCTTCAGCAGAGCTTCCTGACTACGACAGACTAGGAAGAAAGGCCTGGCTACTTTCAAATGTGAGGCAGTGAAAACCCTATAGAGCAAAATGGCCTGATCCACAGCTGATCGTGGAGGTGGAGCAGGCCCGGGTGGCATTTTGTCCTGCCTGCGGAGGTCACCGTGATTGGAGAGGGTTGATACAGGTAGGGACACTGGATGAGTCCCCTGGAAGCAGCGATGTTGAACAGAGATGGGCAGGGAGGCGGGGGGCAGCCTCTGTTGAGGCAGAGCAAGCTCAGACCAGAGTGAGGCAGGCACGGGCAGGTGGGAAGGGGGAAAAGAGGACCTTAGGCATGAACAGGGGACTGAACTTGGTATCAAGGGATGGGTGGAAACACGAACTCCAAAAGGTGAACCAGGAGTAGCTCCTGTTAGGAAGAACTGCCTTTCTAATTGCAGCAGATGTAATGGCATCCATTAGGTGGTCAGCAGGGGCAAGGTGTTGGATGGCTTGATTTATCATAATAGCACTTTGTGTTTATTAAGTCATTTTACCAGATACTCTGGAAAATGCTTTTTATCTCCATTAGTTCTTTGAATCATCACGATAACCATATGAAGTAAAGATCCTTATTGTCATTTTACAGATGAAGAGACGCGGTTTAGGAGACACAGAATATGCCCAATGTTGCACCGCAAATAAATGTGGGAGCCGCGCCTGTGAACTTAGAGAATGTCCTTATGTCCTATTGCTTGCCTTCCTCTGCTTGGCTTCCTAGTTCTTGAAGAAGGGTATTATTCACTACCATTGAGTTGATTCAACTCATAACAGCCCCATAGGCAGGGTTTCTGAGACAGTAACGCTTTACAGGAGTAGAAAGCCTTTCTCCTACAGAGCAGTTGGTGGTTTTGAACTGCTGATCTTTTGGTTAGCAGCCCAACACATAACCACAACACCATTAAGGCTCCTTGAAGTAGGGCATAGAATCTATTTATTTCTCCTCTCTTCTTAATCCATTCATATTCTTGTTAATTCATTTGCTCTCTTCCTCTCTTGCTCGCATTCCTTTCTCCCTCTTTCTTTGTTCCCTAACAGCATCTGCATAAAGGAGGTGGTTGTTGCATGGTAGCAGCTTCTTATATTTAGGGAAGAAGGTTATTAGAGGAAAACCTTCTTTCCGGGGCAGCTTAATGAAAATTTCCAGCTAATTCTTCTGGACCATGTACAATTGACATGTAAAGAAGGTTGCTGAAGTCAATTAACAGAAAGTTCATCCTCTATTAACTACTTCCCACTGCACCCCATTAAAGACATTCCTCATCATTATGATGCACAAGAATTGAAGAACTACAGACATTACAGGTTGTCTATAATGGCAACAATGAAAATATTGTTAACTCATGCTCTTCTGCAAGAGGATTGAAGTTTATGCTGCTCTTCCTATGGGGGCGGGGGGGGGCGGGTGGCGGGTATGAGGAGTGCTTTTCTTCTCTCTGTTAGGGGATGAAGATTCAAGCCCAAATCTAACTCTGCCATTGAGTAG
Organism: Echinops telfairi; assembly: GCF_000313985.2. Lineage (NCBI taxonomy): Eukaryota > Metazoa > Chordata > Mammalia > Afrosoricida > Tenrecidae > Echinops > Echinops telfairi. The sequence goes on from NW_022103920.1 coordinate 28,758,606, forward strand.
TTCTGATTCAGAGAATGGCTGGATAGGACAGCTTACAACTGCCCCTGTGGCTCTCTGAGACTGAAAATCTTCACAGGAGCAGGCAGCCTTGTCTTTCGCTCACTGAACGGCTGGTGGGTTGAAACCTTGCAGTTCGCAGTTCAGTGTGCAGCCCGCTGTGTCACCAGGCCCCCTGGATGAGGATACAGGCCTTCTTTATTCCCTCTGATTGGTTGGTTTTCAGGATTCCCTCTGATTGGTTGGGTTTCAGGATAAAGTATTTTCGCCTCAAGTTCCCATCTAAGAGAGGAAACATCCTTCTAGGACAACCCCTGAAGTTTCCTAGCTTCCTAATTGTACCCGGGGCAGCTCCAGGCATTCCATCTGTGATGAAGGGTGCTCTGGTCTCCTCTGGGGCAGTTGGACTCAGTCCTAGAGGGTTTCTGTGAGTCAGAATTAGACTCAACAGCAATGCGTTAGTAGGACGTTTTCTTCCTTATAGCCAAATGCTCTCCTGAGAGATACAATAGTTTGCCAGGCACATGCTTTTGACTGGTTGTTTCCACTCACACCCATTCTCTTTCATCTCCTTTCCATACTCCCAAGAACTGGAAGCAAAAAGATCTTCGTTCTTCCTGTGTGATAGCTGGGAGTATTATGCATAAAATTTCCCTTAACTCCTTTTCCTTCTCCAAGAGGCCGAGTATCGATTCCTCCCCCATGGTTTTGACCATGTATCTTACTTTGGCCATGGTAGGCATCATGTAGCAGAAGCTTGAAATATGACCTGGCCTCTTGCATTCTAACAAACGATGAATAGCATTGAGAAGAAAGAGAGTTCCAGAACTTATCATTGTGTTCATGTGGAATTTATACATGGATCAAGAGTGCTTTGACCAGAACAAAGGAATACTGTGTGGTTTAAAGTAACAAAGATGTGTGCATCAGACTGAGATCCCTTCACCATACTAATGCTGAGCAAATCATTCCAAGAACTGGATCATACCCAAGAAAAACTCATACTCCGGATTGGATGAAGGCGTATTAACAACCTGCAGTATGCAGATGACACAACTGTGCTTGATGAAAGTGAGGAGGACTTGAAGCATTTTCTAAGGAACATGTGGATTCCAACTGAACATCAAGAAAGCCCATATGCTCACAATGGAACCAATAGACACCATGATGAAGGGAAAACATGCATGTTGCCAAGGGTTTCACCTTGCTTGGGTCCACAATCAAGGATCATAGCAACAATGGTCCAGGAATCAAATGGCATATTACACTGGGCAAATCTCCTGCCCCAGACCTTTATAAAGTGTGGAAGAGCACAGATGTCACTTTGAGGACTCAAGGTGTGTGTGACACACGCTATGGTGTGTCACCTGGTAGGTGTGTGAAAGTTGGACATTGAATAAGGACAATCGAAGAAGAATTGATGCATTTTCATTATTGTGCTGGTGAAGAATATTGAAAACACCACGAGCTGCCAGAAGAACAAGTAAATCAATCTCAGATTTGTACAGTGCTAAGAAGCACTCAGGAGAGTGCTTCTTAGAAGCTAGGGTGGCAACGCTTCGTCACTTGTTCTTTGGATGTGTTATCAGAAAAGACCTGGAGAAGGAGCTCACGCTTGGAAAAGTCAACGGTGAAGAAGAGAAAGACCCCCAACAAGGTGCATCAACCCAGTGGCTGCAACAATAGGCTCAAACATACCAAGTGTGAGAATGGTGTGGGGTCGGGCGGTTTTGTTTTAGTGTATTAGTGTAGCTATGAGTCAGACTCCACTTTTCCGTACCTAACAGCAACTTGTATTCTTCCATTTGAATCACACGCCATTGCTGTCCATTAGTCTGAGCTCCAAAATGAGCAGACACGCGGGAAGCGAAATGAACCTGCATCCTGGAATGTAGTCCAGCTGCCCCTCAGCCTGCAGCCCCGCCACTCAGATGAGCTGAGGCGAGGTCAACATCCCACCATGGCCCTGCAGACCTTGAGAGGATGAGAGTGAATTCTTCCTCTTGCAAACCACTGAGCGTTAAGGTGGTCTGCTACTCAGCTTGCATCTGGTCCACCATGTAGTCAGGACTGTCCTTAAAGCATATCTTAAACGCTATACTCTGTTACCTGTGGCTTAGTTAGATGGAAGGTACCAGTCAAAATAAAAGTTCATGTTATTTTAAAATAGATCATGCTTTCTCCTATCTCTAGCTTTGGTATTCTAACACCCTGGTAATTGAAAGAGGCTTATGTTGGTAGTCAATAGCCAAACATGGATTCTCTTTCCTTTCAGTTTTGCTAAATTATTCTAATCTAACCCCAAGGAGCCCTGATGGCAGAGTGGGCTGCACATTGGGTTGCTAACCACAGGCCAGCTGCTTGAAACCACCAGGTGCTCCCTGGGAGAAAGATGAGGCTCTCAAAGCTTCTCCACATGTCCTGCCTCAGAAACCAACAGTGGCCGTTCTGGTCTGCCCTGTAAGGCTGCTATGAATTGGAATTGACTTGATGGCAATGAAAACATTTTTTTTCAAGTTTGACCGCATGGCTGCCTTGGGCCAATTAAGGAGAAGGGCAAGTAAAATGAAACGCAAAAGAAAGAAGTGCAGAAATATATTGCAGGAAAACAGTGGGTGACAATTTCTATTTTTACAACTCTGTCTTTCTTCAGCACTCTAATAAGAAGCTTCCCAAGGCGGAATCAGCAGGTTATAGTCTGCAGGCTATTATGGCCATCTGATTTTGTTTGTTTTAGCTTTTCTTTGATTGAAAATGGTTTTTACAAATGAATATTTGCAATCAATATAATGATAGAGAACACTAATTTTTAACCCCAAGAAAGTATACTGTTACCCTTCAAAAGAATCCCATTTTTTCCTCAATACTATATTATACAAATTGTACCTAATCATTATTTCTATTATTTTATAATTACATCAATATACATTTATGGACATATGTTTTCTCTTGTTCGTATGTACCAACCTAAAGAGTAAGGATGTCAAAAAGCATTGTTACAAAATCACAGAGACCTTTATTACACAATGACTGTGAAGTTATTGTTTCTCCAACATCCTTCATTTACATCTCTGCACTTCCGAAGGTGTTGTTTCCGCCACGCTAACTCTTCCCAGAAGATTTCTGCCATCTTTGCTTTGCACCATATCACAATAGCCCTTGGCCTCCTCGGGGGACTCAAATCGTGTTCCTCTTCAAATCATGCTCTTTGGGTTTAGGGATCCAAAAAAAAAATCTGGAGGGCAAGGTCAGGGCTGTTTGGTGGTTGAGCTAGGAGTTTGCACTAAAATTCTTATTGGACAGCCCTTGCTACCCTTAAAGAAGGAACAGGTGCCTGCAGGGAAGAAAAAAAATGGCACAATTTTCTTGGCTTCTACCCCCCCTCCCCTTTCAACCAATGCAGTTTTCGGTTTTCTTTAATTTCTTCATAATAAACCCCTGTGGTTGTCTGGTATCCCTTGAGAAAAATCTATCAAGGTTACATTTTTGGGATCTCCCCTCCACCACCCCCAAAAATTGCCATAGCCTTCTGAGCTAACTTCTTGCTTTGAATTCAACTGGGCCAGAAGATCTGCTCAGAAACCATTACTTTGATTGGATCTCTGGTTGAAGGCAGCCTCATGAGACTGAAACAGGGGAATTCTGAGAACATTTGTCTGTCACTCCACCCTGATGGCAGACACACGTAAACGGTGTTTTGTTGAAAGCAAACCTGAGCCTGCAGGAACTCGAACCTCAGAAGCCAGCCTTTTGGACTTCCCCTGGCACTCGCCTACATTTCCCCTTTGCTTTTTGACTATTTGTTGAAAAGCTTTAGTCGAGAGCCAAACAGGATTGCATAGGCTGAGTCTGAGGCGCTGGGCTGAAATGGCTAATCCATGCCCAATCTAAGTCTTAGAAATAAACTCAGAGAGCTAGCGAGGTGTGATTCAAATGGCTTAAATAGGAAGTGTTTAAAGAACATTGGAACTAATTTACAATCGGAATTAAACCCTTGTACTGATGTTTCTTGCCATCGTAACATGGAAAGTCAGCCAATCTCTTGGTGGCTATGATTTATTCTTATCACTGTTAATATATATGTTTTTTACTTTGCTTAGCGGTCACAGCTACTAGATGTACTTTCATCTTTTTCTTATTGCTCACATTTCCTCTCAGTCCTTTGAACAGGGAGCTGTAGGTCTCTTTCCCTTCTCATATTGCTCATTTGAACCGCATCAAGTGCACGCTGGGCTTTACGTGATGAGAGCCAAATTCTGCCTACCCCTTTACGGTATCGCTGTGATTTCAAAGGTGCCCTGGCAGTGCAGGGGTTATGCACTTGGCTGCTAACCAAAAAGGTTACTGGGGATTTGAACATGATTTGAACCTCCCTGCTGCTGTGTGGGCCAAAAAGACGTGCTGGTCTGCTTCCGTGAAGCGTTCCAGCCATGGGCACACTGCAGGACTCCCACTCCGTGCTGTAGGCTTGCTGCTATGAGTCAGAATCCACTCCTTGGCATGGTGTGGGTAGTGCTGTTTTCTAGTTATTTCACCGGAGGCAAAGTGACACACTGGTTAAGGACTGGCTGCTAAGCGAAATGCCAGCAGTTGGAACCTCCCACCGGCTCTCCAGAGAACAAGACGGGTGTGCTGCTCCAGGACGCCTGGCAGCCTGGAAAAGCCCAGGGGCTGCTTGCTCTCTTGTCGCATAGGGTTGCTATGAAGCAGAACGAACTGGACAGTACACAACAACAACATTGCTATGACATAGTTGATATGATATCATTGGGTTGTCTTGATCGGATGCATGAGTCATGACCAAATTACCTTCACTCTTAGGTGTTCAAGTTTTTTAATTTAATGAATCTTTGTACACATTGTGAAGTCTTTCTGCTGGAATCTGTAGAAATCACTTTATGGCTTGTATCTCATTTTGCTCTTTCATTATGGTAGTTTTATAATATTCACTGTGATAACCTTTTGACCATGCCAGATTTGCCCAGTGCAGCCAAGCAGGCTCTGAACTCTACCTAGGAGGCACAGGGATTTCTGCTACAGGAGAAAGTCTACTGAGAAAGTCCTTAAACCTGCCCTGGCATTTCCCAGGAGTTCCTGAAGGCTTTGTGCTCTCCACCTACAAAGGCTGCAGTTTGGATCAGAAAGGAACAATTGATTTAACTCCTCCATTTGCATTTTATGGCCATGTCTTTAAAGCTTATTGCCTTAATAATACCTCTCATATGCCTAACCCTCCCCCACCCCGCCCACCCTATGCTAGCTCTTGATGGTTGCATTTTGTAATCAAATTTTCTCTTTTAGATGCCTGTCATTTTTCATTGGCTTCTGAAGCACCCTATATAAGGAAAGAGCATGCATGCATGCATGTAAAAAGCTTAGCATAGCGCCTGGCACATAAGTGCTGAATAAATGGTGGTTGTTACTCGGATTTGATTTGATTTTGCTTCCAGTCCTTTTGTGGTTTGACAGAGTCTCTGAAACTGAAATAGAAAGGACTGGTTCTAAACCTCATGCTCTATGACTGGTCAGTGTTGCATTTCTCAAAACACCTCATTGGACAACCCATTAATAGCACTCTGCATGTGAAAGAGAGCCTTGTTCTGATCACTGTTCTATAAGCCCTTTGTAGAGATCATCTTGCTGGGTTCTAAATTTTTAAAACAATTTTCTTAAAGAAAGGATAATTCTCAGTGATTGCAAATCTTGTCAAAGTGCCTTTCTAGAGCTAAGGGATTCGCATGAAGTGGTGCTGTGTATTGCTGCTGCATGTACATATGAAGTTTAGGGGACTCCTGGAGTGGTTCTGAAGGCTGTGTAGACAGGGCTGCAAGAAGGCTCAGGCTGTTTCATCCTGAAGGAAACTTTTCCCAAATACGTGTCTACTGATGTGAATGCCCCGGTGGAACTCTGGGAACCAGGAGTCCGGGGAACTTCCATTCAATATCCTGGACTATAACCACAACTTTAAAAAAGGTATCCGGATTAAGAAAGCTCCTTTATGAATTAAGTGACATTATCAAATAGTATGCTCGTTTTAAATTATAGCTTTTTCTTTTTGCTTTCTAGTGGCATGTTTTTCCCCTGATGTAACCGAAATGCCTCAGCAACTCACATCTAGAGAACACTTGCTAAATTGATTTATTTTGGTGACTAGTTGCCTTACAAATGAGATGTGTCCAGAACATGCCCAATGAGCGGCTGCAGTAGCCCTCTGCAAGGACATTTTCCATAGGATCAATCTTGTCTAAGTCCCAGAGAAGGTATGTCCTCACCAATCAAAATTATTTAGGCCATGATTTAAAAAAAAAAATCAAATAACCATGGTCTCCCTCAGAGAAGCTCTTTTTGAACCTCGCTAGGAGATAACATTTTCCCTAGCTCTGGAATGTTCTTATTTGGTGTAAATATGATCTCTGGCCCCTTTGTAGCCATTAATTATTAACTACTGCAGGGACAGTTAACACCTGAGTGACTTTGCACCAACCCCTTTGATGGCAAATGAGCCAAAGTCCCCTCGCCGTCATCCATGTATCCGATGGTGCTACCCTGTGAAGCATTTAGTTCACAGGCGTGGCTGCTGCTGCTGCTGCTGCTGGATGCCATCGCGTGGGGCCCGACTCTCAGTGGCCGTGTGTACCACCAGGAGGAGATGCCGCAGGGCCCTGTGCCATTCTCACAATGGTCGTTGTGTTTGAGCCCCCTGTTGCAGCCGCTCTGCTAACCCAGCTCACTGAGGGTCTGCCTCTTTTTTAGTTGTTGCTTGACTTCGCCAAGCACGATGCCCTTCATCCCATTCCTGCCTTGAACATGCTCCTAGCGCCTGAAACAAAGTCTAAGTCTGGCTGTACTTCTGAGACGGATTCGTTCTTCTTATAGTCCCTGCTCTCAGTCCATGGTGTGCAATCTTCTCCTCCAACACCATAATGCAAAGGCATCCATTCTTCTTTGGTCCTCCGTATTCATTGTCCCTGCCCATGAGGGGATTGAAAATGCCATGACCTGTCCAGGTGCACTTTCACCCTCAAAGTGACACATTTCCTCTTTGAATACCGTTGAAGAGGTCTTCACAGCTGATTTGCCAATTCAATATGCCATTTGGTTTCTTGACTGCTGCACCCATAGCCGTTGGCTGTGGACCTGTGTAGAATGCGATCTTTGCCAATTTTAAACGTCTCTCTATTTATCACTATGTTGCTTCTTCGTCCGGGGGTAGAGATTTTTGTTTTCTTTATGTTGAGGTGCAAGAAATGAAACCATCTTTACTCTGACATCGAAAACAGTCTCAAGATTGGTGACTGGTAAAGTGTCACATTCCTCTGAAAGCTGCAGTGCCTTGAGGCAATCTTATTGAACAAATATTTATTTTAAAATTGCTATGTATCAAGCACTATGGGGGGTAGTAGAACCCGGCAGTAAACAAGTCAAGGGGGGCGGGGAATCCCTGTTCTCATGGAGTTTACAGTGTAACTGGGGAGAGAGTCAGTCTGGTGATAAGTGTGACCATTGGGGAGGAGGTGTAGGGATCATATGACCACATGAAAGGCCACCCAGTCCTATGTATGTTGTGTTTGTGAGTATGTGCTGGTGTTTCTTACTGTGCAGGGTCTTAGGGAAAGCTCCTCAGCGGTAATAACACTGTGAGGGCAGCTGGGACAGAAAGAAGGATGTGTGCCCCAGAAGGAGAGAGGGTCATCGAGTCCAGGAACTGAAATTCATTTCTAGGACTGGAGCATACAATCTCAGGGTAGAGGGGAGGAGGGGTGTGAAGAGATGAGTCCGAAGAGGAAAACTGGTCAGATTATAAAGAGGTCTTCGAGTTTGGACTTCAGCCTAACGGCCATGGAAAACCATTCAAGAGTTTAAACTGAGAGTGATGAGGAAGCATGGAGAATTTGCAAAGACAACTTTGGGGTGAGGCTGGACAAGGAAACTAGTGAGTAGATTCTGGTAGATGAGAGCATTCAGCTAGAGGCAGGGAGGATCAAGTGGGTAGGTCTGAGAGAGATTTAGGGCTAGAATCAATAGGCATTGATGGATTGTCGGTGGGGTCAGGAAGAGGTTGGCTGAGGCATCGAGGCTGATGTTCATTTCTCTTGCTTAGGCCTGTGAGTGCATGATGGTACTCAGGAACACAGGAAGATCGTGGATGGGACATGTTAGGTGAGGTGCCTGTGGATATCAATGTAGAAAGACCCACTCATTGGCATCTACCAGATTATAATTTGAGATAGACATTTGAGCTTAATGATAGCGATTTTGATGTTGCTTAGATGGGAATTTAAGTTATAAAAATGGATAAATATTCTCAAAGAGAAGATGTGGAGAAAGAAGAGAAGAGGGTCTCAAAGCAGAAGAGAAATGTCATTTAGGGCCTTAACAGAAGCAGAGGAGACTGGGGATTCGTCAGCGAGAAAGGAGGCATTGCTGGGCAAGGCGGCTTCCAGGATGCAGGAGCTGGTGACCTGCTCAGATCATCTGGATATATCACACACTGGGAAGGGGAAGAGTCCGTGGGATGAGAGACAGGGGAAACACTGTGACTGTGGGTTGTGTGTATTTGTGAGCTTGCGGTGTTGTGAGGAAAGTGGTGAGGATGACTACAGAAACCACGTCGGAGGGATTTGCGGAGGTGGGAGGAGGTGAGAAAAGTGATGTATGATTGGTACCTCCTTCAAGAAGTTTGTGAAAAGGACAGACAGGGTAGTAGAAGGAGCCAGTGAAGGGAAGCTTTTGGTTGTTTTGCTTACCAGATGGGAAGGACTTCGTATGTTCAGATGCTGAAATGGATAAATGAGGAGAGCGAAGGTGGAGCCTTCATCAGCATAGGGGCCCAAAATAGAACAGGTGAGCTTCTCAAGAGTAAATGTAGAGGTTACCCTAACATGGGGAGAAGGACAAGGATAACGAATGCACCTGGGGATGGTGGGAGAGGGGGTCTCAGGTTTCTCACAGGAAGCTGAGCCGGTTCTTCCATGATGGTTAAGGGTGTGCACTCTGTGAATGAGGAGGTCGAGAGAGGCGGTCTGCTGAGAGTGGCAGGGAAGAAGAAGGACAGAGATACTTTGAAAGCACCGAGGTACCAGATGGGAGAAAAGGCATCCTGGGTAGGCATAGAAGGACTGCCATCCAGCGTGGCATCCATCTGCCGAGCTAGGCTCTCCCCACAATGCTCTGCAACTTCAGCCCTGGTGCAGCGATTGCAGACATTTCAGTAAACTTGAGGTTATGGTTTACCAGTGTGCTGAAATGGAAGACCATAAGATGAGGGCTGAGGATGTTGGCAGGAGACTAGTTGAAATAGGACGGCATCTAAACGTAGGAGGAGATGGAGAGGACAAAGAGGGAAGGCAAAACTGGAGACTTGTCACACGAGGGAAACTAGACGGCTGAAGTTAAAAAGGAGGAGGGGGGGAAAGGATATGTTTTGACTCTGTGCCTTAGAAATGATAGTGAAGTACCGAAGTGCTGGCCATGTTGGTATGTAGCCACTGAATTACCTGGAGTGATGATTCCAAGTGTGGCTGGGGCCACGGGGCCAGGGCTTTGGTAGCAAAAGGAAAGTGACTGCGATGTTGACCAATGCTAGGGACCAAGAGAGGGAGCAAAATGCCCGGAGCTTCAAAGGAGTGGGGAGATACACTGGGACCCTCATCCCACCTCCCCATTCAACTTGAAAGGGTGTGGAGAAAGTGCTGTTCCCCTGGTGGGCCAGGAGGTAAGTGGACTTCATCAGTGAGGAGGTTGGTGACAATTGGGAATCATGGAGAGGGATCAGCACAGCCATTTGGGGAAGGAACTAATGAAAAAATTGAGACACAGAGTGGGGAACTAGTGTGCGGAACTCCACAGCTAGCAAGTGGCTCAGCCAAGTTTCCAACCGGGGAGATTGGCTGCCTAAGACAAGTGTGAATGCGATTTACATAACAAAAAAGGAAACTTGGCTGAATACAAAACCAAACGCATTCGGGCAACCTTTCTTTTGAACAGCCAAGCACTGAACAAATGATCCGGAGCCATCCCCCATACTTTTGGCTTCCTGCTGAATTAACTTAATAGCCTTAATGGTAGTTTTGATGGTTGCCGTTTTGTTTTGGAAGTCATTTACATTTTCCACAGTAGCATGTTATGAATTGTGAACTATCTGTTGGCTCCTACGAATACACCTCATTTTGTTAATCCAGATGGCACCGGAGACTGCCAAAAGCTGTGAACAATATGAAGATAGGAATATCTCATTTCTTAAGAGAAAAGTCTCTCTCTCTCTCCAGAATTCAAGAAATTCGAATTTTAGGAGCCTAAACATGCATTCCATCAGCAGTTTGTTGGCTGTGAGATAGACATGACCCCTTTCAGAATCATCCTCCCAAACACACCTGATAGCCACAAATGTGGACGAGAGGGTCCCGTGTTATCCACGTGTAGATGATCCCACCAAGTTCAACAGAGCACAGGCTTTTGGTCGCCTTGAAGAGAGGAAGGAATTAATCGCCCCCTTTCAAGCGGAAATGAAAGATGAGTTTAGCATGTTCTCAGAAAGATGGAAGAAAAGCTGACAGTTCTCTTCTGGTGCCTCAGGCAACTATCTTTCAGGGCACTTCTACCATCTGATTTATTTGCAGCAACTTAAAGGCATTAGTCACAAGATTTCAGCAACATGGAAACAGTCCAGAAAAATGTATCCTGCTCAGATCTCGGAGAAAGAGATGAGAGCCCCCTGCCCTTGCTCCTCCGTTCCTTTGTAACAAAAAGGAGGAGACGGAAAAGAAAAATGGCCAACTGTGTACACCCCACATTATCATGAAACCCAGTTGACGGTAGAAGCCAAGTCAAGGTGAGGTGGCTCGAACTTTCCTGGAGGTGCTGTCATGGAAACGGAGTTTTGGAGGCAAATCCAGGATGTTCCCAGATGGAATACTTAGGGCAAGGCTGAGAGGATGATGCAGCCAGGAAGCTGCAAGGACTGAGGTCCGGCTGGAGCTGAGCCCGTGGACGGAGTAAGGCTATAAAGGCCATCACGAGTCACACTGGGTTGCCAAGAGACTGGATTTTGTCCTACAGGCAAGTGGAAACTAAGGAGTGGTGGGAAGCAGAGTAGGTGCTGTTTTAATTTGCATTTATGGAAGAATAGTGTGTTAAAAGGCTGGTGGGATGATTATTTTGAGGCATTAGCTCATGTGTTATTTATCATCTTACAGTAAGTTGAGTAAGTGTGGCTCAGCCTATGCGATCACGAGGTGTCGAAGGGATCAGGTATAAGGCATCATCAGAACAAAAAATCTTACCATAGTGAATGATGGGGGGAGTGCGGAGTGGAGACCCAAAGCCCATTTGTAGGCCACTGGAGATCCCCTTGCAAAGAGGTCTCAGGGAGGAGACGAGCCAGTCAGGGAGTGATGTAGCAACGATGAAAAATACAATTTTCCTCTGGTTCCTAAATGCTTCCTCCCCACCCCCACTATCATGATCCGAATTCTACCTTGCAAGTCTGGCTAGACTAGAGGATGTACACTGGTACAGATAGGAACTGGAAACACAGGGAATCCAGGGTGGATAATCCCTTCAGGACCAGTGGTGTGAGTGGTGATACTGGGAGGGTAGAGGGAGAGTGGGTTGGAAAGAGGGAACCGATTACAAGGAACTATATTTGACCTCCTCCCTGGGGGACGGACAACAGAAAAGTGGGTGAAGGGAGATGTTGGACAGGGCAAGATATGACAAAATAATAACATAAATTATCAAGGGCTCATGAGGGAGGGCGGGAGAGGGGAGGGAGGGGAAAAATGAGGACCTAAGCCAGGGGCTTAAGTGGAAAGGAAATGTTTTGAGAATGATGAGGGCAATGAATGTACAAATGTGCTTTACACACTTGATGTATGGATTGTGATAAGAGTTGTATGAGCCCCTAATAAAACGATTAAAAAAAAATAAGTGTGGCTCAAAATCCATGCTCACCTGGACCCTTATACTGTGACCTTATTTGGACATAAGATCATTACTAGTTTATTTCTAACATGAGGGATTAGAATGGGCTTTTCCAACCAGGAAAGGCTACAGAGGAATTCACGGCAGTAGGACACTGGGGGCCGGACAGAGATTGGAGCGATGTAGCTGTGAGCCTGTAAGCAGCAGAAGGAAACAGTGCCTGGCGGCGTTGGCCTCACTAATACGAGTATTCCTGAGTCCCTTGCTGTGGGCACTGTGTATTTTAAATGCCTTCTAAACAAGGGGAGAAAAATGAGGCATTCTACTCCCATAAGCACTGCAATCTCTGAAACACTGACCTGGACGGTCGCTATGCGTCGGAATGGCTTCAGTGGCCGTGAGTTTGGTTTTCTCACCTTGGGGCTCACCTTCCAGCACGATATGGAGCACTATTCTGATGTGATGCACGGGATTTTCCTTGGCCAATTTGCAGAAGTAGATCACCTGACCTTTTTTCCTGGCCTGTCTTAGTCTGAAAGGTCTCATAAAACCTGTCCCCCATGGGTGGTATTGCCCACTTGGTGGTATCTGAAAGTACTAGTGTCGTAGCTTCTAACATGATAGCAACCTGCAAGGCACCACAATGAAACCAACTAATAGATGGCTGATGGAGCGGCCACCTACTGGGTGCTGAACAGCCAGTATTCTGAGGGCTTTCAATGTGGCCTCTCATTTGCTCCTCAGGACAATTTCTGGTTCTGTTTTTTTCTTCTGAGTTGCATGCAGGAGAGTGGGGGCTTCGCGAGCTATGGGTGACCATGACCAACAGCCAGTAAGTGGCGGAGCCAGTTTTCATGGCTCTCCAGGCCTAGACCCTTACTTATTAGGGCTTGTGGAATTGTCTCATCCTCTCAACCACCTCGCCACTCGTGGCAGCCCGGAGCCACATGTTCTCGTGTGTAAGAGTGCGCAAATCTCCAACGGCACCACCTGGTCAACCTCAGCGCTCTTCTAGTATCTGTTAAATGCATAAACGCTGAAGTCCACCTGAGGGTCCCTGGGGGGCTTCAAGAAGATGAAACTCCCACATTTACCAAAGAAATAGGTGCTCCTACTTCAAAAAAGACAGCTGGTTAACTCCGTCGATTTGAGCAGGTGACTAATGAGGCCAAGGTCATAGGTTTCATTCCCTCATGGGCCCAGTTCACTTTGCCCTATTTCATGCGCTCCATCTTCACCAGACTCTCTGGCAAATGCAAATCCATACTTGTGTTGGGGGTGGGGGTGGGGGCGCGGGGAGGGTAGAGAAAGACCGGATCCATGCAAATCCATCACCTCTGTTGGCAAACCCCCTTGAATCCTGGTATCTGCTTCGGCAGGTCGCTGTACCCTATGTGTTTGCCCGTGAAGAATTGTGGATCATGGTGATTTTCCTGCCTGGGCACGTTTTTTTTAAGGTCTGAATCAAAGCCAACACCAGAGGTTTTCCACCACGTATACAAAACATTATTGAAATTACTTGGAAAATAACTGGTAGCAGGAGAAACCATCCCTGGTTCACTTGTGACACAGGAGCACCTTGATTCAATTAACTTGTTTTGCTGAGGATGGCTCTCTTTATTGTGCTGTAAGAGAGGTGCTTCCGAGGGGAAAAGAGAAAGGCAGGGGGATGCCGGCAGGGCCTGGTGCAAAGCGTGGAAAGGACAGGAGGGTGTAGCAGGGCAAGTATTAGTGGCCTTGAATCGTGAAGAGAGAACTTAAGAGCTGTGTGATTTGTAACAACTTCCTCTCTGAGTCTTAGTTTTTTAACGGTCAGATGTGGTCAAGCCTATATACTCCATAGGTTCTTCTGGGAGATGGCCTATGTTAAGCCAGCCCTTCCCTAAAGAAGTCTTTTAAAAAAAATGGTTACTTTCCCTTTTCGTTTCTCAAAAGAGCCTAAAGGGATTTTGGGGTGGTTTTTTTTTCAGCATTGAAGGGGTGTGAATAATTAGGGCAATTGTGAATAAAACATTAAAAGAAGAAGGAAAACAACTATAGCAGCATCAAATAATCTTAACACCTTCTCCGGGGTTGATTAATTTTTTCCAAGCAATCTTCAGTCGCTTTTTGAGGAACAATCTCCCTCACTGCCATCAGTTGATTCTGACTCACAGTGACCCTGGGGTGTCTGAGATGGTAACTCTTTATGGGAGTAACAAGCCCCATCTTCTGGTAGTCTCAAACTGCCAAAGTTGCGGATCTCAGTCCAGTGTATAACCACTATGCCACTTGGGCTCCATTATACCCACATCTGACTCAGTGAGCCCTCCTATAGTGCAGACCCTTACAGTTTATCCCTGCTCTTTAAAGAACAGACAGTCAAGTTTGGAATTGTGTGTTTGCAAAAGTCACCCACCCCCTTTATAGCACTCAAATTCGTTCTCGTCAACAAATAGGTAAATTGTCATCTTTGTAAAATTGTGTGACAAATTCCAAAGAAGCACATATTCCCTAACGTAAAGTGCGGTGATCACAGAATAAGCCGTTCGGAAAAGGAAGAATCGACCTTTCTGTGGACCCGTCGCCATAGATTTCCACAAGCCTCTATTCCTGAGCACAGAGCCGTCATTGTACCGGAGAGCCCCTGGGCTCAATGTGTTTTCTATTAATCTCTGCTCCTTATATGATCATTTTCTCCTGACTGATGCTGCTCATGTCTAAGGACATTTAATAGACAAAAGAATAAAAATGACGTCTAGTGCAGGGGGAGAGATGGGGTTAAATATATAAAATAGTTGGAAGCATCAGGGGGAAAAAATCAAAGTGGAAGCATTAAGATGAAGAATTTATGTAGTCGAATTTGTCATGGGTTGTATTGACCAATAAAGAAAATGAGGAGTTTGTGGATTAATATTTTAAACTCATGCCCTGAATTAGAATCCAGCAAATCAATGCCAGGAACCAGCAAAAGTACTTAGCAATTAGCAGAAGGAGAAAAAAATACGTAGCTAGTTAATCAGCTTTAAAACCTACCATGATTCCATTTTGCATGCTGATGAAACCGGTTCAAACTAGTTGTCATTTACTTGTAAAGTGCTGGGACAAGGAGTTTGCTGTAAATAGCAGTTCTAATTGCACAGACCTGAGCCAAAGACACATACTGCATGCTGTGTATACATGTCATTTGCCGTGTAGCTCTGCCAGCAAACCTGCACCTGCTGTTCCTACCCTTTTCTTTCTTGGGCACAGCATACCCATTTACTGAGCTCTCCGATGTGTACATAGATGTTAGTGTGTGTGCATGAATGTTCACGTGTGTGTACGGGTGTTTGTGTGCGCACTATGGTTTATTGTCAAGTCCATTCTTATCCTATGTCCAGCGGAAGGAAACACTCCCTGGTCCTATGACCGCCTTCACAGCCGTTCGCACGTGAGCCCATTGTTGCAGCCTCTGTCAATTCATCTCATTGAGGTGCTTCATCTGTTTTGCTGAATCTACCAAGCACAACGTATTACTCCAGGGACGGTCCCTCCTGACACATGCCCAAAGTTCGTGAAAGCGTTCTGGCTGTGCTTCTTCCAAGGTAGGCTTGTTCATTCTTCTGGAAGCTTTGGTAAATCCAATAGCCTTCCCCAACACTGTCATTCAAATGCATAGATGCTTCTGTCTTGCGTATTCGTTGGCCAACTTTCACATGCATACGAAGGGATTGAATAGATGATGGCTCGGGTCAGGTGCATCTTATTCCTCAAAGCGACATCTTTGTTGTTTTTTTTTTAACACTTTAAAGAGATCTTTTGCAGTAGATTTGCACAATACAACATGGTGACTGATTTCTTGGCAGCTTCTTCCATGGACTTGACTGTGGATCCAAGTAAACTGAAACTTTGACAAAATTTTGAACAACTGCAATATTCTCTCCATTTATTATGATGTTGCTTATTGGTCCAGGTCTGAGAATTGTTGACTTAATGTTGAGGCGTAATTCATAGTCTTTGATCTTCATCAGTAAGTGTTTCAAGTCCTCTTGCATGAAGTGAAGTTGGGCCATCTGCATAGTTTAGGTTGTTAATTAATGTGTCTTTCTCCAATCACGACACTACATTCTTCTTCATATTGTCCCATTTGGGGGTTATTTGCCCCAGTTCTTTCAGCATGCGAAGTAGTGTTTTCTTCCCTTTTATTTTCCAAATTTCAGGTCTTTGCTTGACATATTATTAGAATATTTTGTCTTCTTGAGCCTAGCCTCCCTTTGAAATCTGTTCAGCTCTAATAGTTGATTGCTTCCTTCCACTTTACCTACTCTACATCCAAGAGCAAATTTCAGAGTCTTTTCTGACACCCGGTGTGGTGTGTGGTAGAGATTGTAGGTAAATAATTAGCACGAGCTTTGAAAATAATTCCTTTCCACTTGCAACTGGTACTTCAAATCCCATTTTCCCAAACATGGAAATCTACTGAGCTGGACTAAAGAGTCGCTTAGATCCTCTCATTGCTTTGTTGTGTTTTTGGTAGATGTCTCTCATTTCTCCTAAGAATAAAAAGATCAGCTCTTGCCTGCTGCACATTCCCCACTTCTGTCAAAGTGCTGCTTGTCGCTGAGTCACCTCGCTGTAACTGAGAGAGCCCATTATGAAGAACTCCATGGAATTGAGGATCATCGGGGGTTGGTTTGTCAGGACTCAGACTGGGGCAAGCCTGAGCCCGATGCTGAAACTGCAAAGGGCATAATCATTTCAATCTACATATATACTTCCAGGAAACTCTTGGAATGTGAATTTGGTAGGTGATGAAAAGAACAGTAAAGAAATAGTTTACACATGCCAGATAACATTTGGCGAGAGATGATGTAGCATTCTTTTTTTTTTGCTCCCCGCATACTGAAAGTATTTTCACAACATGAACTAATTGTAGCCCTTCAAGGATAAACAGCTACATGAATGAATGTGCACCAAGCTTTGTTTTGACTATTTGACAGGGAAGGTGCCCCACTCACATTTGCTGGTCAGGGGAAAGATTAGACCTAAAAAAGCCAGTACGCTAATTACTATTTGTTTGAAAAGTGCTGCCTTGTATTTCGATATGCAGTATTTGTCACCTAGACAACCAGTGTCTCTGGAAGGACGAGCCAACAACAGAAAGTCAGGAGAAAGCTTAGAAGTCAATATTGAGACGACAGCATTCAAATCAAATGAAAGAAACACTAGTGAGGTTGCCAACCATTTGGCTTGTTTGTTGTGTAGGTCTCAGCCACCAGCGAACACGACAACAGAGATGTCTTGCTGACAAACACTGCTGTTGCCAGTTGCCATCAAGTTGGCTCCAAGTCATAGCAACCGATATACAACAGAGTTCAATACTGCCAGTCCTGCCTACACCCCCCCACCCCCAATGGGTATGTTTGAATTCATTGTTGCAGCCAATATGTGGATTCATTGCATTGAGGATATTCCTTTTCGGATGATCCTTTTAATAAGCATGATGCCCGTTTCCAGAAAGCGCTCTCTTCTGATAGTATGTACAAAGTGGGATGACACCTTGCCATCCTTACTTCGACGGGGCATTCTGGCTGTACTGCCTTCCAGACAAATGTGCTCTTCTCCTAGCAGTCCATGGGACTTCCAACATTCTTCACCAATACTATAATCCAAAGGCATCAATTCTACTGTGGCCTTCCTTATTCACGTTCAATTTTTCATCTGCCTATGAGGTGACTGAAAATAACTTGGCTTGGGTTAGGTGCACCTTAGTCCTCAAAATGACTCCTTTGTGCTTTGACACTTTGAATAAATCTTGTGCAGCAGATTAGCCCAATGCAACATGTTTGATTTTTTTATTACTGCCTTATGGATTGGTTATGGATTCCAGTAAAATGAAATCCTTGACAACTTAAATCTTTCCTAAGTTTATCACAATCTTGTCTACTGGTCCACTTACAAAGATTTTTGTTTTCTTTACATTGAGTTGTAATTCATACTGAAGCCTGCAGCCATTGATCTTCATCAATAAGTGCTCTTCCCTTTCAGCAAGCAAAAATGTGTCCTCTCCATATTAAGGTCATTAGTGAACCTTCCTCCAAACCCGATGCTGAGTTCGCCTTCATATAGTCCAATTGATCAGACTATTTGCTCAGCACACAGATTGAATAAATATGGTGAAAGAGCACAACCTGGACACAAGGCTTTCAGGTGGTAGTCCTTCGTGCTCTTTGAACACCGGCCTCCCTCGTTGTCTGTGTACAGGTTGCAGACCAGCACAATTCAGTGTTCTGAGAAGCCCATTGTTCAATGGGTTACCCATGGTGTCTCATCACCCACCGACTTGAGTGCCTTTGCATCATCGATGAAACACAAGTGAATACCTTTCTGGTGTTCTCCACTCTCAGCCAGCCTCCACCTGACATCAGCAAGGAGAGCCCTCTTTCCATGTCCTCTTCTGATTCCAGCTTCGATTTCTGGCAACTTCCAGACGATGTTTTGCTTCAACTATTTAAAAATTATCTTTAGCTAAATTTTACTTGCATGTGACATTAATGGTATTGTTCGATGATTTCTGCAATCTGTTGGGGTATTTTTCTTTGGAGCTGGTACAAATATGGAACATTTCCACTCAGTTGGCCAAGTAGCTGCCTTCTAAATGTCTGGGCGTAGACTCGTGAATGCTTCCAGCACTGCATTAGTTTATGAAACATTTCAGTTGATACTCTGGCAATTCCCGGAACCCCGCCTTTCACTAATGCTTATAATGCAGCTTAGACTTCTTCCTTTACAACCTATATTTCTTGAGCACATGCTACCATTTGAAATGTTTCAAAGTTGACCATCTCTTTTCGATACAGTGACTGTGTAGTCATTCATTCCATCTTCTTTTGATGCTTCTTGCGTAGTTCAATATTTTGCCCATAGAAATCTATATTAAGCCGAGGCTTGAATTTTTATCTTTATTTCTTTCAGTTTAAAATGTGCTGAGTCTGTTCTTCCCCTTTTCCATTTTCTAATTCCAGGTCTTTGCACGTTTCATTATAATATTTTATCTTTTCAAGAACCCCTTAACATTTTCTGTTCAACTCTTTTAGTTCATTATTTCTTCCATTTGCTTTAGCTACTCTACAGTCAAGAGCAAGTTTCAACATTTCTTTTTCTTTTTCTTTTAATTCATCATTTTATTGGGAGCTCTTGCAGATGTCATAACATTCCATATTTCAAAAAGTTCACGCATAACTGTACAATTGCAACCACAATCAGTTTCAAAACCTTTTCTTTCTTCTTGAAATCTTTGATATCAGTTCCCCTTTTCCCCCTCCCTCCCCTCCCGGAACCCTTGTTGTTATTATTATATATTTTGTATTATTCTATTATTATCTATCTATCTATATTTTTTTCACCTACAATTCTGTTATTTGCATCCTTTGTGTGGAGTTATACACTATCAGCTCCCCCTTCCCACCGCCACCCCCACTCCCACCCCTGACATTTTTCCTTATCCTCAGGGAATTCTTGCTCCCATTGCTGTTTCTGTTGGGTCATCCATTCTGGCATTCCTCCATCAAATGATCTTACTTATATGCTTGAGCCTATGAAGGTCTAACAGGATTAAGGAGGTGAAACATAAGTCTTAATACTAAGGGCAGGAAATATTAAAGAACCAAATGATAGTTATGAGTTTCATCAGTGCTATATCACAGCCTGAATTCCTCATCCCCGCCACGTGGGCCCTCTGTGTGGGCCTGTCTAATTGTCTTGCAGGTAGGCTTTGGGTCTCCACTTTGATCATGCTCCTTCATATGCATTTCATTGCTTGTTTTTGAAATTCTGATACCTAGTCCCATCTACACCTCATGATCACACAGGCTGGTGTTCTTCTTCCATGTTGGCTTTGTTGCTTTCCTACTCAATGGCTGCTTGTTTGACTACAAGCCTTTATGACCCCTGATGTTATATTTTTTAATAGCCAGGCACCAGCAGCTTTCTTCATGATATTTGCTTATACACCCATTTTGACTTCAGTGATTGTATTGGGAAGGTGAGCATCAAACAGTGCCACTTTATTAGAACAAACCGTTCCTCTACTTAGGTAAGATTTTAGTACAGGCCCAAAGTCCATCTTATTCCTTGTTTAATTCACATATTACATGTATAGACAAATACACCTATATTTATATAGTTATATATTTACATATTTATTTATCTGTATCTATCTATATATACATTTTTTATTTCTTCTTCTCCTCTCTTTTTCTTTCCTCTTGCCCAACTATTATCCTCACCCCTTGTTCACCTCTTAGTAATTCCTCTCAGACACTTTTTGATTGATCTAACCTGACCAGGAATGCTACACCCGCCTCCCTGTCAATTTTATAACCCTTATTATTCCCCTGTGCCTGTCATTATTGGGTCACCACTTCCCTCCCCCTGTCTCCTCCCTTTCCATCTCCCTTTCCCCCTTCCCTCCGCCCCCCCCGAACCATTGGTCCCATTGCTGTCTCCATGGGGTTGCTTGTCCTGCCTATTTTATATAGATAAACACACACACAGAGAGAGAGAGAATGAATATAGCTAGTTCCAAGTCTAACTGATATCCTGACCCAGAGTAGATGAATCTCTCTCTGTTAAATAGTGGGCAGGACCTGTTATAACCCCTCAGCCCAATCCTTTTATTTCAGGGATCCATATCCCAGGACCCCACTTACCTAACAGCACTTATACTCTTTTAGTCCTCAGACTTTAGGTCCCATAGGCACACACCCACACACCTTCCTACAATCAGGGATGGAGTAGTCTAGTGCTCCCTGTTACACCTTTATACTTTCAGTATGACCGCCCCCCTTGTGAGTAACCCCCAACCAGTTCAGGTGAGGTGCCAAGTGCTGCCCCCAGAGTCAGAATCTACAATTGAAGTATCCTAGGGACTGTGAGGCTTCACTCCCATTGCTGGTCTGTGGCATTCTCTTCATGGTTTGCCCCAGGTGTGTGCATCAGACTGTTGGCTCTCTTCAAAAGGTGTCTTCAGGGCCCTCCTCTAAGTGCTGTCATTTAGGGACAGGACATCACGTCTCAAGCTGAGGCCAGCCCTGCAGTCATCTCTGAGAATGAGCTGCTCTGTGCAGGAACACTGCCCTCCAGGATTGGCACTCACAAATGGGGTCTACTCTCAGTCTCTCTTTCCTGTGAAGATATAAACAATACCCGCCCCTTGGTTGGATTGGTGCCCTGATCCCCCATTGACATCTTTTTTCTTCCCCCACCCCTCTGTGTGCCTTAAAGGCATATGAGAGGGGTAGAGAAGATGTCTTTCAGCAAAGGTGCTATTTGCATCTTTATATATAGGTGTGTGTGTATATAGTCTGTTTGATGATATATATATCATCAGGATTGGTCTGGCTCATGCCAGAGTATCTGGTCCTCAGCCCAGGGATTGTGTGCTGTGTGCATTTCCCCTTAGCCCATTTTGCTGTTTGGACTTACTTCAGTGGACTCATGTTCTACTTGACCGTTTTTGCTTGACTAACGTCACTCGCCAAAATATTCTCCAACTCTTTCCACAAAATGAGTGTTTCATCATTTCATCACTGTTTTAGGGATGCATAGTATTCCATTGTGTGTATATACCAGAGGGTTTTTTAAACCATTCATCTATTGATGGAAATAGGCTCTGAGTTATTTAAAGTTTATTGTGCCAACCTGGCCGATAAACACGTGCGGTTAATTGAAGGGCAGAGAGATAAATGCCTTGGTGAGCCTCGCCTTTCTAGTTCTCGGGTCTCTTGCTTTGTGATGGTCAGACCAGGGTGCAGCAGCCTTAGCCAGTTCCCTGCTTCAGCTGGCAAGGCTGACTTCCTGCAAGACATCCCCCAGGAGAAGCCACATGGACCTACCCCAATGTAGCCTTGGGTTTTGGGCAGCCGTGTGGAGACCCCTGCCGGCACTGAGATGCTTATACAATCACCGACTCGGCATTCCTCCTACAGTTGGCGTTACTGCATGAGTTTTGTGAGATGGAGGAGGACTTTGTGGATTGGTGTCAGACATAGGGGTTAATGTTGGACTTGTAGGCTTGGACAGCACTGGGTTGGAATATTTTTTTGATATGCACTTACCCTTTATATAAAACTCTCTCTTATACATATGAGTTTCTGTGGATTTGTTTCTCTAGAGTACTCAGACTAGCACAGGCTATTTCCAGTTTTTTGCGATATTGAACATTGGAGAACAGATGGCCAGTCCTGGTCTATTTCTTAATTCTTCTGGGTATATGCTCAGTAGTGGAATTGCTAGGACGTAAGGTATCTCGATTTCCAACTGTTTTAGGTATTGCCAGATCACTTATCTACAAGACCACCGACAGTGAATGAGAGTTCCTATCTCACCACACCCACTCCCACATTTGTTGCTTTCTGTTTTTTTGAATTGGACAATCTTTGTGGGGTATAGGGTGGTATCTCATAGTTATTTTAATTTGTATTTCCCAAATGGCTAATGATCAGGGACATTTTCTCTGTTTATTGGCCATTCCGGTTTTCTCCTTTGTGAATCTGCTGTTCAAGTCTATTACCCACCTCCTCAGAGGATTCTTTGTTTTTTTCTTGTTGTAGGCTTGGAAGATTCTGTGGACTTTAGTAATAAGCCCTTTATCTGATATGTCATCACTAAATATATTTTTCTAGTCTGTGGGCTCTCTTATTACTCTCTTGCTAAAGTCTTTTGTTGTACACAAGGGTTTTATCGTTAGTATGTCCCACCTGTCTATTATATCTTCCTCTGAGAGTATACCCTTCCTTAATTCTGATAGCCCATGTATTCCCTGTGCTAGGGTTCTTAGCTTTGTCTCGATTGTTTCATTGACAGTCCTGATAGTTTGGGGTTTTACCTAGAGGCCTGTGATCTACTTAAAATTTGTTCTTGTGTATGGAGTGAGGTAAGGACCGTGCTTCATTCTTCTGCAGGTTGATATCCAATTTTTCCTGCACCATTTGTTATACAGGGAATTCACTTCCCATTTGATATTTTTGGGGCCCTTATCAAAGATCAGCTGCCTATATGTTGCTGAATTTATTTCTGTACTTTCTGTTCTTATCCATTGGTCTGAGTATCTCAGTCCTATGCTGTTTGGACAACTGTAGCTTGATAATAAGATTTAATGTCAGGTAATGTAAGCCCACCGACTTTATTCTCCTTCTTGAGGAGTCTCTGCCCATTCTGGGCACCTTCCCTTTCCATATGATGTTCGTAATCACTTCTTCAATTTCTGTGAAAAAATATGCTGGTATTTGTATCAGGATTGCATTGAACGTGTATAGTACCTTAGGCAGTATTGACACCTTCACAATATTGAGTCTTCCAATCCACAAGCATGGGATATTCCTCCACTTGTGAAGGTCTCTTTTGGTTTCTTACAACAATGTTCTGCAGTTTTCCTCATACAGGTCTTTTGGTTTTATTGTTAGGTATATCCCTAAATGTTTCACTTTATGCTCTGCTATTATGAAGGGTATTGCCTTCTTGATCTCTTTTACTGTAATTTCATCTCTTGTATATAGCAATCCAATTGATTTCTGCTTGTTGATCTTATATCCTGCCACTCTGCCATTATCCTCTATAGCTTCTAGTACTCCCAGTATGGAGCTTTTGGGGTTGTCAGTATATAAAATCATGTCATCTGCAAATTAAAAAAAGTGGGGACAAGGGGGTCATCCTTGTCTGATCCTCTTTTTTCAATGGGAATGTTTTCTTTCATTTTTTTCTTCATTGATTGTAATGCTGGCTGTTAGATAATTACCTTCTCAATCTTACCTTTTGAGTGTCTTAATTAGGAATCGGTGTTGAATGTTGTCAAATGATTTTTCTGCATCTATTGATATTATCATGTGGTTCTTGTCATTTTTCCTTTCAATGTGATGGATGATTTTAATGAATTTTCAGATGTTAATCCATCCCTGCATCCCTGGTATGAATCCCACTTGGTCATGATTGGTTATTCCTTTTATATACGTTTGTATTTTATTGGCTAAGATCTTATTAAGAATTTTTGCATCTATCTTCACTAGAGATATTGGTCTGTAGTTCTCTATTCTTGTTGGATCCTTGCCTGGTTTTGGTGTCAGTGTTATACTAGTTTCATAGAATGTGTTTGGGAGTTTACCGTCCTTTTCTATGCTCTGGAAGAGCTTGTGTAGAATTTGTGTCAGCTCTTTCCTAAGTGGTTGGTAGAATGCTCCTGTGAAGCCACCTGGGATGGGACGTTTTTTTAGTTGGTAGTTCTTTGATAACCTTATCTATTTCTTCTTTTGCTATGGGGCTGTTCAAGTTCTTGACATCTAGATGAGATAATCTGGGAAGGTTTTGTTTTTCCAGGTACTTGTCCCTTTCTTCCAAGTTATTGTGTTCGTTGGAGTGCAGTCTTTCATAGTGCTGTGTAATTAGTCTTTTAATTTCTTTAGCATCCATTGTAATTTCCCCTGGATATTGATGACTGTTCCTTTCTACCTTTTGATAAGTTTGCCAGTGGTTTATTGATTCTGTTAATTATTTCAAAGAACCAGTTTTTAAAAATCATTTTATTAGGGACTCATACAACTCTTATCACAATCCATACATACATCAATTGTGTCAAGCTCATTTATACATTCATTGCCCTCATCATTCTCAAAACATTTGCTCTCCACTTAAGCCCCTGGCATCAGCTCCTCATTTTTTCCCTCCCTCCCTGCTCCCCTCTCCCTCATGAACCCTTGATAATTTATAAATTATTATTTTGTCATTTCTTGCCCTGTCTGGCGTCTCCTGTCACCCACTTTTCTCTTGTCCGTCCCCCAGGGAGGAGGTTATATGTAGATCCTTGTAATCCTTTCCCCCTTTCCAACCCACCCTCCCTCCACCCTCCTAGGATCATCTGTTCTGGATTCCCTCTGTCGAAGAAGAACCAGTTTTTTATTGTGTTGATATTCTCCAATATTTTTTGTTTTCTCACTCATTAATCTCCACCCTGAATTTTATAATTTCTTTTGTTTTCTTTCTCTATTAGAAGGATTATTCTGTTGACTCTGTTCCAATTGCTGAAGGTTTTGTAATAGGGTGTTGACCATAAGCCTCTCTTCCTTCTTTATATGTGTATTTATCACTATCAAGCTACCTTTGCTGTATCCCATAGTTTTGAGTATGTTGTATTCTCATTCTCAATAGTTTCTAGAAATGTCCTAATTTCATGTCTAATTTAGTCCAATATCCACTCATTTTGAAGAAGTATGTTATTCATCTTTCAAGCATTTTCCCTCACCCCCTTTTTTTTTTGTTGATTTTCAGCTTTACAGCATGGTGGTCAGAGAATGAAGTTTGAGTGACCTCTATATGTTTGAGTTTACTCAAACTTGACTTGTGTCACACAGCATGTGGTCTATTTTCAAATACATACCATGTGCACTTGAAAAGAATGTGGATATTTTTGCTGTTAGATGAAAAGTTCTGAATATCAGGTTGAATTGCCTAATTGTAGAGTTTAGTTCTTTAACCTCTTGAATTTCTTTCCTGCTGATCTTTCATGGAGAGTAATGTACTGAAATCTCCTACTATGATTGTTGATTTTGTGATTTATTTTTTTCATCTTTTGTAGGATTTGATTTATGAATTTCATGGGTCTCTCGTTAGGCATGTATATGTTTATTTGTTTCACTGGCTCTTGGTCTGCTGATTCCTTGAGCATTATGTATTGCTCATACTTATCTCTAGTTATGTCCTGCACCTTAGATCAATTTTGTCAGAGACTAGAATTGCAATTCCTGCTTTTTTTAGATTTACATTACCTTGGTATACCTTTTGCCAACCTTTGATCCTCAGCCTGTTTTTGTCTGTGAGCTTGAGATATGTCTGTTGCAAACAACAGATTGATGGGTTTCATTTCTTAATCCTGTCTACTAGTCTTTGTCTTTTAAAGGGTGAGTTCAGACAATGACATTCAGAGTAATTTCATCCATCCATGGATTCTTTGCTGCCTATGTTAGTCTGGGTAGACTAGAGAAACAAATCCATGGACACACATATGTGTATAAGAAAGAGATTCATATACAAGAGCCATCAAACATTGAGAAAACATCCTAGCCCAGTCCAGATCAAGTCTGGAAGTCTTGACATATTAGCCCATATGTCTGATACCCATCTATAAAGTCCTCTTCAGACTTATGAAACACATGCAATGACACCGAATGTAGAAGATCACAGGCCAGTGGGTAGAAAGTCTTTGGATCCAGTGTCATTGGAAACATCTCAGTGCTGGCAGGGGCCTCTGCATCAGGGTGGGTCCATGTTGTCTTGTTGTCAGCTGCTGTGTCTCCCAGGGTGTGAGCAGAGAGTCTCCCACCTCCAAGGAGGAAATACCAGATTTCCCAGAATTTTCAGGAGAAAGCCATGCCCACACAGAAGCCTCATTGGCTATGATCCGATTGACAGACTAGCCTCCACCCCTTCACTCATAATCCTCTCAAATTGACAATTATATAACTACCACACTGCCATCTTGTACTGTTTGTGGTAGCTGTTTTCTACCTCCCTCTTTAGCTGTGTGTTGTGTATGAGTGGGGAATTCATTCTTGCTTTCTTTTCAACGTTGGATTAAAGACATCTTGGGTACTGTTTTCAGTGTGCTGGTTTCTGGCTAGCCTTACACTTTGTGATGGTGTCATGTTTGTGTTCTGTGGATATTGGTCTTCTGTCCAAAAAAAGTTGGAAAGTAATTTTTGTAGTGCTGTTTTTTAAAAAACATATTCTCTAAATTTTTCCTGATCTGGGAAAACTCTTACTTCCCCACTAATTATGATGGAGTTTGATGGGGTAAAGGATTCTTGGGTTAGCATTAGTCTACTTCAGCTTTTGGGAATTGCTACTCCATCTCTCCTCTTCTTCATGGTTTCTGTTGATGAGTCTGAGCATCAGATAATTGTATCTGATTACATGTATAGTTGACTGCATTTTTCCCTTTAGCTCAGTGGTTCTCAAACTGGGTTGCAACCACTTTGGGGGTTGAATGACCCATTCACAGGGTGAAAACACATATTTACGATGGTCTTAGGAATCAAGACACCGATCCTCTATCTGTCTCCAGGCAGATCCACCAACATGCAGAGATACCCATATAAGAGTACCCAGCGTGAAGACTGTTACCCATGCTAAATCATGCTTCAAGGCAAAAGTTCATTTATTTGTCATTAGAAATAAATATCTCATAATATATAATTACATATTGTTTTTTTATGAATCACTATGCTTAATAATAATGAAATACATTCTGCATATCAGATATTTACATTTTAATTCATAACAGTAGCAAAATTATAGTTATGAAGTAGCAATGAAAGTAATTTTATGGTTTGAGGTCACCACAGCATGAGGAACTGTATTAAAAAGTTCTGGCCGTAGGAAGGTTGAGAATCACTGCTCTAGCTGCTCTTATGATTTTCCTCAAAGTTGGATAATTTGACTACTCTATGCCTTGGTGTGTTCTTTTTTTGGGTTCAACCTAATTGGTGTCTCTGCTTCCTGAATGATTGTTTAGTTCTCCTTCATTAAGTTGGGGAAGTTTTCTTCCAGGAATTCCCTTGATATTTTGGCTGTAGATGTCTTCAATGTGTCTTACTCCTGTATCCCAGTTATTTGAATATTGTTCCTCTTCATTGATCTCAAGTTGTCTTCAATTTCTTTTATTGTCTTTCAAATTTGTTGAATTCTGTCTACCTTCAAGGTCACTGATATAATTCTCCACCTCTTCCAGCCTGTTGGTAAG
>NW_022103920.1:28786904-28788620 GCF_000313985.2 Echinops telfairi
GGCATCTGTGGATCTGTGGCAAATGGCAGCAGGCCTCCTATAGCACAGGCAGCACTGTGTAAGTAGTGGCAGGTAAGTTCCGTGGGCTGCAAGCTGTTGAGGGCAGGGTCTGAGGTCTGTGAGCCATGCGGGGCGGTGTCTGTGGACTGCAAGACCAGACAGGAGAGTCCTGTGGTCCGTGAATGGGCTGCCAAGGCAGACTGACCGCTGGGCGTGAGTTGCTGCTGGTTGAATACTGGCAATGAGCCATGATGGGCAGACTGATGGCTGAGAGCCATGGCAGATGGTGCAGGTTGATGTGGCCCAGGCACCAGGCCTCATGTTGCAACAGTGCACATGGGTGGGTAGGGGGGATTCATGCCATGGGGAAGGTCAGCCCATGCATCAGAACAGACCCCTGGGGTGCCATGAGGCTCCATTGCATTTCCCAGACCTCCCTCTCAGTCTCCCACTCCATGAAACCAGCAATTGCCCACAGAGCTCTCAATGTGGTTACCTGACCTCACCGCCATCTTCCTGGAAGTCTCAGTGTTTCTTCTGCTATCTACTTAAGTCATTTCTTTCTCTTCGGTCTTGTTATTGACTCTTTGCTTTCTTCTTATATGATGATCTTGATGTCCTTCCACAACTCATCTGGTCTTCAGTCATTAGTTTTTAATGTATCAAATATGTTGTTGGGAAATTCTCTAAATTTGGGTTGGATGTGCCCAAGGTCATATTTTGGCTCTTGTGGATTTGTTTAATTTTCTTCATTTTCACACCGACCTTGCATCTGAGTAATTGATGGTCTGTTTCACAATGGGCCCTTGTCTTTCCTTAGACTGATGATCTTTAGCTTCTCCATTGTTTCTTTCCACAGATGTAGTCTATATGATTCCTGTGTACTCTTTATAGCTGTATAGCTAGCTATAAAGCTATACTCTGCATAGCTTCTGTTTATGCTGTTGAAAACAGTATTTGCAATGAAAAGACCTGTAATATTCAGTCATGCCATCTCCAGCTTTGTTTTTATCACCAAGGTTATGTTTTCCAACTACTGATCCTGTATGTTTATTTTTAATTTTACCATTCCAATTGCCAATATTTATCAATGCACCTTGATTGCGTATTCGATCAATTCTAGACTGATGAAATTGGTAGAATTCTTCAGTTTTTGCTATCACCAGCTTTTGTGGTTTATGTGTAAAGTTGGATTATAGCTGTATTCGCAGATCTTCCTTGTAGGTATGTAGATAAAAGGGCTGCACAGTAAGTGTTATACTTCAAGACAGATCTTGAAATGTTTTTTGGATGACGAATGAGATTGTATTCTTCTTGAACTCATCGTTCCTGGTGTAGTAAACCATATGGTTGTCTAATGTAAAATTACTAATACCAGTCTGTTTCAGCTCACTGATATCTATGTATCAATCCTTATGAATTTTATTTCATTTTTGATGCCTTCCAGTTTTCCTAGAATCATGCTTTGTGCATGCCGTTTTATGACTATGAAGGGATATTTGCAAATGTTCTCATTTTGAGTTAAACTATATCAGCAAACCAAGGTCCTGAAAATTTGCCCTGTCCATCTCATTCAGGTTGAGAGCTCTTTGAGGAAGCTTCTCTTTCCCAGACATAGTTATTTTGAGTATCTTCCAATTAGTGGGGCATCTCTGGTGCTGTATCAGATTCAAGGTCACTGATATAATTCTCCACCTCTTCCAGCCTGTTGGTAAG
>NW_022103920.1:28789247-28802478 GCF_000313985.2 Echinops telfairi
GGCATCTGTGGATCTGTGGCAAATGGCAGCAGGCCTCCTATAGCACAGGCAGCACTGTGTAAGTAGTGGCAGGTAAGTTCCGTGGGCTGCAAGCTTTTGAGGGCAGGGTCTGTCACTGTCAGAGTCAACTCAATAGATGCTGCCTATCTATAAGCTGTTAATCAGCTTAATACTTGGCCAAATGCTTCACTGTTGTTCATACGGTTTTCAGTGGCTGATCTCTCAGAAGTGGATAGCCTTAGCCTCCTACTCTGTTCTGACTCTAGAAACTCCAGTGCAACCTGTTGATCATGGGTGACCCTGAGGGTCTCTGACATACCAGTGGCATAGCTTCCACAAGCACTGCAGTATGACAAATGAAAGATTAAAATTGGGATATACACTGAGTCCATCTTAAATGAATGATTTCTTTGTTCATTTCCTTCAAAATTAAGTTCTCCCAAAATTGTTAGTAGCCCCACCTGTTGTCAGTTTGTCCTACAATGGTGGCTTGCCTATTTCTGTGGTGCTGGAAGCTGTGCCTCTGGTATTTCAAATAACTCATGGTACACAGGATCTAGCAAAGCTTCCAGACTAAGAGACATTAGGAGGAAAGTCCAGGTGATCTGCTTACAAAAATCAGTCATTGAAGATCTCATTGATCACAACGGAACATTGTCTGATGTGCTTCTTTAGATGTCATCAGGAAGGATCAATCACCGATGAAGGAATCCTGTTTAGTGAAGACAAAGACCCAGGAGGGTTGGGAGGGCCTTTGGTTAGATGGACCAGTACAGTCTCAGCATTGATTTGAACATGCTGGTGATTGTGTAGATTACAAAGGGCCAGGCAGCATTTTGCTAGATTGTACCAATCAAGTCACTGTCAGAGTCAACTCAATAGATGCTGCCTATCTATAAGCTGTTAATCAGCTTAATACTTGGCCAACATCTTCATTATATAATTAATTTTTTTCCCCTTGGTGTACTCTGGGAACAAAGAGGAGACTTCGGAGAAAGGGCTCAGGTAGGATGCTCCCTTTCTGTTCTTTTCCCTGGTTGCCTGTGGGCTTTTAGCGTCCATGTAACGGCAATAGAGCACAGGGCTTCCATTGTATTTGTTATGAATAGGAAGCGGAGCCTTCTGCTGGCACAGTTTAGGCATCCAAACATTGGCAGTGGGAGAGCTAAGTCCCATCTTTAGCCAGATGAAATAGAGCCTTACTCAGTTCTCTTGCTTAAGTGGAACTGTTTAAGTAACCCTTTAAAAAATATTCCTTTATACAGATCCTTTGAGAGGAGGGAACCTCAGAGCTGAAAATTCCTCTTTTATCCAAACCTCACATATAATTTCAACATGAGAAGGGACAACATCTGTCCTATTAACCACATCGCCACTGAGAATAGGGCTTTCCTGCTTTTGCTTTCGGTTGTACTTGAGAACTGACTTGAAACCACAAGCATTCTGAAATGTTTAAAACCACAGAAGAGAAGGGAAAGGGTTTTTCCTTCTAGTTTTTTCAGATGTTTAGGGGAAAGATACATGTGATGACTCTACAGTCAGTAGTTCAGGCTCACCTAAAAGCTGTGTCTTTCCTGAGACATCCACACTTGTGATTTCTGTGTGCCGTGCTGGCGAGAATACCCGCTGTCTTAACATGCACCCGCTCCCTAGAGGTAAATACTCAGGAGACCAGCTCACTTCCTCGTTATTAATAAAGCAGGCACAAATGGATAGGCCAGCCCGGATTGTGAGAAATTGAATGCATAACCCATACTTTGAAAAAAAGAGAAAAAGATCAAAGTACTTAATTTTATGTCTTTTTCTTCTTTTGCCCAAAGATGATAAATAATATTTTTAAATGACTACCTTTAAATAATCCACCCATTAATATTCTCATTCGGAAACCACTTTTTCACTGCTTTCCATTAGCTTTATATATAATCACCTTTACTCATCATACTATACTTAGATCTGGCCTGCTTCCCCTACCTCAGTATTTTTGATACCATGGACACCCACCCTTTGCTCATTTTCCTGTTACACTCTCCCTCCTGTGGCCTTACACATGCTTGGTTCCTTCCTTACTCTTTTGCAAAATCATTTTATGGTCATCTGCTGCCCTTTGTTACCTAATACACAAACCTGGAGGGCAGGCGGGCAGTGTGTGGAAGCTTGCCAATGGCCAAGATGTCAGCCTGCCCAAGAGAGTTTAATTACCGTAGTGGAGTGACTAGGGCCTAGTGGGATCTGAAATCTGATAACATTCAAATTGGCATGGTAATGGTTGCACTCCTAGGAAAGCTCTCTAGAAACGGGATTCAATGAAATGGTGGTGGGATAGGGAAGAGTCATAGGGCTCGCTATTTCTGGCTCTGGTCAGGGCATTATTTCTTGGAGGCAGAGTGTGGAGGGACCTAGTTATCACCAGCAGACATGTCTGCATGGGGCAGAAAAATGAGGTTAGGCCATTTGCCTTCACAATGGCCATATATATTCTTGGTCTGGATTTGAGAAAGTTGAATCTTTGTGCCAATGTTCCTTCTCCTCTGGGTGAATGCTTGGAGCTTGGGTATGTATGTCCAATGGTGGAGTCTCCAGCTTGGCTTCCTGATATGCCTCTGATGGTCTCACATCCCACTCATCAAGCCCTTCATCAAACTTTGTGAGTGTCACATCTTAACAGATGCCCTCTGAGTTATTAGAAACAGATTGCATGCAGGATTTCCATTTCCATTGTGTAACTCTCGTTGAAAGTATTCTGGAAATAATCCTTGTCATAAGTGGCCCCCTTTGTTCTCTCTTGTGGCACTGTTATATGGTCAAAGGAGCAAAAAGAGGAGAAGAGACACAGATTCGCATGGAAGCAACCATGTGATGGTGGAGACAGAGTGATGCATCTACATGTCAAGGAACATCAAGGAGTGCCAGCCACCCCCAGAAACTAGAAAGAGGCAAAGAAGTGTCCTGCTGAAGGGACACGTTCCGAGTCAACAAGGCCCTGCTGAGACTCTGATTTTAGACTTCTGATCTCTACAACTGTGAGGCAATAAATGAATACTTGATTAATTATTCCACCCAGGTGTGATACTTTATCACGACAGTCTTAGGAAACTAATACAGGTATTAATTATATTATTAATAAGTGTTTAATAAATAAAAGGCCAGCAATAGACCTATGATGATATTGTTCTGTGAGGCTTTTTCCCCCCTTGCTAATCCAATATTGTGCTTCTGAAGTCCATTAAAGTATAAAATGAAAACTTATGTAGTTGGGTGGGAATTAGATGGAGCATAGCTCAAGGAATTTACTGGAAGAATCAAGCTGTTGTATGATTATCACCCGCAAATTGAAATCCTCACTAAAGTATTTTCAGATGCACAACCATTGTTCTCCCAGTTTCCCAGGTTTGAAACAGAGTCATCTTCTTCATTGCCTGTATTCCAACTAGTGTTTTGAAATGATTGGTTTGGGTGTCTTTAAACCCAATAGATTGTGAAATCAGTTTAGTGGTTTGTCCTAGCTTTTCAATGAAAAAAAGAAGGAAAAAATAGAATAGAATAGAAAATATTAGTGGGTATCACAGTTTTTCTGCATGCATATATGTGTTGCATTAGAATGTAACTAACTAGAGCTGGCACCAAACATGTGACAGATGTCACGAAAAATGTAACGAGTTGGGACAATTAGTTGGTGGCTAACTTCTATGGGCTCATTAGTAATGAATCGATTCTCACTGCCTCCACTCTTGGATAGATTCGGTATTACTCTTCACCTGAACATAATGGCAGACCGACAGACATGTACACATGCATGCATATATCCATATCCTTCTCCTACTGTTCAAAACCTTCTGCAATATAGTTCACACCCACTTTTCTAGGCTTATCTACTGCTACTCTTTCTTCCTGCAGCCTCTCAGGTAATTTCAATGCAATTTATCTCTAGTAACAGTTTTAATTTTACAGTGTTAATTTCTGTGTATGCTTTGCTAGATCTATGCTTGGATTTCAAAGTCCTCAATATCAGTGTCTAGGACAGCACTTCACCTCAAGTAACTGTTCAATAAGTACTTGTTCTTGTGGGGCATCGAACTTGATACATGATCTTGGAGTTCTTAACGGTCTGAAAGTTGGGTTATTGAATGATTGGAAACAGTGACTTGAATGCAAATTCAACTGCTTTTCCTAATTATAAATTACAGTATACACAAAAATTTAATTGAAAAGAAGATGCCTTTACCATGTATAGAATTAAGGCAATAGTTACATAATCAGGATAAGCTACAAAACGATGAAAATGCTTACAGAAAAATGCAAATGCTAGGATGTTTTAGATTGCACTGATAAATTGGATTCTTTTTCATGTATTCTGGTTGGTTGCTATATATGGTTATTTTAAAATCACTTTTCTTTGGCCTGAGTACAAAATATGTAGTATTTTTCATTATAAAAATATTGTAAATAAAGTTTTTTGTTCTTCAGCCAGTGGGAAGAATATTGTCAAATAAAGATCAGAGAATATGGAAACCCATATTAGCCCAAGGCTTCTACTTTTCCAACTATGTAACAAATTAAGTAATTTAATTGACAACTAACTAGAATAACTTCAGTTAAGGCTAGTCTTGTACTACTTATCCCAACTAAGTGGCTGTAATTAAAAGCAGTAAAATGGCCAAAATGTAGCCAAAGAAAGAGGATTTTGAAAGCAGGGTCCTGGGCACAATCTATGATGTGTATTACCCATGGGTCAATCACCAAAGAGTCATTGTATTTAAATCCTCAACGTGACACAGGGGATGGAGAGACTTCGTCCCGTGTACTTTGGGCTTGCTATCAGCAGAGACCAGTCCCTGGGAAAGGACGTCATGCTCTCGGTAAAGCAGAGGGACCGAGAAGAGGTAGCCCCTCAAGGAGATGAGCTGACACCATACTGACAATCCTGGCCTCAAACATGACAACCATTGTGAGGATGGGGGTGGGGATCAGGCAGTATTTCATTCGGCATATGTAGGGTCACTATGAATGGGAGCGGACTAGATGGCACCTGAGGCCAACAACAATTCTTGTCAATCAATTGTAGACTGATTAAAAAGAACGAGCCTTGTTGTCTACTCGTTATGGTCAGCAAGATGTTGCATTCTATGTAGGGTTCTGTCACAGATTTCTATTTTGGGCTAAGTGAACATTTTCTGAATGTTTTTCGTGCATCCGGTGTTTGCTGTAGCTAAATAATTATTTAACTATTTACTCTTGCTTTGTCTTTTGGAGAAAAATAATCCTTATTGAAAGGCGAGTTTTTCTTTTTCTTCTTTTTAAACAGACATTGAAAAGTCTTTTCAATTCTGTATGGCAAGCCAGCTATAAGTCACGTTATTTCATCTAATGAAATTTGCTTTGATCAGAGAAGGCAATCATCCTTCAAAGTGTTGCTGTGTTTTGAAATGCAAGCGAGTTCTTAATCAATTGAGGGGCTGCAGCAGCCACAGATCAAAATGTAGGTTGATGTTTCATTAGCTCACATTAATACCTGACAAACAGAGAACTGCAGATCAATGGGGACGCGCTGCTGCTGTGTGAGGCAGCATACAGGGACATGGCCTTTCTTCTCCTTCCTTCCTCCCCTCCCTTCCTCTTCCCACCTATTTCTTTATTCCCTCCTGCCTCTGTGTCCCAGGCTTTCACTAGTTCTTGTCTTTCACGAGGCGTTTACTGGACAAAATGTTCAGGAGGTTAAAGGACAATAGGATATAGAAAATATGATCATAGATTTGTGTATTTACTTAAAATCTTTTATAACACCTCCCCAGTATATATGTAATATTACTGCCCTCTGACCCACCATGAAGAAGAAGTCCTCAAATAAACTTTTCCAAAAGAGACAGATTTCCTATGGAAAATCTCAAATACAATTTTTACTGTAAACTGTGTATCTTCTCATTCAAAATAGGGCCAGATGATCTTGGCAAGCCAGGCAGGAGACATGCCTATATTAGGTCATAAGTAAGACGTTTTCTGTGTTTCTTTTTTCTAATTACTAAAAATAAGGAATAGTCAAGAAGCCGTGGGACAAATGATACTATTTCTTTTACAGAGTTGTCTCTGTTGTGGGGATTCCTTTAACCAATTAATTACCCACTTAGAGAGTCCTTTTGAGAAAGATGGGGCAGTCTCAGAAACTCACAGGGACAGTTCTACCCCACCCTAAAGGGCCACTGTGAGCTGGCACCAACTTGATGGCGGTGAGTTGGGGTTTGGGTTTGCTAGCATCCTGGTGCTATTTGCTATCTTAGATGTCTGCACCTGACTCTCTCCACTGTCACCACTCGAGGACAACAACATGTGTTAGCAAGGGGGGCATGGTTATGACAGCCAGGTATCTAATGGGGGTTAGTTAATAGGGGATTGTTCCAAGCATTCCTGTGAATTATTACGCTTAGCAGGAAATGCCCAGCAGGAAATGAGAGTTACGAAAGTGCTGGCTATTGTTATTGTTATTACCCTCATTTTTCACTGTGTGCAAGAACATGGAAGCTCAGGGAAATGAGACTTGTGTTAAGGTCTGTTGCCCAGACCGACCGAAAGCCTGGGGATGGACTCCTAGGTGAAAATTGGAAGTGGAACTTTGAGGAGACCAGAATTTGATTTGATACCTCAATTTGACCACATTCTAAGCAGCCAGGCACAGAGCTGCTTGATAGGGGCTCCTGGTGATGATCCTGATGGGATTCTGTGGCTGCTCCCTCCCGGCGGCGGCTTGTAGGACACAGCCAAGCCTCAGTCACCGTGTTTGGAGCTTTGTAATGGAACAAGAATGTTCTGCAACGCCTAATGGAGTCGCTTAGTAAATGCCAGTAACGTGGACGGCGATGAGCCTGAGATGATAGTAATTTAATGGGAAAATAACACTGCCAGCCAAGTTCCGTTTCAACTGCCTTAAATTTTACCTCCGTTGTCTCATGGATTTTTGTATCTGAGCCTGGCAGTTAATGGGCTCTGCACTAAATTCAGTAAAAAGAGCGTTGGAAACAACGGCGCCAAATTGTCCTTTGTGTCTACATGAAGTCCGTACTGCTGTTGGCTCTGGGGTTCTGCTCTGAGCATTTTCCCCAACTTGAACCCTTTACTCTCTCTGGCCATCTAATGAACAACTCATCAATTCAACTTGAGATTGGGCGCCGACAGCAGATGGCAATTCAAACTTCAGAATTGGTGTCGAAGCCCCTCTGCAATGTTCTGGCCTGAGTGCTTGCTCTTCCCGAGCAACTTCTGTTTGGGAAGGAAAGAAAAGACCCAGGTCTGCCACGGCTTGTTTCCTGGCTATTAAACAGTGTCAAGTGTATGGCAAGTGCTGAACAAAGGAAGCTGCCTTGGAAACAGCTTGTCGGATTAGGAGGGGGTTAGAACTTTCACTCTGCTGAAATGGCATCTGAGAAAAGATCTTTCTTGTTCATGTGCTAAGTATCACATCTTAGCTGTGTGCGGTCCAGAGACCTCCATCATTTGCCTTCGTCTTTGCCTGGTTTCCTGTCTGCATAGTCATCTATGCGGTGTGTGGGGGTAGGGGTGGGTGGGGGTGGAGATGATGCTCTGACTACTTTGAGTCTGTCCTCTCCTGGCCTTCAGAACAGACAGAAGTTCCTTAAAAACCCACCTGCGTTCTGTTCTCTTTGAGCTGCTATTTGCAAGGTCAACAGTTTGAAACCACCAGCCACCCTGAGGGAGAAAGACAGGGCTTTCTACTCCTGTAAAGAGTTACAGTTTGGGAAACCCATAAGGGCAGTTCTGTCCTGTCCTATAGGGTCACTGTGAGTTGGCATGGACTCGATGGCAGTGAGTTTATTCTTTTGGTCATAGAAGACTATGCACTGAGCTGCTAACTGCATGGTCAGCAGTTCTAAACCACTCGTAGTTCTGCAGGAGAAAGAAGAGGCTGGGTGCTCCTGTAAGGATTTAAAGTCTCAGGAACCCCAAGGGGCCATTCTACTCTGTCCTATAGGGTGGCTGGGTGTCAGAATTTACTCCCGTGGTCCAATAAAAGCCTGTGGGGAGACAGACATCTTTTCAGGAGCAGCCAGCCTCATTTTTCTCCTGCAGAACAATTGGCAGATTCAAACTGCTTTTCTTGTGGTTTGCAGCTCTGTGTGTAGCCCCTATGACAGGGAGAAGATAAAGAGCCGGGAGCGAGAATAGAAAACAGGCAGGGCTGTGGGGGGAATTGAGACCTGTTTTGAAGGCCAGGAGAAGACAGATTCCAAGCAGTCGGGACATCATCTTTCTCCCTCCACCTACATGCGTGACTCTTCAGACAAGAGACCAAGCAACGGCGGAGGCAAGTGGTGAAGATTAAGCTTCCTTTGGATCTTCGTCCCAAACATTTTGGAGGTTACATAATCTGTTGTCAATTTGAGATGTAGGAGAGAATAGGTGAAGTTTAGCCTGTCAACCAGATTGCAGCTTGATGACCTCATTTGGAGGCGCTAAGGAGAGAAATAGCTCATTGGAAGCAGGACACTCGGTCACTCTCTGTGAGACATGCTTGCTGACAAGACACATGGAACTATGCTAGAGCCCTGGAGCTGAAGGAGCCGCATGGAGATGACCCCTTCCAGCGCTGAGATGCTTCCACTGCCACTGGATTCACAAGACTTTCCACTCACTGGCCTGTGATTTTCCTGCATTCAGCGTCATTGCATGTGTTTTGTGAGTCTGAAGAGGAATTTAGAGATTGGTATCAGACATGTGGGCTAATATCAGACTTATAGACTTGATCTGGTCTGGGCTGGGATGTTTTCTCAATATTCAATTACTCTTATATATAAAGCTCTTTCTTATACCCGTATGAGTGCATATAAATTTGTTTCTCTGGTCTATCCAGACTAACATAAACATGGACAGAACAGTAGTTGTCATTACAGAAGGCAGCTCTGGATCAACCACACAGATTGGCATCAGAGAAATGCAACTCACTACCCCAAATGAGGATCTTACGTTACCTGCTTCTAGGAAAATGACTTTAGACTTAGATTCTGTCCCTAGAAAAATCACTGCCATCTCTTGCCTTTTTCAGATTTCTGTTTGTAAACACTTGTAAGAAAACTAGCTTGGCATGCATGAAATTGTGTGTTCAAAAGTGGTTAGATTTCATTGGAAGAAAAATGAATTATAATCTAATTGGCCAACATTACCACAGGTGGTGCTGTGGGTTATTCGTTGGGCTGTTAACCGCAAGGCCAGCCGTTCAAACCCACCAGCTGCTCCTTGGGAAGATGACAAGGCCATGTGCTCCTGTGAAGGCTCACCGCCTTGGAAACCCTGGGTAGGGTTGCTGTGAGTTGGAATTGGCTGAGTCTTGGGGGCTTGAACGTAGGTAAAATTGTCCTTGGCCTGAAAATTCCTCCAGCTCATACAGGTGGCCTTACTTCTCAAGTGCCTGAAGAGACCATTACGTAGCGGGAGGCATTGCACGCAGGACCCTGGAAGCTTCTCTGTGGGTGGTAGGAGG
Source organism: Echinops telfairi (assembly GCF_000313985.2). Classification (NCBI taxonomy): domain Eukaryota; kingdom Metazoa; phylum Chordata; class Mammalia; order Afrosoricida; family Tenrecidae; genus Echinops; species Echinops telfairi. Next base: position 28,798,732 of record NW_022103920.1, read on the forward strand.
GGGCGTAAAGCAGGATCTCTGCTCTGAGGACCTAGTGGGAGACACAGAAACGCTTTAAACAACATGTAAATCAAACATGTAAATGCAAAGATACCCTCAAACCCCCCAAACCCAAACAAACCCCGCTCTGAGTGGGTACATGATTAATAGAAGCAGGAGACTGGGATAAAAGCTTGGAGGATGTAAAAAGCAAGCTATATTGACAGGGAGAAGATGTCATGCTCGGTCAAGCAGAGGGGCCATCAAAAACAGGAGATATCTCAGCAAGATGGAGAGACACAGTGGCTTCAACTACGGACTCCAACGTAGCAAAAATGGTGCAGAAAGTGCAGGACGGGGGAGTGCTGCGAGCTGCTGCACAGAGGGCCGCTCTGATAAAGGATGGACATGACAGCATCGGACACCAACAATATGTCTAAGAGGTAGAGAGAACATCAGCTTCAAAAGCTTCACTTTCCCTGGATCATTCGTGGTGAACTGTCGCAGTCGCAGGCAACTTGGGCCGTCTAGAACAGAAGGGAGTTCATTGAACTGATGTATGGGGCTCCGTCAACTTGTAAGGCAACACAGGAGTAGAGTGACAGGCTTGGAAGAGAACAAAGAACAACTACAGGGGCATGGGGATCTAGGTTGATAGAATATGGCCAACTCTTCTTTGCAGACACAGTCTTATTAGCTTGCCCCCATGGAGACCTGGGAGAAGTTCTGATTGGCCACTCTCGGTCATATGTCCACCTCCCATAGAAGGCCAGATGTGAAGAAAGAGGCTCGTGCTCCTTGGTTTCCACAGTGGGAAGCTGACAATGGTAGAAACCAAAGACTAGACTGTTCAGGGGTATTCTGTTCAGCCCAAGTACACAGGCCAACTCTGCGGAGTGACATTGTCTTTCAAATGTCCCACTTCATCTTCAAATCCACAGAAACTATTCAACTTGCCCTCTATTTGCTTGTTTATTAGATAACTGTCCCTCGACGATGTAAATGTAATGGTGATAAAAAGGCTGGTCTCTTTTATCCAGTGACTAGAAGCGTGCTGGCCACCCTAGTAGCCGTTTAGTTTATGTTCTTAATAAATTAATTCATTAATAAATATCTGACTAGTGATAGCAGGCAATCTATTTTTAAAAATGAATTTTGTGTGTCCTACAGGATTTAAACTGCCCCAGTGATAGTAAACATGATCAAAAACGGTGTCTCAAAAATTTCATTCTTAGGTTTCACTTCATAGACCAAGACATTGAACAGGAGCTCCTTTTTGTGAACCGTTTTCTTGACATATAATCCTTGTACCATACAAATCAATAGTTTGATGGTGTGCAGTCACCAACAATCAATTTGGGAACATTTCTGTCATTGTTGTGCTCATCATTATTAGCTTCCCATTTCTCCCAGTCTCCCCTTCCAGAACCCTAAGAAACTATTCATCTAGTGACTTTCTCATTGACTTGCCCATTCTGGATTTCATATAAAGAACATCACACCCCCCCACCGGCACCATTCCGGAAAACCTTCATTCCCACGGAAGGCGGGGATTACGGAAACCAAATGAATTAAAAGTGGGTCAAAAGGGAAAACAAATGTGTGTTAGCCTGGGTAGCCTAGAGAAAAAAAATCATAGACATACACATGTGTATAAAAAGAGAGGTTGATCTACAAGAGCAACTGAATATTGAGAAAACATTCCATCTCAGCCCCAGATCAAGTCCATAAGTCCGATACTAGCCCATATGTCTGATACCAATCTCTAAAGTCCTCTTCAGCCTCATGAAACACATGCAATGACACCGAATGCAGGAAGATCACAGGCCAATGGGTGGGAAGTCTTGTGGATCCAGTGGCATTGTAAGCATCCCAGCACTGGCAGGGGTCTCCACATGGCTTCTCCGGCTCTAGAGGTCTGACTGCCATCAGCCTGTCTCCATGTGTCTTCTCCACAAGGATGTCTCACAGAGAATGAGCCCAGAGAGAGAGTGTTCCTGCCTCCAAGGAGGAAAATATAGGAGTTCCCAGAAGCCGCAGGAGAAGGCCATACCCACACAGAGGCCTCATTAGCTATAACCTGATTGACAGGCTAGACTCCACCCCTATACCTTTAATCCTCAAATTGACACCAGATTATGTAACTACCACAAAGTGATAACAAGTTAAATTTTAGCCTAGCTGTATCTGCATTAATTCACTTTGTGGTACACTCAGTCTGAGGGCAAGGCGATCCACATCCTTGGTCTATGGTCTGAGGAATCGATTGGAAGCTTCACTCCCATGGGGAGTATGTAAGGGAGTTTTGAGCAAAAGTTGCTTTTGATTTACAGCCAGAGAGATGCACCCTTGTACATATGAAATGCACGTGAAATACATTCAACATACGTACTCATATGTGACATATCTATTGTTAAGCAAGCAAGAATTGTCTAGGTTTGTTTTTCAAATTCCAGTTTTTATATTATGAGGGCGAATGGCCACGTTTGTGATTCTCTGACTTATCCATTATATGTTTATCTAATCTTTCCAGGATTTAGACACTGCCTTTTATGTGCACCATTTTCTGAATAATGACAACTGTTTGTTAAAAGTCTCAAATGTGAGGTAGACCTAGGAGAAAACATTTTTGCCTCATTAGAAATTGAAAAGCACCAGCAATGTATGGGTGAAGGCTTTTCCAGGTGATCCAATGTTTTTCAATAAAGAACATTTCCCCCCCACTATTTTCCATGGTAGAAAATTCCAGATCCAAATGTTCCACTGTCCACAACAAAAACGTCTTCATTTCTGCATGAATAATACTCAGCTAACAATAACCTAGTCATGTCTTTCTCAAGTCCCTGGACCAAAAATTATGATGTGAGAGACACCGGGACTTGCGTGACCTCTGGGGCAAAATGCCTTTTGAAGCACGGCGATGCCAGTGTCATTGCTGTTTGCCTGGGGTGCCCTCAAACCCTGCTCCTTAAAGCCTTTCCTCTCTGGGTCCTTCAAATGACGCTCCCCACATTGTTTAGCTCCGCATAACAAGTCACAGCCGACTGAGCGGGGTTAACTTGGCGAACATTTCATTCTGCTCACTGATCCTGGGGCTGTGGAATTCAAACAGGGTGCACACAGGTGGGGGTGGTTGTTCTGCTGTTTGGTTGTCTGAGACCTCAGCTGGGAAGACTCAAACAGTTGAGGGACGCTGGAATCATCTGAGGGGCCCACCATGACATAAGTGACCCCTGGGCTGGGATGGCCAGAGGCTGTGTGGAGCTGAGACTGTGGCCTATAGAGTGCTTTGTGTGAGTCTCTATCTACATCCTGGACTTCTGGATCAGGAGGGGAGTGTCCATCCCTGGGAAGTTCAGGGAATCATTTCCTTGAGGCAGATGGTACCATAGTGGAATCAGACAGGTGTTTGGGTCTGTGCGGTCTCATTAACTAGTTGAAAGAGCTTGGGCATGTTTTCCCCCTCCTCCTCCTCTTCCTTCTTGGTGAAAAACCTGTCCGGCCTTCAGGGGTTTTAGCTGTGCAGTTGAACCCCAGTACTCGATCACATCAGGATTAGACATAATCAGATTTTGATGTGAAATGTTGAGAAACGATTGCATCAGAGCTTGAATAAAACATAGGAATCCGACCCAATGCATGGGATTTTATAAACAAAAGCAGTTCGTGTTTCGGTCACTCGGCGTTACTTGGCGTTAATATGCATTGTTTAAACCATTTGTGGCTGTGTTCCAAGTGTTTTCCTAGAATTTTCTTAGTTTTTGTGGG
>NW_022103920.1:28803874-28814370 GCF_000313985.2 Echinops telfairi
AACATTGGTAAAGCGGGACACCATTGATAAAACTCATATCCTGGCGAAATAGCCACATGGTAGCCGAAAACTGTATACCCTAGCTTGTCATGCATTCTTTCCAAAAATTGGGACTTTAAAAAAATGCCGCAGGACACGGGAAACATTGTTAAAAATCAGGACTGGCCCGCCATAAGCGGGACGTCTGGTCCACCTTACACAAGGGTAAAGCAGAACAGAAATGCCAACTCCTCAGTTGTTGTAAGGATGACATCATCAAAATGCATCCAGGTGTGAAGCGGTTGGCTTCTATCAGGCACTCAATACTGAATGTCTTTCTCACCCTATTTCTATGAGAAATTTCTATTTCTCACCTCTCCTTTCTTCCTTCCTGAGGAAGGAATTGGTGTGGGAATCAGACAGACCTAACTTTTGAACTCAGGCTACTGTTTCTCCTCTTTGGAACTTCGTTTTGTCATGACTAAAGTGGCTTTGAGGTCATTATTTCACGTTTAGTAAAGTTAAAGTGATAAATCACTAATATAATTATAGTTTGATTCCCTTTCTAAGTTATTTCCCTTATCTTCCCTTTACTATACAGTCAACAAAAATTCATGGTCATTCTGTGGTCCCAATTTCCAGGGGACTCTCAAGTGCATTCTTCCCTTCCTTTCCCGCCTGGCATTGGTCTTGACAAACGTTTCTCTGGGACCACTCACATTTCCTAGGCTGAATTTCCCCAAATCTCCCTGACGGACGGAACCCCAGAGGGGCCATACCCACTTCCTTCCTCTGTTCAAGAGCAAGGCCATTGACTACACCTTTTGGAATGTGTCCACTTCAGGCCTGCTCTGTCTTTATTTCCATGATTCAATTTCCATCTTACAGCAACTAGATGGCCACAGGGTTAAGCTTCAGTTTTTCACCTTGATGGCACTAAAACCACCGGGTTTTCCCCAAGGCATCTCTGAATTCTCTGGGTTCATTGGGCAGCCAGGAGCTGCAAGTGTTCCTTATGATCAAAGCACTTGTGCCCGAGGGACTGGATCTGCCTCACAGTTGATCTTCCATCAACCCCTCTGTTCAGGGATTGCCTTGAACGAAGAGCAGCTTTACTCCAGAACCGAGGGCAAAAATCTGCTCAGACTTCTGAAGTCTGGACTTGAAACTTCTTGTCATTTTCTAGTGTTACATGACTACCCTACCATTCACATCAGCTCCTTAGGGAATGCCACTGATCTCTCTCTGGTTGCCATCAAGTGGATTCCAACACACGGTGATGGCGTATGTGTCAGAATAGAACTGTGTTCTGTCAGGTTTGCCCTGGTTGACTTCATGGAAGTTGACCACCAGACCTTTCTGCTGAGATGCCTGTGGATTGACTTGAACCTCTACTTATTCAGCTAGTCTCATTTGTGCCACCCGAGGACTCTCTCATTGATACCACCGAGGATTTAACCCGCTGCCTTAGTTCTAGCCCCTGTCCTATGAAAAGTCCTGCCCTATCCCAGAGAGTGTTTGATTCTGTTGGACAGAGGCTCGCGATGCCTCAGAACAGACTCATTGGCGCCTAACAACCACAACATCCTGGTAGTGACTCTATTTCCTATTTTGATGTTGACCTAAAAGTTATCAGTATTTGGATGAAAACTTTGTGGCAGTCAAGGTGTTGGAATGTCAGTAGCAGGGCAAACACGGTCCTTGGTTTGTAAATTGGCTATTTCATTATTTGGAGCTCTTTTCTGGATTCCTCACACCATAGAGCTCCAATAGTGGAAAGAACAACACACACACACATACTTAGAGACTGGGAAGCAGAAAACGTTCCCCTCTCCCCAGGCTTGTTATGACACGATGAATTTCAAAAGCATGCCCTGCTGATTGATGGAAGAGGCACATGGCTCTGAGGTCAATCCCCTCTGTCGGTTTTCCTGGCACTTCCAAGTGTTAGCAAGCACGGTCAATTGAGAGTCATGGCAACAAACAAAAGAAGCAATTGCCCAGGTGATTGCTACTTCTAGTGACCATAACTGTGCTCCACAGGGTTTTCAAATGGCTGAATCTTAGCCAAAGGCACCTCTGGGTGGACATGAACTGTTTGCACCACCCGGGGATTCCAACACAACACAAACTGGAGCCACACTCACTGCCATGCAGTCGATGCTGACTCACAGCGACCCTACAGGACAGGGTAGAACTGCGCCGGCGAGTTTCTGAGACTGGAACTCTTTACAGGAGTAGAAAGCCCCATCTTTCTCCCATAGAGAGATTCATAGATCGATATTTCCTGGAAGAGATGTTTCAGGTAGTGACCTGAGATATTTCCCTTTGCTGGTTGTCAGTGAAATCCATCATGATTCTTAGGGTAAGAGAGCCAGGAAGCATGAAGGTACTGACAGGCAGCAGTAATGAGCCAACCCTTATAAGATTAGAGGAATTAGTAATGGATTTTAAAAAAAATTGGAGGAGATTGGATTGGGCAAACATGTCTTAACAATTGCATGAGAGAAAAAGTCTTATGTGTCAAAAGGATTATAATGTGTCAGCCCGGTGGAGAGTAAACAAACAGGAGGGGTTGGTTCTGTTTTGCTCTGAGTAAATCACATGATACGTAGTATTTGCAAGACTCATCATGAACTGGAAAATCATACATATGAGCCAGTTGGAGCAAGTTCAGAGAGAGTGAGCGGGATGGTGACAGGTTTTGGAATCCTACCACGAAGACAGTCTGCGAAACTAAGAGAGTTCCGGTTGGAAAGAGAAGACTCATGGATGATATACAAGTGTTCAAGTCCGCAGAGCTTATTCATGTGGACGTTTGCTTGGCTCCCCAAACCTGGGATTTGGCCATCAGGAGGCAGGCTTGACTGATAAACCTCTAAATTTCCTATGGAGCCCTACAATCCTGGGTGTGCTACTGTAAGATATGCGTTTCTATCTGAACACCAGTCAAACATTTGAATCCCCATGATGAGGAAGCTCCAAACCCAAGCTCTTAGACACAAGATTTAAACAGTGACCCGGGTCATTTTATTCAAGATGGTTGGTAGCTTGAAATGGATAATCAGGTTGCCTTGTACGGCAGTGCGTTGGGCAGAGGTGTGCTGGAGTTCACTATCCCACCAGCTTGTGCAAGCATGCTCTGCTTATCTCTTCTCAAATTGTAAGTGGCCTGATTGCACATCAGCAGCTTGAGGTTGGCCATCGTGGGATACTTAACCATGGAGAATGTCAAGCATCACACATCCGGGGCTCTCGACCCCAGGGGAAACTGGCTGTTCACCATTTATCACACAAATCACTTTTTGTTGTTGTCAGGTATCCTGTATTTCATGCATAAAATAGATTAGATTACATCACTGGCTTTTATTTCCTTTTATAAAGCAGAAGCAATGACCAAAACCACTGTTGTAAGAATTCCAACAGAGATGAAATATTTTACAACGCAAACAAAATCTCCATGGTTGAGCAGGTGGGAATGGGGAAATGCAACATTGCACGTTCTTCTGTCCTATGTGCCCGAAGGCATCTCTGTAGAAACCTACAACCCAATGGAATTGCACCCCACCCCCAAGAATGATAATCCTTTCAACTCATGCCATAACAAAGGATTGTGATATCATATGTGAGAACATGCTCAGGCTTTCCCAAGCTGAAAGAAGTCAAGAAAACCATCCAAGTTGAATTGTACTAATGAAGAATTCTTTGGACAAAAAAATTGAATGACAAATGAGTGCATCACAGAAGATGGAAAGACTACACGGAGTCACTGTATCCAAACATCATCAACACACAGTCATTTCAGGAGTGAGCATTTGATGGCGAACCAATGGTATTGGAGGAAGAAGCTCAAGCTGTACTGAAAACACTGGCCTAAACCAAGGTTCAGGAATGGATGTATACCAATTGAAGTGTGTCCACAAATGGATGTGACACAGGAAGCAGAGAATACAGAAAGATGTCCGCCTGCATTTGCTGGACTACACAAAGGAAGTAGAGTTTGTGCATCATCACCACTGCAAAGAATGGGAATCCCAGAGCACTTCATTGCACTCACGTGACATCTGTGCATAGAAGAGGTCATTGTCCAAACCTAATAAGGGGATATCAAATCATTTAAAATCAGAAAAGGTCATAAAAGGTCAGGAAAGAAAAAAAGAGCAAAATGGATCATCAGAAGAGACTGGAACATGCTCTTGAATGTAGAGTCATTAAGAAAACGGGAGAAACAAGGGAGTAAAAGAGCTGAACAGAAGATTTCAAAGAGCAGCTTGAGAAGATAAAGTACTATAATGAAATGTGCAAAGACCTTAAGGGAGAAAACTAAAAGCGAAGCTCATGCTTGGCACTTCCCAAGCTGAAAGAATCTAAGAAAAATTCAAGCCTCAAATTGAAATACTGAGAGACTCTATGGGCAAACTATTAAATGACCCACGAGGTAGCAAAGAAGAAATAATGAAAGGAATACACAGAGTTATTGTACCAGAAATAATTGGTCAACATTCAACCATCTCAAGAGGTAGCATATGATCAAGAACTAATGATATTGAAGGAAGAATTCTAAGCTACACTGAAAGTATTGGTGGAAAACAGGGTCCAGCAATTGATGGAATACCAACTGAGATGTTTCAATAAATAGATGCAACACTAGAAGTACTAATTCTTTATGCCAAGGAACTTGGAAGGCAGTTACCTGGTCAACTGGCTGGAAAAGATCCATATTTGTGCCCATCCCAAAGAAAGGTGATCCGATAGGATGCTGAAATTATCAAATGATAGCATACGAAGTAAAATTTTGAAGAAAATATTTCAAAAACACTTGCAGCAGTACATGAATAGGGAACTGGCCTAAATTAAAGATATTTAGAAGAGGATGCAGAGTGAGGGGTATCATTGCTAACGTCAGATGTGTCTTGGATGGAAGCAGAGAAAACCAGAAAGATGTTTTTGTGCAAAGTTGTTTGACTGGGTGTATCACAGAAAATCCTAGATAACATTGTGAAGAATGAGAGTCCCCACACACTGGGAATCCAGGACAGATAAACCCCTCAGAACCAATAATGAGAGTAGCGATACCAGGAGGGTAAAGGGAAGGTAGGGGGAGAAGGGGGGAACCAATCACAATGATCTACATATAACCCCCTCCCAGGGGGACAGACAACAGAAAAGTGGGTGAAGGGAGATATCGGTCAGTGTAAGATTTGGGGGGAAATTTTATAAATTATCAAGGGTTCATGATGCAGGGATGGTGGGGGAGGAGGAAAATGAGCTGATTTTAAGGGCTCAATTAGAAAGAAAATGTTTTGAAAATGATGATGGCAACATATGTACACATGCGCTTGACACCACGGATGTATGTATGGATTGTGATAAGAGCTCCCAATAAAATGATTTTTTAATCGTTTTATTAGGGGCTCATGCAACTCTTATGACAATCCATACATACATCAATTGTGTAAAGCACATTTGTACCTCATCATTCTCAAAACATTTGCTCTCCACTTAAGGCCTTGGTATCAGGTCCTCATTTTTTTTCCTCTCCCTCCCCGCTGCCCCCACCCTCATAAGACCTTGATAATTTATAAATTATTATTTTGTCATATCTTGCCCTTTTTAAAAAAGAAAAAGAGTTACAGTCTCAGAACATGTAGGGGTAGTTCTACTCTGTCCTCTAGACCTGCCGTGAGTCTCTCCAACTCTACTACCTAGAAAATCAGTCCTTGCATATCCCGTCGATAGCATGTTGGCATTCTAAAAACTAAAACTCTATTGTGAGAGATATTAAAAGACTGTTTTTTCTAGAGTTAAAAAAAAAAAGGAGAGGATCCCAGAACACAACTGTGCTCATGCAGAACCTGCAGATAGACAAAGAGGCTGTTGTTTGAACGAACAAGGGGATGCTGCATGCTTTACAATCAGGAAAAGTGTGCAGCCAGGTGGTATCCTTCCACCGTAATGACTCAGTCAGTGTGCCAAGCCAATAATCCGAGAAGCCTGACTCCAAGAAGGACACAGCATCATGGTGAGAGGGAGATGGATTAAAAATCTACAGTATGCTGATGACACAAGTTTGCTTGCTGAATGCTGAGAGGACTTCAAGCACTTAGTGATGCAGATTAAAGACAACAGGTGGACTCCTACAGTATGGATTCCATCTCAACATAAAGAAGAAAAAAAATCTTCACAACTGTATTTAGAAGTAACATCACGACAAATGGAGCAAAGGTGGAAGCTGCCCAGGGCTTCTCTTTACTTGGATTCCCAATCAACGACCACAGGAGCAGCAGTCAGGACCTGTACCTAGTTAAGAACTGAGAACCCAGCCATGGCCCCTAATAATAGGAAGAGCAACGGCAGGACCATTGTAGCAGCCCTGCAGGACAAAGTGGAAGCGCTCCATCAGTGGTCTGTATGAAAGCAGACCACTTCCTTTCTTCTGTGGAACTGCAGGTGGGTTTTAATCACCAGCTTTTCACTTATCAGCGCAGTGCTTAACCCCCTTTGCCACCAGGGCTCCTTCCACAACCGGAGGCACAAACCCACAGTTTCCCTCTGTTTGATGTGGTTGTTCTGAAATGACATGCTAAAGAGATTCACTTGAGAACATTGGAAATCTGATTATTTTAAGCACAAGAAGAAATGCACATAGAAACTGAATTTCTTTACTTTGTAAATGTCCCTCATGTAATTATGAGTTTTCTCCGGTTGCAATACAGGGCAGCTATCTATGTATCCAAAAGTGTAAATGTAACAGCATGGCAAACATCTTTGTGTCGTATGTTAGACAGGGTTCTCTAGAGAAAAAAACCCAGGACACTTATGATATATATACACACACACACACACACACACACACACACACATACATATATACCATACATATACTTATGGCTATATGTATACATATACATATAATCCATATATATGATTATACATATAATCCATATATATATGATCCATAGAGACATACAGCATGAAGAAACATAACAGCTAATTAGTCCACATAGCAGTACACAGAGCTCAGTTCAACTCACTTCCGTGGAACAGTCAATATACTGGAAGTCCTTCAACTCACGAGGGTTACTGGGTCCAAGGTCAAGGAAGCAGACAGCTGAGTCTTCTGTAGAGCAATGCAGGCAGTCTGGCCACAGGCAGCAAGCAGCAGGGTAGGTCACCAACAGTCAACAAGACAACAGGATCTGACAGTCCTAAGCTCAAATGCTATACACACCAGCAGGGTGGCACATAGCAGGTCTTGAAGGAACCTCAAGAAACTTGGTCCATGGGTTGGCAATCGGTAGTGTAGCTCCCGAGTGGAAGTAGAGAACTAGCAGCCGCAAGCTGGTCCAATCACTGGAGAGCAAGAGAGACAGAAGTGGGGCTTGCTGAGCCATTTATCTCTTTGCCCTCCATTCAAACTGTGACCTTATTAATCCCACATGCTCTTATTGGCCAGGTTGGCACAATAAACCTGCCTATCACATGTGCACATTAGCTTTTTTCTTTATTTGTTAAACTAGACCCATCTGATGTCTGAGAACGTAAGAGTTGGTGGAAAGGGACCAACAAGCTGTAGGATGGGCTCTTGACAAAGGTGCAGTGGTAATGACCGTGTGACTCTCCCAGGAGCAGTGTTGTCTACTTGGTGTTTTGTACCATGGGGCCAGCTCCCTAAAGAACTTGAAAATGACCCTCTCAGGACCACCTCAGCCTCCAGGCAGCTGGAAGATGAGCTCAGGCATCTCGCGTGACATCTTAAGCTGCCCCTGATGTTTCCAGGGCGTCAGTGAATCAAAATAGGAGCACGAGTGGCAAATTCTGCTGCGGACATAATCAAATCACATCGCAGTTGTCGCCGGTTGAGTACATTTCTCACATTTAGAAGAGATTTCGGTTGCTTGATTTGCTTTTTAATGGTGACAGTTTATTGACATGTAATTCCTATAGCAAACAATTTACTGTTTAAATATATGAAGAAGAGTTGTGCGATCATCACCACAATCAATTTTAGAAACTTTTCTTTATTCTCGCACTCATTATTATTAACTCACCATCCCCCTTTCCCCCCTCAACCTCCCCTGCTATGACCCTAAGAAACGATGTATGTAGTTACTGTCCTGAATTTCATATAAAGAAAATCATACAACTCTCACCGGCAAACCACACACACACACACACACAAAACCCTCAATCCAAACAAAAGTAGAAAATAATAAAAATGAGCCAATTAGAAAAGGGGTCCCATGGGAAAGCAAGTAATAAGGTGTTACATTTTAACCTAACTACATCTGCACGAATCCACTTTCCAGCGCACTCTGTCTGGTAGGCTATTCACATCACTGGTCCATGGGCAGAGGGGACTCATCAGAGTTCATATGGGGACTAGATGACAAATGGATTTTGGCGTTTCACTTGTCATCCATAGCCTTCTGCAACCCAGGGACTCGGAATGTAGGCTCTAATACAATCCCCTCCACAGAGTTTTGAATTTTGTTATCACAGTCCTTGTGTCAAACAGGCTGGTGTGCTTCTACAGTGTGGACTTCGCTGACCCCTCACTTAAATGAGTGCTTGTTTTAAGACGAGCCTTTAAGAGTGTAGATGTTATTCTTTTTGAGAGCCGGGCACCACCTGATTTCTTCAGCACACTTTTCTATAGCAGCCATATCTTCATTAATCTTACAAGAGATTTCTTAGGCACATTATTTGGTTGGAATATTTTCATCTGAACATATCCCTTTGTCTTCTAAATGCTGATTTCCTGACTCACACTCTTCTCAAATTACAGTAGGTTAACAGGAGCCCTGGTGGTGTAGTGGTTATGCCTTGGCCTGCTAACTGCAAGGTCAGCAGCTCAAATCCACCCACTGCTGGAGAGGAGAAACATAGGACTTTCTACGCCCATAGAGTTCTGGTCTCTACCCTCTCCTACAGCGTCTCTCGTGTAGAGCCGTTGTGGACTGAGGGGAGCGAGTTTGTTTCTTTATAGTGGGTCCCTCTTCCCTCAAGGTCTTCTAGTTCTATTGCCTCTTTCCTTGACTTTGAACTGTTATTTCCCTTCTATAACGTTTTCGTCTTCAGAAGGAGAGACGGGGTCAGGGCTGTCTGATTGTGACCCTTATCTCTGCCCACATGCTTTCCCGTTTCCTTCTCTTGCAAAGCTTCCCTCTTCTATCTGCCCTTTAGGTCCGAGTTTGCTCGGCCTCAGGGACTTTTCTGTCACTTGCCCTTCGTGTCTGAACCCATCTCTAATCAGCACTGCCACTTTCCTCTGCCTCCTTCCTTCCCCTGGTCTGCATAGGAGTCAACCACTCTCACAGGGTCCCTATGAGCCAGGGCTGTCTTGATGGTCACTAACCACATATCATCATCTTCCAGGGACTGAGATGGAATCTCTACTTCTTGCCTCCTTTTGGCCTTTCCCCTTGGCTTATCTAAAGGCCAGCGGTGTTAACCTTCCACTTTACAAATCATTCGACATATAGCATAAGATGAAGCGTCATGCTGCTTTAAGCCTTTTGCATTGCCTACGCATCGGACATTTGTTTGTTCACAAATGCAGAGAGGAACAATGACACGTGCCCTGCATATAACTAGCAAATATCCATTTCGACTTATTCAATGGAAATGCTGTTGTCTTTGGAGAATACATTATCAGAAACAGCAACCTGATGGGATTATATTTTCTGGTCCTCAGGGACAAACCACAAAGCTTCTTTTACCATGCAGCCTCATTCTACACTGATTTTTGAGAAAATAGACGTCTTCTCAGCCAGCACGTGAAGACTCTGGGTGTGAAAGTCTTAACTTCCTATCGAACCATCTGACATCTAGTGTTAATTTGGGGTACTGCTGAACATTTCACATGAAAAACGTATTTAGAGAGACTCCACTTTTTTTTGACCAGGGGTTGATTGAAATTGTCCTGTGGGCTCAGGATACGTACAGGCTACGTGTGATATTCTAATTGCACAATGAGCCTGAGGGCGGGAGGTTTGGGGATTTCCAGTCTTGAGCCTGCTGAGTCCGGTGACCTTGGGTAGGTCAGTTTCTTGCTGGAGCTGGAGTACGTATTCTTACTGACAGACGAACGATGGCACTTAGAACTTATCCAGTCCAACTCTAGCACCCCCCACAGGCTGTTCCTGAAGCAGCAGACACTCATAAATAGAATGAGAAACATGTTGACTCTGTTTTGAAACGTAGGATAGCTTCACCCAATAAACAAGCAAAATAGCACTTATTAGTGTGTATGGTTATTAAGGTGCTTCACTATTTTTTTACCCCTAAAAAAAAACACCTCAAAATGAAACAAAACACAAAGAATGTCCAAGGGAGAACGGCTACACGCTGCCGGTGGTTTCGGCGGCACGGTCTACTAGAACGTCGGTGCCTACGGAACGTTCTCTCCTGCCCGGCTCTAGGAAGCCCTCGTTGCTTGTTGCTGTGAAGCACGTGACGTGTGGCCAGTGAGTCTGAGGAACTAACTTTTAATGCAATTTAAATTAATTTGAAGG